>NC_092425.1:38847660-39149389 GCF_036169615.1 Heliangelus exortis
TTTTGGCAGGGAGCGTGCAATTAATTAACCAGGGTGGGGTTGCATGGTCTGCCTGCAACTCCAAGGCACCTTTCACCTTCCCTCTTCTGCCCAGTGCCTTCCTCCATCCCATTGTTGAGTTGTGCAACCACAAATTTCCAGAATAAAACTGCAGATGAGTTTTTCATAAGCTCCCCCAGAGCCTTCTCTTCTTTGAGCTGAACCATCCCAGCTTCTTCAGCCTCTGGACTCGTTGCTGAGGTTCTCCTGGATCATCTTTGTGTCCCTCCTCTGGATTCCTTCCCACAGATCTGTGTCCTTCTGTCAGGGTTTAACACTGGCCTGGCAATTAAACCGAGTACCAGAGGCTCTCTATTAATCTCTCTCTCCTCCCTGATAAGAAAGGAGAGAGAATAAGGGAGAGAGACTGATGGGTTGGAAACTAAACTACACAACTTTAATGAAACAGTAATGATAAATAGGAAAAATTACTAAATCTATACAAATATACAAGAAAATGGATACCACGTTCCTCCCTCCTTTCCCCCAATAGCTCTCACGTCACCACCGAGGCTGCAGGGCAGCTCTGGGAAAGTCCAGGCTGGAATCCTGGAGTTGGCAGCAGTTGGGAACTGGAGGCAGGAACACACAGATCCAGGCTGGAATGGATCAGGAGCACAGGCAGGTGAACAGACGGGATCCTTCCAGGGTGCCGCGTGAAGGAATGGAAGCAGGAAAGGCAGGAAGGGCAGGAAGCAAGAAGCTGGAAGCAGGAAATCGATGGCTTGGCCCTCGTGATCCCTCAAATTTATCCTGAGGATGAGGTGTATGGGATGGAATCCTCTGTTTGGTCAATTCTGGCATCTATCTTGTCCGTTCCTCCCCAAAGGAGGCTGCAGGTGGGACCTCTTTATGTTTTCTTCAGAGCTGAGCAGTGGCCTTGGCTCTGCACACCAGTCTCTAGCAGTAACTCTAAACATCAAGTGTTATCAGTCCTAGCAGCACACACTGTCTGAGAAGCTTGCTGGTAATTTCAGCAAGTGCAACTACTTACAAGAGACTGAGCTAAAAGCAAAAGTACAAGACAGAAAATCACCTTTATCCTGGCCCAAACCAGGACACCTTCTTATGCTGGGGACACCAGGACTGGATGCAGGACTCCAGGTGGGGTCTCACAAGAGCAGAGTAAAGGGGGGGGGAATCATTTCATCTGCTGACCACGCTCCTCTTGGTGGATGCTAGGACAGAGTTGGCCTTCTGGGCTGCTGGCTCCTGGTGAGCTTCTGAAAAGAGAGGGTTGCAGTTTTTGTAGGCTGAAGCCAAGCTAAAGACCCAGCTGTAATGTGCTGTGTCAGACCTTGGCAGTGCAGGTGGTTTAACAGTGAAATGATTTGCAGGGGTTCTACTCCCCCCCCACCATGGGATGCTTTAAATTCTGATGTGGGGCAAGGTTTTTCAGGGTTCTTTTGGAACTGAAGCTCCATTTCTAAAATGGATTTAAAGACCTGGGTTGTGAAGAAGGTAGGAGTTTAAATGGAGCATCAAATCTTCTCATATTAGGAGACCTAAATCCTCAAATATGATCCACAAAGCTGAGCAAGCTGTCCTGGAAGCTGATGGCACTGAACTGGAGGAAACCTTGGATTAGGTCCTCAAGGACAAGAATGAAATTCTGGAAGATGAAATTCTACTCTCTGCTTGGGTTTCACCAAGGACAGAGCTTTGTTGGCCTTTCTTCCAAAAACACAAGGAAGGCTTTTTTTATGCTGTGGTGAGAGCGTGGGGGGACCTGAACTCACACACATCTCCAGGAAGGCAAAGATGAAGGTGAGAGCTGCTTTCTCCCTTGTTCAGCTTTTTCCCATCCCATGACACATCCCCCTTGCTGAAGCAGGAGACAGGGTCTCACTGCCCATATTCCAGATGACTCTTCCACTCCATGGCACCCTGTGGAAATGGATCTTAGGGGGGCACACATGTACCCCCCTCTCATTCAGTCAAAAAGAAGTGCTTAGGCTTTTAATTCCAGTTCTCTGGTCTCATGAGAGCTCCCCTGCAGTACTGTGTCCAGTTCTGGAGCCTCCAATAGAGGAAGGACATGGAGGTGTTGGAGCATGTCCAGAGGAGGGCCAGGAAGATGCTCAGAGGGTTGGAGCATCTCTGCTGTGAAGACACTGAGAGTTGGGCTTGTTCAGCCTGGAGAAGAGAAGGCTCCAGGGAGACCTGAGAGCATCCTTCCAGTGCCTGAAGGGGCTGCAGGAAAGCTGGGGGGGGGCACACAGAGATAGGACAAGAGGGAATGGTTTTAAGCTGAAAGAAGATGGATTTAGGGTAGGCATTAGGAAGAAATTCTTGCTCAAGTCCAGGTTGGATGGGGCTTGGAGCAGCCTGGGCTGGTGGGAGGTGTCCCTGCCCGTGCAGGGGGTTGGGACTGGATGAGCTTGAAGATCCCTTCCTACCCAGCCCATTCTGTGGTTCTGTGATTCCATACCTGCTGCAGCCATGGCAAGCTCTGTTTGGGGCTTTTCCTTATGGAAAAACATACAAAGTGCAGCTCTTCCCTGGTTTAACCAGGCAGTGGGATCAGGCAGTATCAGACACTGCCACACATTTCAACAGAATTTGGGTCCTCCCTCTCCATCGAACCACGTGAATGGACCCAAACTGAGCCCTGTTTTTAACCACAAACCATTTGCTCTTGACCCAGCCAGATTGTGCAGGCTCTGGTTGTGCTCCTGAGAATGTATTGGAGAAATAACAAAGCTATCACTCTTAATGGCAGCAGGACAACTGAACCCTCTAATGATGTCTGTCCCTCTTCTGGATTTTACTAGAAGCTGTCACCCATGCTGTGCAGTGATTTATTTAAGTCAACATAGATTAAGGATGAATTAATAAAGAGGAATACATGAGAGAAAAAGGCTCAGTGGTCACATTCATGATACTCCAGCTCTGGTTCCAGTATATAAATTTAAAAATGTTAAAATTAAATAGTCATTCCTACTTCAGTGCCCAAAGCAAGCAGAGATCTGGAATGTGACTTTCCTTTCAGACAATGATAAGCTCATTCTGCTCCTTTTATATAAACAAGAGCTAAGAATTGCTCAGTAATACAGTGCTTATTTAACTCTATTCTGCCAGGATTTTTAAGGCTAAGTAAATAGGCAATGTAAGGCCACATTAAAAAAAAATAAAAACTCAACTAATGATAAAACTTCTTTCAACTAATTTTGAACTTAGAACTCTGTTCAGCCCTCATGCACAGGAAACATCCTTTTGGGAAAACTTTAAGCAAAGCAAACCAGGATTCTCACCCTCCTGGACTTGCTCCTGGTGAGATCCTAACTCCTTTCCTGGCTCAGAGGAGGGATGGGAGCCAGAGCCAGAGCATGAGAGGGGAAGAAAGAAGCCACCAGGGATGTGCATGAAGGGTTTCTGGGCCCCACACTGGGACACTGGGCCCTTCCCTTTGCCCTTCCCCACTCCCCACAGCAGTGCATGGGATGGGACAGCCCAGAAGCCCAGGGAAAGGCTCAATTTGGGAGCATAGAGCAAAATTTTCTTCTGTTTTGAAATAAAATGTTCTACATTTAAAGAGGGTTTTTTTTCCCCACTGTTAAGACACCTATGATTTTATTTTTATTTTCTTTCTGTCTTCTTCTTTCATACAAAGGCTTCAGATTTTTGCTCTGCAGTCAAACTTTGTGGGTATCCATTAATTTGCCTTAGCCTGAAGCCAAGAGACCAAGGAGCCTCTTCAAGTGCAGCCAAGAAAGGGGAAAGGCAGCTGTGCCATATAACCCAGACAAAAGCTTTACTCTTACAGAGTGCCATATAACCCAGACAAAAGCTTTACTCTTACAGACATATTGCTAGCTTCATTTTTCTTGCATGAACAAAACACTGCCCAGTTACCCTTCTAATTTTATAATAGGTCTCGATGCAATTTTATTGTATTTTCAGAATTGGGGAAGTTTTGCTCCTGAAAACAGCCCTAGGATCAGGATGTAAGTACTTAAAGCACAAATGGATGATATTTGCTACTCTGATAATGTACCACAATGGCAAGAATCCAAACTGGAATAATCCATCACAAGTGAAGGCAAAGACAAGCAAATGGCACCAGAGGACTGGATGTGGGGATGTGTTGTACTGAGGAACTCTGTGAGGCAGAGAGGGAAAATACTTCCATTCCTTCATAGCAGTCTCCCTTTTAATAGTTTTTTAATTATTATTATTTCACTTTTCTATGTAAATTCACCTAACTCTTCCTTGGGACTTGTCCATTTGTTTTCTTGAGATAGTGGGGTTGTCCAAAGACAGGAGGCAGCCTTCCCAGATCTCATTTCTTCACTGTTCTCTTTTCACACCTTTCTCCAATTTTCTCAACTTCTATCACATCTTTCCTTCTGCAAAGAAAAAAAAAAAAAAAAAAAAAAAAAAAAAAAAAAAAAAAAAAAAAAGTGATTGGCAGCTTTTGGAAACAGGAAATAAGTTCAATTTTGTTCTCACTCAAAGGCATCAGGTTTGACACAGCCCATCTGCACCAGCTCTGCAATTTTCATTGACCAGGGGAGAGATGATGTGGAACAAAATTGCATTGGACCAGTATTTGCTCTATGCTTGCCCAAAGACTTAGAATATCATGTGCTGGTCCAGTTGGGCTCTGGGAAGGGTGAATATACTAAAATATAATGAGAAAAACTTTCAGCATATCCCAATAAACTCTTGAGGGCCAGAGTTGTTATAACAAGAGGACTCTGGTGCTGCTGAGCTCCTCGTTGTTTTGCCAGCCAGGGAATCAGCCTTTTCCCAGCTGGTCTGAGGTCTCACTCAGCTGGTTTTGAGATTTTCCCAGCCTTCTCCTCCTGCAAAAGCCACAGACAGGTGAGTAACTCACCTGGTTGCAAAGCAAACCCAATCTCTGGATGCTGCAGCAAAGGAAGCCCCTTCCCCATCAGCCGACCCTTTGCGGGGATCACTCAGGAGGATGGGGGGGAGGGAAGGACACACAAATAGTGCCAATATTCTCTAGAAAAGGAGGTTTTTGGGGGGTTAGAAAAGACCCGGTTTGCACGCAGAGCTAATCCGAAAATAACCACTAGATGGCAACTGGTGCCTGCCAGGTAGCGCAGCCCGCACCCTGCGCATCCCCAGCCTGGGGGGCAAAGCCAGGGACCCAGGAGGGGCTGGCACGCAGATCAGACAGGCAGCGTGCCTCCAGTTTGGGCAGGAATAGCTTAATCCCTTCTCTGTAGCAATGAACCTGCTGCCCAGCATACCCTGCACAGATCTAAATCCACCCAGTGTCACGGTGAGAGATCCAAAAGATGCACACTGAGCTCTGAGTTGCAGGGGGCTGTGTTCACAGGCACATCAAGCCCCTTGAGGAAGGGGATTTGGGGGTTTACAAGAAGCCATCCAGTCACAGACACCTTGGCCAGACTTTCCCATTTCACTTATTTTCCCTCCCTTTGTCCCTAGTGCCAGTCTCATTCCCTCCATCCTCACTTCTCAGCTGTCTCTGGATGCTCAGCATTCATTTCTTCCCACCCTGTGCCCTCAGGTTCCCTCTCAGCTCTCAGTTCTCCCTTCCTTTCCTCTCCATCTTTCCTTTCCCATTCCTTCACCATTTTGTTGCATACTCTCAGATCAATCCCAACCTCTTCCTCTGCCTGTGTCCTCCTTTTTTTTTTTTTTTCTTCAAAACTCTTCCCTTCAGCTCCATTTTTCCCTCCTCTCAATCTTCTTGCCACGACCAAGAACTTCTGTGGATGGCAAAAGTAGTGAAAGTATAGATTAGAAATTAGGTTAGATTAGATATAGAAAGTATAGAAGCAGTGAAAGTATAGATTAGAGCAATTATAATCCCCTTTTCAGTAGCCATCCCTATTCATCCTTTTTTTGCAGTTAACTCTGATATCACTGGAACCACCTTTCAGGTTCTCAGGACCCAGCAAGCAAGAACTGGGACAGAGGCAACATCCAACAGCAGCTGAACCAGGAGGTAGGAAAAGAAAGCCTCCTCTTGAAGGCAATCATCAGACATCTCTGCTGCTTGGAGAAAAAGCACAGGGGATTCCTGTCTGTCAGATGGGGCCCAGAGGCTGGGCAGCAGGATGAGGGATGCAGTATTTTCATAAGCTGCTCTTATCATGAGGCTCAGAATCAACCTTTTTTTTTTTTTTTTTTCAAAAAGGAGTTTATTAAATGCAAGAATATAGCACTGGGATGAGAAACACCACAACCACATCCCTGGCTATGGCTGTTGAAATGAAGCAGTGCCCAGTCCCCTGGCATGATGATGATTTATGCATGACAGGCTGCTTTTCAGCTACACAGCTGACAGTCTTATCTTCTCCTCCATCCCATCCCAGACCTGCTTCTGAACTCACCCTGTACTACCAGGTAGCTCTAGGAGCTGTAGTAGTGCACCTGGACAAAAGCAGACCAAGGAGCAAGGCATTTGGACCTGGAAAGTAGAAGTTCTTCCATAGCTCCCATAGGCTGTAGGGATGTCAGCTCTTCTCTCCAAGAGTGCTGCCACTCTTCCAGAGGCTGGCAGCAATTCCCAAGGTTTCAGGATCAGCAAACCTTATGGCTGCAGAGATTTTCTATGATGGTCTCTTGAGGAGTCACTAAAATAGGTAAAATTAAATCCTTATTATTGCATGTGAAGGTCCATTGGCTTTGGAGGATTCTTGACCCTTCCATGACCACACTGAGTTGTTGGAGAATGTCCAGAGAAGAGGAATGAAGTTGGTGAAGAGTCTGGAGCACAAATCTTACAAGGGGTGGCTGAGGGAATTGGGATTTTTCAGTCTGGAGAAGAGAAGGCTGAGGGGAGACCTTTTCACTCTCTACAGCTCCCTGAAAGGAGGTTGTAGTGAAGTTGTAGTGAGGTTGTAGTGAGGTTGTAGTGAGGTTGTAGTGAGGTGGGGATGCTCTCTTCTCCCACATAACTGGTGACAGAATGAGAGGAAATGGGCTCAAGTTGCACCAAGCAAGGTTTAAATTGGATATTAGGAAAAATTTTACACAAAGAGTGGTCAGGCCTTGGGACAAGCTGCCCAGGGAAGTGCTGGAGTCACCATCCCTGGAGGTGTTAAAAAAATAATGTGGATTTAGCACCCGAGGACATGATGTGGTGGTGGTGGTGTGCTGATGGTTGGATGATGAGCTTAGAGATCTTTTCCAACCTTAATGATTCTATGACTCTAACTATGGGCAAAATCAGAGATATGGATGTCAGCATGGACCCAACTGATCAGTAGAGACCATTCCTGCTCAGGATGGCCAGAAAACCATTGTGGCAGTAGAAGGAGATGAGACTACAAGGACTTTTTATCATATTTTGCAGAAGACTATACTGCAGACATCTTTCTGGAGCTATGGAGCTCTTTGGTAAGAGCTGCTTTTGGTATTTTGCTTTGGTAAGAGTTGTAATTCCTTATGAGAGAGAATATCTACTGCAAAATAGTTCATTCCCCTACACAGCCCTTCTCAAAAGGAGTCCCTGTGACATAGACAGAAATATCCCTTTGACTTGTGATAGAAATATGGTCACATTCCAGGTTCTCCAGAGACATGGCAGGATAGCTGATAGGTTTTTGGCTGAAGATTGGGTTATAAAGCTTCTTCCAGGCAGCAGTCTCTGGTCCTACTGTCTGGAGTAGGAGCACTGAGAGTACAGAGAAGAGCATTTGAGCATTTTATTCAGCTCTCCTAAAACACAGACAATACTCCCAAGCACCAGAAGGCCACACCACACACCAACCCTCTTTCCCAAGCAGGGAGAGCAGAAAGTTCTCATTCCTCCTGCCAACATTAACCTCATCCA
This sequence comes from Heliangelus exortis, assembly GCF_036169615.1. Classification (NCBI taxonomy): domain Eukaryota; kingdom Metazoa; phylum Chordata; class Aves; order Apodiformes; family Trochilidae; genus Heliangelus; species Heliangelus exortis. The sequence goes on from NC_092425.1 coordinate 38,855,480, forward strand.
TACAGGAAATCACAACTTGACATCTTGAAAGTATTGTCAGAAATGCCCAGCCAGCCAGCACTCCTTTGCCTTCCTTTCTTCACTTGCAGGCAGTGCAAACTCCTGTTGTCATATTACACATTTTTATTCTTTGGCATCTGTTTTAATATCTTTTTTCTCCTCTAGCAAATCCCAAAATGTGTCTGGCTATTCCAGAAATAGCTACTTTATGACATGAGTACCCTGAGACCCTACTCAGACTGTGCTCCCATCACCACCATAAAAATGCCCACCCTGTAAGTCAGAAACTCTAAATTTAGGCAAAAGCAACACTGATGAAGAGAGGAATTCTGAGAGCAGAGAATGAGTGCCATGAGGACAAGACAGTGAATATTTGCAGTCATCCAAAGCTGACTTGCTGAAAGTCTCTGGTCTCTCAGATACACAAAGAAAACATGAATAATGTCTGTATTGCCTGCAGACTTGTGTCATGTTTGCTAATTTTCAGGCAGCCAATTAGATTTACAGGTGACACCAACAAAAAAAAAAGGAGCCACCTGTGAAGTTTGGGGAAGTATTTGGATTCTCCCTGAGCAAGCCAAAGGAATTACTGATTTAACTGTGTTGAGCTGAGATGTGGAGTCACTTGGACATACAAATTCATTGCCAGTGGAAACAACTCACACAGAGAACCTGCTAATGGCCCTAACTTCCTAAACCCAGCACTGGATCCAAGGTCCCCATGCTCAAACATCTTGGCTTGGCAAGGGCAACACCGTGGCTGGGGGAGGCACCCATCACACCATGAGCCAAAAATCTTGTTTCCCACCAGAGGTGTCAGAAAGCTCAGAGAGTCTGGGGTCCCTTCAGAGAAAGAAGCTCTCATCAAGCAAGATGCTTGGTCCTAACCTGCCTGGAGGGATGGATGGATGGATGGATGGATGGATGGATGGATGGATGGATGGATACACACCCAGGGACCACAGTAACCCCCCCTGTGCAACCACCTGGTGAGCTGACCCCCCCCTGATTGCTCTGCAGTTTTTGAGTAATTGGTGATCTATGCAAATTTATCGTGGGTAAGTCCAGACCACTCCCAGATCTCACCTTTGGTGGGTGTCTACTCCTGATATGAATAATAAAGAGAGAAAAATGAATATAAAATATCTGTTGACTTGCTATGAATGAAGAGGTGACTCTTAGACAAAGATGTGAAATCACTTTATAAATGTAAACAGTTCCAGTGCCCTGAGAGGCTGGCAGGCCTGCTTGATTTACCTAAGTGTCAGAAGCAATAAAAATATTTAAATGTTACCCCAATGAAGCCATTGATTTAGTTACCAAGTTAGTCCATCACGCATGAAAAGTGAACTCAACTATTTCAAACAAAAAGTAGGGAAGGTTATTACTTATTTATAGATTGAGGTGCAATGGTAAAGGAAACCTGGACTTCATACAGTGTTGTGCCAAATAAACATCCAATGATTAATTTGTGTTATGAGTGTTCTTAAAAACCTAGAGACTTGCACACAGCAAAGGTATCAACTGTCTTATGGTGAATATTCATTAAAATCTTCTAGGAAATCATAAAGAAAAAAATCAGAATAAGTAGACCAGATGCTGCATGGCTGTCTCACAATTATGTCTTTGACATAAGTCATTCAATCCCTTTCTAGAGAGTGCAAATAAACATACTACCCCCTGCTTTTAAAACCTGCATGAAGCAGATGAGAAGCTAAATTCAGGGGCTAAATATCACAATATTTATTTCAAAGAAAAAATTAGCAGTTTTCATTAATGGCTATGAGATGCATCTGGCATTCTGGTTAGGTTTTTCTTAGTAAATCAAGTTCATCTTGACAGGATTGCATTTCTATTTCAGATGAATACATCTGAAGATGAGGAATATAAAGCTGTTTATTGAGAAAATAGAAAGCCTAGCAGAAAAATAATAATAGTAATAGTAATAATAATAATAATAAAAATAGTCAAAGTGAAGATTTATTTCAAAATATAATCTCACCTGAGTGCAGTTACAGGACAGGGCTCTCAGTCCATGTGCAGTTGGTAGCTTCTGGCACTAAGTGGAGGAGATGAGGGCACATCCTCACTCTTTCTCAGGGCCACTGCTGATTAGATAATCCATATGACTTTTCCTTGTCTTTCAAGGAGGAATAATTCAGGAGCAAACCTTTAGTGCATTGAAAAGCAGTGTTGATAGTTTTGTTTTCATGCCAAGCCTCCACTTTTTGTTGAAGAAGAGGAAGCCACAAGGGGGACATTTGGGTTCATTTGCCCAGAAGCAGCAGCTCTGAGTAATAAAACTGGGCCAAATCATGTCACTGGATATCTGCAGCCAGCAAGATTCAAGTTCCTTTCAGTTTGATTGTTAACTCCTATAGGAACGTCTGTGTCTGAGCCTCCCATCCTTTAGGGACATGTTTTTTTCCCCATATAAGGAATATAAGCAGAGCACAGGATTACAACCCAGCAGCTAAAACCTACCCAGCTAATTTGCTAAGAGGTTGTCAAGTTACTAAGATTAAAGTTCTCATTGTCAGCATTTTATTTGCACATTCTCCAAACTTAACGCTCAGTGGGGATTCTAAAAATCACGTCCTTCTCTCACTTAAGTCCAGAAGCTTCTTACAGTTGACATCTGAGCAGCAACACAGGATTCTGGTGTCAAAAACAAAAAGAAATTTGAAGGCAGAGAGCTGCAGCAGTTACTCACATGAGCTCTCTTAAAAATTGCACGGAGAAATCCTGGTAGGAACTTGTTTTAATGCTGCACATCTGTCACCTACTCTGTAACTACAGCTACATCTGCTTGGAAATAAATCATTATAATTAAAGAAAAAGAGTCAAAGCCTGTTGAAAAGAAGATGCCCTGAGATTTTCCTGCAAAACCAACAAGTTGTCTATTTATGTGCCTTTACTAAACAACCAGAGGGGAGCACAGCTGAGGTAAAAACCATGAACCAAAAGCTTCCATTTTGGATGGAACCATTGCCATCTTCCACCTCAGCCCCTGGAAGACCCAGCAGGAGACTGCAAGGATTTGCCTCATTTTGTGTATATTGGGAGGCAAAGTAGCAACAAGTTTTTGTCTAGGAAAAAAAGCAAAATTTTTTCCTACCACCGTGCAGGCTTTAGGATGTGCTGCCAAGAGGGCAGCAGTGTGGGGCAGCCTTGGGCCATGAAACTTTTTGACCTGACTCAGAGTGGGGACAGAAGCAGGAATAGATCTGCCTGGGAGCTGGGGGATGGAAGATCCATCCCTGTTTCGTTTCCCATACTAGGCAAATCCTACCCTGAAGGAAAGGTGGTAACATTTTCTTTTCCAGTGCAAGCTACTCCCACCCTAGGGACCATCTGGGTCTTTTTATACAACATTATATACTGTATAGAGAGTGTGTGCTCTTTATAGAGGCTTTTTCAAGGTTTTGCAACCACCTTCATGTATGTGCTGCCTTTTATCACACACTTTCACAAGATGCCCGTGAGCAGCACCCATCCTTCCCCATTTTGCTGCCCCATGCAGCATCTGCAGGGCTTCTGTGAGCTCCTTTCTTCACACCTGGAAAGAAAAACATCCCAGGTGGCTGCAAGAAACCACCCCAGGCTGCAGCTATTCCAGCTGCGCTCCTCTTTCAGCTGGGTACCAGGACGAGGCATAAGAATCAGATCACAGATCCTATGAGGAGAGGCTAAAGGAGCTGGGGGTGTTGAGGCTGGAGAAGAGGAGGCTCAGGGGAGACCTCATCACTCTCTACAACTCCCTGAAAGGAGGTTGGAGCCAGGGGGGGGTTGGGCTCTTTTCCCAGGCAACTCTCAGCAAGACAAGAGGGCACAAGAGGTCTCAAGTTGTGCCAGGGGAGGTTTAGGTTGGACATGAGAAAGAATTTCTTTCCAGAGAGGGTGATCAGACATTGGAATGGGCTGCCCAGGGAAGGGGTGGATTCTCCATCCCTGGAGATATTTCCAAAGAGCCTGGATGTGGCACTCAGTGCCATGGGCTGGGAACTGCAGCGGGAGTGGATCAAGGGTTGGACTTGATGATCTCTGAGGTCCCTTCCAACCCAGCCAATTCTATGAATTGTGATTTTCCAACCTTGCCCCAACATGGAGTGGCATTGTCCTGACTCTCTCCAGTGGTCCCATGGCCCAAATGGGTTCCAAGGGGTACCAAACCCCCTGTCCAGGGGGCTGCCTGGGCCGGGCAGTGTGCGGGGACGCCTCTAGGTGGGGCAGCCCGGCTGCTGGCCGCGCCGGTGGGCAACGAGAGGGGCGAGGGATGGCGAGCCGGGCTTCTCCGTGGGCTGTCGGATAAAGACCCGGGGAGATGGGGGCTGCTGTGCCCGGATTTTCCCCTCTGCAATGTTATAGACATCTGTAAAGCGAGCGATCCGACGTAGTATATAGGTTTTGGCTGCTTCCGAACGGCGGGGAATTGGAGGAGGAAAGGGGGGGGGAGTTGTGGGGAGCCTTTATCGGGGAGTGGGGGCAAGGGGAAAGTCGTGCCCGCCGCAGACATCCCCGTTGCAGGCGCTGCCCCTACCCCCTCGGCTGACAGCCCCATCCCGCACCCCCTCCTACCCCGGGCGCTCCGTGCGGGGCAATGCCGGGGCTGCCTCTCTCCCCCCATCCCTCCCTCCTCCCCTCCCTCTCTCCCGGTGGGGATGGAGAGCAGGAGAGGCGGGACCACCCAGCTAGCCCCCGGCCGCCTCAGCCCCGGGACCGCCGGCCCGGCCCAGCCCAGCCCGACCCAGCCTCCCTCCGCAGCTCCCTTGCGCCTTACCCCTGCTACTGCTTGGTCTCCTCCCGGCCTCTCCCCTCCCCAGGCATTTCCTCCCCCAACCAGTAGTTTTCTGGTCGGGAAGAGGGCGCAGAGATCGGCCCGGGTAGGCGGGAGAAGGGGGAAAAAGAGGGGGGGAAAAAGAAGAAAAGAAAAAAAAAAAAAAAAAAAAGAAAATAAAAGGGAAAAAAAAGTGGCAGGGAGAAATTGGTAAAGAATTAGAGCTATTGTAAACTAACCGCAGGTATTTCCAGGAGTTTGGACACGAAACTTTTTAAAATTTTTAAATCAGGGATTTCGCAGGCTGGAAACTGCCGGTGTTTGGAAGGGGGCTGCAGCGGGAAGGGTCTCTGTTCCCCCCCTCAGCTGCTCCCCCAGCCCCAAAGAAGCCGCCTGCAGAGCCGCACCTGAATAGAAGAGCCCGAAAAAAAGCAACGCACTCAAAGCTTCAAAGCTGCCCCGTCCAGTTTTGCCCCAGAGTTCCACGTCGCCGCCGTGCCCAGAGCCCCTCTCCGACCCCCAACCCAAACCACGGCTCCCCCGACCCGCACCTCCCTTTTCCCTTCTCCTTTTCCCCTTAGGAGCGTGGAGCCCTTCTTCTCTCCCCATGTCCATGTCCACACATCTCCTCTCACACCCCAAACTTCATCTCTCGGGTGTTTAGCAGCCCTTCAAATGCTCCCTTCCTACATGTCCTACACATCTTATCAGCGCAGCTTCCCCAGATGCCTCTTTTTTTGCTCCATCTCTGGAAAAAAAAAAAAAAAAAAAAAAAAAAGAAAAGAAAATAGAAGAAAAGGAAAGCCCTTTGGATATTCCCTGAGTGTACCGTCACACCGAAGTCTCGGGTGGCAGAAGCAGCTTCAGGGAATACCAGGGCTGGAGAAAAGGATAACAGTTAAGCCCAAACGAGGTTATTAAAACTAGTCGAATTTGTTCCGAAGGATAAAATCTGTTCTCGTTCAAGCCCGCAAAGGTGCCCTCCGGCTTCGTGCTGCGTGTGCAAGGGTGATTAATTTATTAATTTATTTTTCCGGGTAAGAATGATGATTAAAAACATTTAATTCGTGGCAGAGTCGTTGACAATCGATTATCGCGACTTCGTGGTCTGCTGCGAACTGGCGCTCACCTCTGCGGGACCAAGGAAAAAAATGCTGGAGGCAGACACAAACCTGTGAAAAGGCAACTTAACACCCTGCGAACCTCCCTCCCGAAGCGAAGCAAAGTTTGGGGCTATCATTTGGGGCTCGTTACACTCCCCAGCACCAAAAAAACCTCACGGTCGTAAAGAGCTGGCATTTAATTTCTCGTCTACCTGCTTGATGCCCTCGCCAGGATTTTTCTGTCAGCTCCGACAATGCCAATAATGTTTGAAATAAAAACAGGCACGATGCTTGGGGGCACATTATTTTTTTGGGCAATGGGTCGCGTTTGTATAATTCACCTGAGCGCAATAGTTTCCGAAAAGCTTCTTGCTCAGGGCCATTTTCTCGCAGGGAAAAGCATCGCTTCGAGGGAAGCATTCTTTAATCTGCGACAAGTTACCCTCTTAAAACTGTCTTTAAGAGCCCCGTGGGCCGAGGACCGAGCGTCATATAAACCTAACCATGCTTTTTAAACAAACGAACGGCTGAAAAGCCCATTTCGGAAAACAAATCGAGGTTATTTTGCATTTACACTCACAGGCGGCCGGCCGGAGCTGCGAGGCGTCGCGGTCCCCGACAGACCCTAAACTCAGGCAATTTCCCGAAGCTCTTTCCAGAGCACCACGCACCACAAATCCTGCCAGTTTGCCTCCTTCTCCCCGTTACCCCGCGGCTTTCTCTCCTCGACGTGGCCGGACCCCTTCCCCGCTCACTGCCCGGGCTCGGCCGAGACGAGGCGAGCGGGGAAACACCCGCAAAACAATATCCCGCACTCTCCAGCTGGAAACCGCTGCTTGGCGGACCCTCCCTCCTTGGGTCACCCCCTTTCACGGACGGCAGCGGGTCAGGGTGTGTGTGTGGGGGGGTGAGATTCGAAGGGGGGAGCGGTGGGGCAGCGGGACCCCCGCGGCCCGCAAAGGGTTAAGCCTTAGCGCCCCGCATGGCCCCGCGGCGGGGATCCAATAGGCGTGCGGGGTCTGCCCAATGGGAGTGAGCGGGGCCGGCGCTGTCAGGCGGAGGTGAGGGATGAGAGCGCAGCCGGGAGAAAAAGGAGAGGGCGGGAGCGGGGCGGGACAGAGCGGGAGGAGGAGGAGGAGGGAGGCAGAGCCCGGCGGAGGAGGGAGGCAGCGCCCGGTGGTGGAAGGAGGCAGCCCCCGGTGGTGAAGGGAAGCAGCCCCCGGTGGTGGAGGGAAGCAGCCCCCGCGCCGCCAGGGACCCGCGGCGGTGCCCGGAGGAGCGCGTCGCGGCGGTCCCCGTCCCTATGGGCGGTGTGTCCGGCAGCAGCGGCTCAGTGAGGCTGCCCCCGCTGGCGCCCGCCCTCCCGTCGGCAGAGAAGGGCCCGGCACCGGCGCGGCCCCGGCCGGCGATGCGGTCTCCCAGCTGAAAGCGCGGCGTCTTCTCTCTCTTCTCTCCCCTGCTCGCCCGCCCGCCCGCCCGCCGGGTCATGGCCGTCCGCGGCGGCAGCGCCCTGACGCCTTTCTCCATCCAGGCCATCCTCAACAAGAAGGAGGAGCGCGCCCGCCACGCCGCGGGACGGACGCAACCCCCGGGGGCAGCCGGCGGCTGGCGGCTTTGCGGTTCCGCCGAAGGGCCGCCGCTCCCCTCGCTCGCCGCCACCCCCCGTGCCCCGGCCCCGCGGACGCCGGCGGGCTGGGACTCGGATTCGGCGCTCAGCGAGGATCCCGAGGGCGAGCGGCGAACCGAGGAGGAGGGAGCCGGTGGCAGCGCCCGCCCCGCCGAAGCCGCTGGTGGGGGGCGGCCGGCGGAGGAGGAGGAGGAGGTGCGGCCCCCGGAGGCTGCGGAGCGGGACACCGCAGGGCTCAGTGACAGCGAGATGTCCGCCGCCGTCTCAGGTAGGAGGAGAGCGGGCGGGAGGTGATGGGGACTTTCCACCGCTCCTCCGGGGTGGGTAACGGGCCCGGGCTTTGCGGGGGACAACAGTCCCCGAAAAAAGTCCCGTGGGGCGCGGGAGGTCGGAGCGGGGAGACCCTTTGCCAAGCTGAGCCTGCTCCGTGGGAGGGTTTAAAAGAGGGTGAGGAAGCTCGGCTGCCGTCGGCGGAGGGTCCTGGAGCGGTTCGGTGGGACCTCCTCCCGCCCCGTCGCTGCGCCCGGGCGCTGCGCGGGTGCGGAGAACTTCGGGAGAGGGTCGCGGGGAAGGTGGGTGTCGCGGAGCCAGCCCTGACGTCCCTGCTCTCGCCATGCCCGCAGATCGCAGCCCGCCGGAGGAGGAAGACGGAGCAGGCAAGTGCGGGAAGCTGCTGCCAGGGGAGGAGGAGACGGCGGCGCCGAAGCCGCGGAAGAAGCGCTCCCGCGCAGCCTTTTCCCACGCCCAGGTGTTCGAGCTGGAGCGGAGGTTCAACCACCAGCGGTACCTGTCGGGACCCGAGCGGGCCGACCTGGCCGCCTCTCTCAAACTCACCGAGACTCAGGTGAAGATTTGGTTCCAGAACCGCCGCTACAAAACCAAACGCCGGCAGATGGCCGCCGACCTCCTGGCCGCAGCCCCCGCCGCCAAGAAGGTGGCCGTCAAGGTGCTGGTGCGGGACGACCAGAGACAGTACCACCCCGGCGAGGTGTTGCGGCCGCCCTCGTTGCTCTCCCTCCAGCCCTCCTACTACTACCCCTACTACTGCCTGCCTGGGTGGGCTCTGTCCACCTGCGCCGCAGCCGCCGGCACCCAGTGAGGGCCACTCGTACATCCCCCATCTCCCCCCTCCCCACTGGCAGCCAAGAGATCTTCTTTCTGTCCCCCCTCCCCCCATCCATCCATCCATCTTCTCAAATCCAGAGCCCCAGCTGCAGCTCTCAGTGCCTTGGACAGTATTTATTATTATTTTATTGTTATTTTTATTATTAATATTATTTGGACGGTTCCTCACCCTCTCTTCTTCCAACGTAGGACTTTTCAACTACCCCTACCCTGACCCCTTACCTTGTCCCCACCCTACCAGCCAAGGACTCTCGCGATTCGGCACGACTAGTTCATGGTATCCATGTTGTCAGTGTGTTTGGTGTAGACTTTTTGTTTGGTTTGTTTCTCTTCGGATTGGTAGAGACTCGATCTTGTGTGGCAGAAAGCGAGAGAGAAAAGGAAAAAGAAAAAAAAAAAAAAAAAAGAAAGGGGAAAAAAAACCAACAAAACCCAACTCTCCAAACAAAATGCAGCTCAAAAGAGGAGATCAAGGACTCCTTCGGTGGATTGTAAGGAAGATTATTTTTTACATCTGTTTGAGTCTTTGGTATTCCAACTCGTTGCAAACTGAGTGTGCATTATATGGTGCTGAATGTAAAGAAGGCTCTTTCAGAACCCCCCTGCTCTTGTTACCCGTGTTATTCCTGTACTCCATGATCCCTGGCAAAGGATAAATGTCACAAAAGGGTGAGACTTGTATCGAAACTCCAGACTTCTTTTCCATTTTTTTTTTTTTTTTTTCCTGAGATCTTTCCGTGTTCGGGGAGGGAGGAGTTACGGATTTTTCGCACTTTCCAGTTGTATTAAAGTTGTTATTATTTTTATATTCAATGTGAATGTTTCTAGTCAGGCTTTTTAAGAAATCGATGTAACGGGAAATTTTCATGCCATCGGTGCCTTTTACAGTTCTTCTGCAGACCTCTCCTTCAGGGGCGTGGATTTCTGTTTTCTCAGCAATATAATTACAGTCTCTTTCTTGCAAAGTAACCTCATTGCTTTTTTTTTTTTTTTTCTTTCCCTCCATGCTTTTTTTCCCCCCCTATCTCTTTTAATGGCACTGTGCACTCAACTAGATTATTTACTTCAAATGAATTGTGAATGTTTGTAAGCTACCGCTGTAATTTTTTTTTTTTTAATTTATAAACTTTAGTTTAACACTTACCTCTGCCCCTGGTGTCATTTCTGACAGCAGACCGGATTTTTTTTTTTCTTTTTTTTTCTTCCACACGGCCTTTTCTCTGCGGCAGACTTCAGACTGGTAGTTCAGGCCATGTCACTCATTTTCCCTCTCTCACGGAGGCTATGGGAGGAACTGGCAACTTCAGCAGTGAGGTCCTGGGGCCGGTCACCTCAGTGGAAAGCATAGGAGACGAAGGGGTTCGGAATCCTTCAGGATTTTTTGGATAACGCGTGTCCAGGATGGAGCGATTCCCCCCTCCTGCCGGGACCGCTGGTCTCACTCACGGCTGCCCGGGGAGGGTGAGGATGCGGTGCTGTCGGAGCAGCTTGGGGGACATCAAATCGGTTTTCAAACCTTGCCAGCTGCCGGGGACGGTGCGTAGGTCAGCGATTTGCTTTCCCAATTCTGGAACCTGCCGGAGAAACCGGGGCCGAGGGGCCGTGGGCAGGCGGAGGCTGCGGCTGCTGTTGTAGGACGGGGCTTCGCAGTCCTCCTCGAAACGGCCGAGGTTGTTTTAATCCCGATACAACCTCCATAACCGCTTGGGGCAGCCTCCCGCCTTCTACCGAACCCTCTCCGAGCCTCCGCGGCGAGCCCGGGCCCCCGGCTCCGTGCTGGCAGCGCATCCCCTCCGCCAGCTGCTGTCCTCCGGGTACCGGTGGCCGGAGCTGCCGGACAGGGCGGGCAGCTTGCCCTGCTCCACTCCAGGAGCCGGGGGATGCTCAGATGGATCCGAGCCGCTGGTAGCTGCTGCAGTTTCTCCGTGCCGGTGGAGCCCTCTCACAGCATTGCCGGGCACCGCCGGTTCTCCATCGCCTCCGGCTTCTCCGCCGGTTCGCACGGGCTTCCCTCCGGCCCCAAGAGGCGACCGAGCTGCTTCCTCGTCCTGGCCCTCCCCGGTTTTTAACCTCTCTCTCCCCTAGGCTTGAGCAAGCAGAGCTGCGGGATGGGCGCGCTGCCCTGCGGGGGGATGCGCCCGGGCTGGCGATCCCGGGGGCATCCCGAGGGCGTGGGGCGAGCTCTCTGATCCCAAAGCCCTCGGTCGTCGTGGCCCCAGGGTGGGGGGGTTGGACTGGTTTGGTTTTGGTGGGGTTCCGCCAGACGGGTCATCAGTCCCGCCGGCCAAAAGCGCACTGCAGAGCTGCGGGTCCTAGCTCGAAACTTCCGCAGCGCAGACCTTGGAAGATATCGGAGAATTGGCATTTATTAGGCCTGATCCTGAAACCTTTTTTTTTTTTTTTTTTTTTTTTTTTCCATAATTTCTTCTATTTTTCATTTTTATTTTAAATATTCTCTTCCTCCTTTCCCACCTCTTTCTGTCCTGGGAAAATGAAAGTTTTGGATGGCAGGAGCAGGCACCGCCTCCCCCGCCGTGCACTTGCGAAACCGAAGAGGAGCCCCCGCTGCCCCGCAGACAGCTCACTTTGCTCTTTTTCTTCCCCCTGGGGATGCTTGTCTGCCTCGCAGCCCCCTAAAAGGCTTCCCACCCCATCTCTCCCATTCCAGCCTCGATGGGACACTTCAGGACCACCGGGATTTGGCCCCGGCAGGGATGGTTTTCGGCGAAGCTGGTTATGGTTCCTATCGGGTTCTGGAGAGAAAGGATTATTTCGACGATTTTTTTTTTTCTCTGTAGGGCACCGTGTTTTATCATTTTTCTTGAGGCTTGCTGGCGGATATAGGGCTGTAGGAAACGGAGTGATATGAAAAGAAAGAGTCGGTCGTTAGAGCCTCCCCGGGGTTCCCCCGGTTGAAACACTGAATATCAGAAGCAGGATAAAGCGTGAAGTTCTTTTTCTTTGAACCCGGTAAAACTAAGGTGCGTTATACTCGAGAGAGAGAAATTACAGAAATAGAGGATCCGAGTGAATATACTCGGAATTTTAGGGTTGTGTTTGTACCTAATATTCACGCACTGAGAGTGTATTCGTTTGACGTTGACAAAATCCGATATTTCAGAAACGTCAGTAATTTGCATCGGGAAAATTTAAACGCTAATTTGTTGGGATTTTTACAGGAATTTAGATGCGTTTCTACTCCCGTTTTTACTCACAATTTTTACGTTTTGAAATATAAAGCAAACGCTCTGAGTCTTTTTGTCTTTTCTCAATGAGGAAACCCTTAGGAACCCGCGCGTAATTGTACCAAGGCCAAAGGAATTGCTCTGGATTTTCGGCGTTTAAGTCATCAGCAAATCCTGGGCTCTCTTCATCCTTCCCCCGAACACACATCCATCAGCACATCCCCAGCAGCATGGAATAATCTCTTTAACGATGTCCTGACTTCGGCCTCTCTCCCAAACACCGAGTCCGCACAGAAGCCGTGGGAATCATTTTCCATGCGGCCATGGACAAGCTTCAGTCTTAAAGAGGAGAAAACAGTCGCAATAAAAAGAGGGAGAGAGAAGCTACAAGAAATTCGGTTGTAGAAATGTAATGTAAATTGTGTATATCTTTGCATATGTCTCCATAGGCGCCTGTGTATGTGTGTTAAACACTCACAGGAGAGGAGAACACCCTGCAAGCGGGAGGTTGCCTATATTTAGATACCTCCCGCTCTTTCACAGGGTAATAAAACAGGAAACCACGTTGATTTCCCCACCACCGCCGCACACACACATAGGTTTCTCAGGTAGAAATCAGCCACGCTTCCCCGGGAGAAGGAGAAGCGGCGAAGGATGCTGGAGAACAAGGCAGTGCCCTCAGCACCTGCCCGGCCTCCCAGGGGCTCCGGGGAGCAAGGGCCAAAGGTGGCCCGGAGGTTAAGGGCCTCTTCCCGGCAGGCCTGGAGTTTTGGAAGACACTTTTCCGCTCCGCTTCTCCTGTCAGTGGGAAGGCGACTCGCCCCGAAGGAACAGGGAAAGCTCCTCCGCCTTCCCGGCCGCTCCCTCGGGGCCGCATCCCCAAAACTCCCGGAGCAAGCAAACCCATCCGCTCCGAGGGCCTCGCAGCCCAAGGCAGGAAGGTTTTGGGCTTTTTTGTTTGGTTTGGTTTGGTTTGGTTTGGGGTTTTTGTTTGTTGGTTGGGTTTTGTGTGTGTGTGTTTGAGGGTTTTTTTGTTTGCTTGTTTGGTTTCCCCACCCCACCACCTCCCTCCCCCCAGGTGATGGCCATCTTTTTGTCCCAGCCGCAGGCTTGGGAATGCTCCTGCTCCTCATCTATCCGGAAAAAAACAAAAGCAGGCTCTGCCTTCGCCTTGTTCGTTGCTGCGAGGAGAGATGCGATTAACCAGAGAGGAAAGTGAACCTTTCCCAGCCGACTCACAGGGTGCTCAGCACCCGGGATTCCTCACTGCTCCAGTCTGGGGCACTGCTCCCTCCTCCGAGGGCGAGCAGAGACATCGGTGGGTGCGGAAATTCCGCCCAGAGACCCCCGGCCCCGCTGGGGCTGCTGCCTGCGGTGCCCCCCGCCCCGCTCTGCCCCTGCAGAGCCGCGGATCCCGCCCAAAGGTCCGCGGGAGCGGGAGGATTCTCACCCGCAGGTGGGGTTTGTCGTTAACATGGTCTATATTTATGTTGCTTTTTTTGTTTGTTTATTGGGATGGTCGGTTTTTGCTCGTTTGCTTTTATTATTATTTTGGGGGGATTAGTTGATTTTCTGTTTTGTTTTGGGTGTTTTTTGTTGTTGTTGGGTTTTTCGTTGGTGGTTTTGAGGTTTTTTTTTCTGTTTTGTTTTGGTCTTGGTGGGTTGGTTTGTTTTGTTGTTTGTTTGGGGTTTTTTTAGGGGAAGAATTTTTTTTCAGGGATAGAATTTCGGCAGTCCTGAGGCAAACTCTCTCCCTCCAGAAGGATGGAAGGAAGAAAAAAGGCGAGTTCAAGCCGGGCCCTCCTGGGAGTGGGGTGTGGCGATACCCGGAGAGGACCAGCAGCATCCCGAGGCAAGCCCGGGGCCAGGGCTACCCTTCTCCCTTCTGCCCTCGCCCTGCCCGGCTCCCAGCCGGCTCCCTTGGGGGGTCTGAAGAACCTCCCCATGCTGTTTCTCCAGCTCTGTAGTGGAGCTGGGAAAGGTGTTAGGCACAAGGCTGGTCCCAGGTGATGTTGGCGATGAATGCAATTGTCGGGACACTCCTTACAAATGAAATAAAAAAACAATATGGGGGAGCGGTGGCTTCAGAACTGCAGGTTACACCGTTTGGGGGGCTCTCAGCTGCTCCCATGGCTTTTTGCCTCAAATATGAGTCGATAATAAAGAGGAAGGGCACTTGGGCTCCCGAAAGACACCGCTAGAAGCCAGCAAGGGTGAAACACGACTGCAGCAACCCGGCTCTGGGACCGGCGGGGGGTGAGGGATGGGGGTGAGGGTGTGCATGTCTGTGGGGCTGCCCCACCGCTGGCCACGGGCGGAAAGAGACCTGCAGGGGCGACCTGCTGTCTCCAAAGGGCTGTAAGTTGCCACCAGGGATGGTGATTGATGTCCTTCCCACCAGAGTGGGAACATGGCTATTAATAAAAATACATATCTAGGTAATAGCAGTGCCCGTAGATATTTCAAACATCTTAAAAATTTCTTCCTTTCTTCCTTTCTTAAAGAATTAAAAAAAAAAAAAAAAAAAAAAAAGCGTTGGAGCTATAAAGGCTACAGTCAGCCTTTTCATGCACGACCGATTGACAACCAAAAAAAAAAAAAAAAAAAAAAAAAAAAAAAAAAAAAAGTGTTTCCACACGACAAAGAATGGCCAGAAACCCATAAAACGGGTGCAAAGGAATAGAAGTGACTGATTTTCAGCTTTTCGGGGCCGGACGGCATCCCCGTGCTGGGAGGGAGGCCCGGGACAGAGGGGCGGCCGGGTTGGGGGGTGTGGGGTGAGTGGCCACGGGCCGGGGTGAGCGCCCAAGAGGCAGGAGCTCGCTGCTCGGAGTGGGGGGGACTCGGGTTACTGCTTTATTTCCTAAATTGTCCTGAGGGAAAACCAAATCCTGCGAACGCTGATGGCTCGCATTGCTCTGCCCGTTGTTTTCCCTGAATTTCGGCTCATGAGGATCCTGCTTGGCACTGTTGATCTGCTCCCCCTTGCAGTGAGACCCCCCCCCCCCCTCCCCAACTTGCTTTCCACTTGGAGTAAAAACTTTGCCCATGGATCTACGTTGCTCTTAAACCGTCCGGGAAAACCCTTTGTGTCGCAAAGGATTGGAGTGATAATTAGGGTTGAAATGCGCGTGGAGAGGACTAATATTATTTTTGGCTGGTGCGGGAATAATACAGATTTGCAAAGTGTAGGAATAAAGCCGGGGTAGGCTGGGAGGAAGGGAGGGAGGGCTGGGAGGTAGTTCTGCCTCTTGCCGCCAGCACTCGGGATGGATGGAGGGGTTTGTGCCGGGTTCCTCTGTTCGGGACAGCCAGAAGGGACGGGTCTTCTCAGGGATTTGGCTTTATTGCGGTAAAGGGGGAAAAGGGGGTGGGAAGGTGGGAGGGACGGCGGGTTTTGCAGCACCGGCGAGGAGCCACGGGGCCGTTCTGATCCGGGGGTGATGTCGGAGAGGATTTAGGGAGGTGTCCGCTCATGATACTTCTAAATGAATGCAGCCAAGAAATATTTTTAAATTGAATAATAATAATAATAATAATAATAATAATAATAATAATAATAATAATAATAATAATAATAATTTTTTTAAAAAAATAGAGATGGTACGTATTTCCCTTCAATTGAGAATAAATAAATAAATAAATAAATAATAAAACCAAACAAACGGAGAAGGAATTTGTGCGGACATATTGCAATTTCCCAGCCATTACAAGAAAAGAATATAAGTGCTCATTAACACTTTTCTTGTAATGGTCATAAACGCTACTCCGCAGACCGTCTTTTTGCCAGGCGACCGTGAAAGTTCCTTCGATTTGCCTAAAATCCGAGCGATTTATCGCATTTAAAAAATAAAATTTCTGGAAGAAACTGAGGGTTTTCTCGCTCTTAGGGAAAAGCTTTTTGCTCGGTGCTGTAAAAAGTGCGATTTGCGCCGAGGATCCGAGGCCCCTGAGAGGTTGTGCTTAAATACATGTCCGTGTCAGGCCGTGGCTGGGGGATCCCGATGGTACAGTTTTACCAAAAATACCTCCAAAACATACTGAAATATCCACTTCGGTGGGGTTTTTCTGTGTATGCGTGTGTGGGGTGTTTTGTGTTTTTTTGTTTGTTTGTTTGTTTTGTTTTTTGGGTTTTTTTTTTTGGTTTTTTTTTTTGTTTGTTTTGGTTTTTTTTTTTGGTGTGGTGTGGTGGTTTTTTTTGTTTGTTTGTTTTCGAAAAATTATTTTGCTGAAGAGAGATTAGAAACGAAGGAAGAGGATGCAGGGGGAAAAATATCTACCGCAAGCACTCGCCATTTTAAAAGGAAAAAAAAAAAGACATTTTTATCTTACAAAAAAAATTATATGCGACCTCTGCAAAGTCGAAATTACTTGTAAGCCGATCCCGCCTTGGGAAGAGCGGTGGCAAAGCGCTCTTGCCAGGCAGAGTCTGTGGGAGGGAACGGGGGCTGCGAGTGGGGGAGCGCGGCGGGGCTCCCCCAGGAAAGGGGAAAACGGGTCCTCTGATGTCTCCTCCTGCCAGGAACCACGGGAGATGCAACCATGTCCCTGGCAGAGAACATCTCCCAGGATCCCTCCCAGCAGGGTCCAATCCCCACTATTTCTCCCCTGTCCTCCGGGAGGTGCCCGCTGGTTGTTCGCCCTCGCACCCCTCTTTCTCCCTGCAAAATCCGAGCGACCCAGAGCTTCTTCCCTGCCCCATCCCCCCGTGAGCAGGGCCACGCAGGCTGGGGACACGGCGGGCAGTCCCGATGCCTCTCCCGGGCCCTGGCAGCTCCCACCCGCGTCCCGGCAGGGAGGGATCTTCTCAATGCCAGGCCTGTGTATTTGTAGTTTGATTTCGCACGTCAAGGATAATTTCTTCATACAACTTAATGGACGCGGCTTGACATCCATAATGATCGCTAATCATTCAAATTATTTTTGCTAGCGCCCAGACATGTTCCAGTTGTTGTGATAGATCGCGTTTCACCCATAATGACGGACAATTACCATTTCTAATTCGCCGGCTTTTGACACCTAAATCCACCCACCATATGTGGCTTGAAAACGCGCCGGGCTCGGCGGCCAGGCCCTGATGACATTTGCAGCGAGAGGAGAGAGGGGCACCTGGGATGCCACCACCACTCCCACCCCCCCCAGAACTTCTCCAAGCCGATGGAACTCATCCCCGGGCTGAGCCATCGCAGCACCCCCCAACCCCGCAGCCCTCCCGAGCTGGGTTCGCCCTCGGGTCCCTTCTACACCTCGGCTGGATGCGGGAGATAAAGAGATCTCTGCGGGCTGTTCCCGTCCCGCTGTCCTTGTCGCAGAGTCAAGGCAGGCACATCCCTGCGTTTATTTGTGCACCTCTCAGGGCAGGAGAAAAGCCCTCATCCTCCTCCTCGACGTGACGATGGCATGGCCTCGAATTGCCCCCGTCCTGCACAAATAGCCGTAAAATGGGTGCGGAGTGCTTTCCATCCCATCCGTCGGCTTTCCTGGGGCGTTCATCTCCACGCAATTCCATGGAATTGCGGTGCAAGGTCTCTCTGCGGGACTCGATCCACCCGTGGGGGCACCCTCCCCTACACTGCTGTCCCCGGCCTCTCCACACCGGGACACGTTTTGCCGAAAGCAAGGGGGCAAGGATTTACCCTGAGGGGGATATTTTTTTTTTTTTTTTTTTTTTTTTTTTTAACCACTGAACGATCGGAGCTTGGGCGTTTGGTTAGGAGCCCCGCAGGACAGAAACCCAACATCCAAGGCGCAACGTCCCTGCTCAGTGCTGCAAGGCGAGAACCCTCACGTCTCTAAGCCCTAAATATTTCTCCCGCACTAACATTTAAAGACCCCCAGGAAGCATTTTCCTCGGCAGACATAAACTGACTGTGGGTATCGCAGCCAGAGCTGCAAGGAAGGGTAGGGAGGGAGCAGACAACGTCAGATCCTGACGCTCTGCTGCTCTCCCTCCAACGCAATGCTCACCGCAGCAGCCCGAGGCCTATCTAGAGCGACAGAGAAACACAGACAGGGTCACAGAAGCAAAGTCACGCGTGTTTCCCCACGGGACAAATCAGATCCGCCCGAGGGCTGCCGATCACTGGTCTGAGTGCCACACGCCCGAGTGTCACCCGGGGCACCTCAGTGCACTCATCCCCCTGTTGTGTCCCCTGAGCCCTTAGTATCAATCCACTCGTGAACTCGCCCGTCCCCGCAGACAGCCCCTCTCTGCCCTTTTGGGACATCGCTTCCCTTCATTGCAAAAGCTTAAAGCCCACCCAAACCCGACGGCTCCGTCTCAATACTGTTATTACTAAAAGTATTATTATTGTTGTGTTTCACCCGCGAAGTGGCTGCAGGGAGAGCGTGTGTGTCGTCGTCCCCCCCCGTGCTCCCACCCCTCGGAAGAGAAGGAGCTGGGAGGATGCTGCGGGGATGCAGACGGTGCGGGATGCCAGGACTCCCCCAGCCACTGTCATGGGCCGGACAGTCCTCACATTCCCCCCTCCAGGTGTCCCCGCAAGGAGCCAACACAGCCAGACCTGCCTCGGACAGGTTGGGGTGAGGAAATGCTTTTGTCTTTTAAAGGGGAAAAAAATGGAAGGATTTCTCCATTTGCTTTAAAACACGGACTAGGGGGATCACCCGTCGGAGATTTCCAGGTTCCCGGAAAGGTGTTATAATGAGGGGGTTTAATTCTAGTTTAACTTCTACAACATGTCTAAGGTGTTTATTGCAGTTTCCCCAAGAACTAAACGAAATACTTTCTCAGCCCTCGATTGCGAGGTAAAACCGATGATGGATAAAACCAGCAGCTGGCTCTCGGTGCCCTAATTTTTAACATTAGTGAGGCTGCTGTTTCCAGCAACCGGGAGCCAGAGCTGCTCGCCCGAGAAAGGAAAGATGGTTTGAGATGCCGCGGGTCGTGGTCGGACCCAAACACCCAGCAGAAGAAGGCAACGAGGTGGGCAGGGTCTCTGTATCCTCCCCGGCATGAGGGACTCCAACCCCATCTCTCCACGGGTGGCACCAGTCCCGATCTCTACAGCACCCCGAGGACCACCGAGGACTCGTACTGGTGTCTGCACTGCCTCAAATTCCTCCTCAACCTTCCTCGCCTCTCCCCCAAGAGATCTGCTCGGTTTTAGGTCAAGGGGAGAAGTCGCAGAGGATCGTAAATCGAGAGGATCAACAGCGGTCGAGTTGAGTGTCGTGTAGTGACAAGTAGTGACACGCAGTGCAAGTTCTGCTCGGTTGCAACTGGGAGGTTGCAGCTCCCCAGTGGGAGCAGGACTGGGGCTCAGGTGCTCAGAAGTGCGAGGAAAGTCACCAAGGACACCCCAGTGAGCAACCCCCAAACTCAGCAGAACAATAATTGTTAATGACCTTCACGTGTTTGGACATACTGGTGTGATTAAAAGGTCTTTAAAGTTTATTTCCCTTCCGAGACTCTGCCAGGTGTCAACTCCAGGCAGCTCCGTTTCTGCCGGGCTTGATCTGGGGAGGCTTTGCCACGTTTTAGATCACGTTTGCACCTTTTCCATTCTGACCTTCCGGAGCTCACCGGCTCTGATTGTAGCGAGATTTCTAAACCAGCCAACAAGGTAAGCCCATGGCATTTAAGGACTAATAAATTTTCCTGTTTATCTTTGGCGAAGGTGATGGGTTACTCTGTAACCTGCAACAGAGACAGGTGATATACCAATTTGGAACCAATAAACGAACAAAAAATCCCAAATCAACCTCAATTTTCTGCTAGGATAACCCCAATAAAAACAATGTGCCAGCGACAGGTCAGTTTCTCGACACCTTTGCAAGAGATGTATTTTAAAACTATCTTAACCCACTTTCTTGAACTTGGAAATCTCAGAGCTCTGAAAGGAACCAAGACCTGTTCTGCAGAGAGTGCTGCTTCTTTATTCCTTCTTCAGGGTATTTTTCTGAGTATTGTGGGAATACAGAGTGGGAACTCCTAGCTTTCCAGGGAACTCTGTAACCTGCAACAGAGACAGGTGATATACAAATTTGGAACCAATAAACGAACAAAAAATCCCAAATCGACCTCAATTTTCTGCTAGGATAACCTCAGGGAAATCAAAATAATGTGCCAGGGACAGAAGGTCAGTTTCTCCACACCTTTGCAAGAGATGCATTTTAAATCTTAACCCACTTTCTTGAACTTGGAGATCTCAGAGCTCTGAAAGGAACCAAGACCTGTTCTGCAGAGAGTGCTGCTTCTCTATTCCTTTATTTTCCTGAGTATTGGGGGAATACAGAGTGGGAACTCCTAGCTTTCCAGCAAGATTTCCACAGGGGTATCACGGGAAGCATAAAGTCCTCAGTGCCCCTTGCTTCTGTCCCCGGTCCCAGGAGATCCAGCGGAACCGGTCCGTGCTCCCGGCTGGCTCGGTACGCGGTGTCTGACACTGCCATCTTGTGTTGTAGAGTTTCAGCTATTATTTACAGAGCCTCTTAAATTGAAATGAAGAGGTGTCAGCCGCAAAGAGGTGTCAAGGTGTAGCTGAATCTGCAAAGGGAGATGACAAGAGCCCGTTATATGTAACAAACTAAATTTGAATATTTTACCTTCTAGCTGAAGAGCGAAGTTCAAGCAGATTTCAGGCTGCTGGGTCTTCTCGAAGGATGAGCAGGTTTTTCTCCATCTATCTTTCTTTGCTGATCTCTCCAGTGGCACTTTATTTCTAGTCAGGTTTACAATTCTCTAGAAGAAACTATCAGTGTTTATTCATCCCTTGTAGACACAAGCATTTAGGTCATGTCAATAGTTTCCTGCATATTTTATCCATTTTTTTTTTTTTTTTTAATTGCCACCACTGTAAATTCAAATAGATCCCTACAGACTCGCTGTGGAGTTTTGGTGAAGGGAGTCAACTGGGAAAACTGCATGAAAGAGAAGAGGAAAGGAAAATAATTCAAACGAGGCAAGACAAGGAAGTTTCACCAACTTAATCACCTGAATGGATTGGCACAGACACCTGGACAGTGAGAACAGATGGAGGTGAACAGAAGGTGAGAAACCTGCATTATACTTACTACTAAACACAGAAACATCTTGGGAGCTGGAAAGGGAAGGGTAAAATAGGGACAAGAGAGACATCTTTGGAAATGCAAAAAGGCTGCCAAACCATGTCTTTATTTTTAAATAATTTTTTTTTTCCTTACAGAGAAGGCCTAGTGGCATGTTAAAGAGAATGACACAAAGTTTATTTAATGCTTCCCGATTTTTTTTTTGTATGTTATGACCTAGATTACTTAAACACAGTTTTCTTTTTTAATTAAAATAAGTATAGATTGCGAGTCACTGTAACCTTTTAGAAGTATTAAAGTCATATAAGAATGGTGTAATTAGAGTAAGTGATGAAAACTTTCTGGTCAGAACTTCAAAACATGTCAAATTAATAAGGAACAACTCGAGTAAGGTGTTGCAAATAATGTTAATTAAAAATGTCCACGTGCAGTCCCTTTGAGGGCATGTGAATAAATATCTAACAGTTTCTATTGGGGTCTCAGTTTATACTGAAAATGAGGAAGTCTTTATAATTCATAACTATTATGGAGCCTTTATGAATGGTCTTTCTCATATTTCCCACTGGAAACCATTAGATAATCTGTTTTTATTATCCAGAGCCAAACATTTGGCTTAATATTTTTGTTTCAGAACAGACCACAGAATCATGGGGATAACAGCCATCTCATAATTTTTAGGGGTGCCTTAAAACCATGTACATTTATTCCTGTCTTGAGACTTTCTTAAAGTTATAATCTTTGATCCTTGTTCTCCTAAAAATGTTACCCAAGATGCTTATAAAACAGGCATTAAAAGAGTTTCCTTCTCTATGTTTCTTCATTAACCATCTACCTTACCACCCACCAACGCTGGGGATTTAAGAGTCTACATAATTGAGTCTGTAAATTAACAAAAAAATCCAGACAGCTGGAGCAAGCAAGCAGTAGATGGGACATTGGCCTTAATGTTCTCATATTAGCACATTAAATAAGCAGGAAGAGGGCTTTTAATTATGCCTGCTTTTTTTTTCTTTCTTTTTTTTCTTTCTTTTTTTTTTTTTTTCCCTATTTTTTTTAAATAGCAACAAGAGACATGTCTTTCCCTGACCTTTCTGCAAAGTCAATATATTTTTGAGGCCAAAGCTGAATTAAGAGAGGCAATGAAAGTGCAGAGATTGAAAGATTATTTTGAGTATCTGAGAAAGATTGCAAGGAGGAAGCAATGAACTTCAAGCACAATCCAAACTGGTGTTCAGTGTTCTAAACTATGAGTTGTTCAGTATTTCAAACTGACAGCTTGTAAATGGAAATTTTATTAAATGCAGAGTAATAAAATTTGGTAAGTTTCTGTCATTTTGGATTTTAGTGGCTCGGATTGAAGCCTCCAGCCTTTTAAAGCACAACTTGTACAAGCAGAGCTCTAAAGCATCCATCATCCTTAAATGTGTGCTTTTTAAAGCCTTGTTACTGCTTTTGCTCACAAAATGTCCTTGCCAGGGTCCAGGTCTGCATGTCTCGTGTCAGTGATAGCCTGACAGACTCATCCTTTCTCTGGTGTCTGCACTGTACATTGTATAAAACATCCTTCTCTTTATTCTCATCAGGCAGAAAATAAAACAGGGTTAGCAGTGATATCACCCTTCAGAGTTTCTCCTTTTATTTCCAAAAAAATTTCTCTCCAGGTGCATGGCAAGGTTCTGGCTCAAGGCTCCTTGGTTTGCACTCGAGACGGGCATTGAATGATTCAGGGTAAATGAAAATGTAATTTCAGCTGAAGATAAAATCTAGCAGGGAATATTTTGGAAAAATTTTTGCAGGACAAAATGAGATCAGTGGAGATCTCTGCTAACATTTTAATGGATGACCAGAGCTTGAGGAGAAGGCAGTTGTGCGTAGGCAAAGCATCTTGGCTGAAGAGCTCAGATGTTTATGAGAACAGTTTTATTCAGATTACAGCTGCCCCTGCAACACCAAAAATGAAGTGACAGAATTGCACAGCATCCAACAGGTTTGTGATTGCCAGTGGGGAGCTAAAATCCAGGCACTTCACTTGATGGGCTCCAACACTCACATGAGTTTGTGTGGCTGTGGGGGTGAGTTTATGCCTGTCCACTGGAAGGAACACCATCAGCATATAAGATTTTCTCCTAAAAATATATATATTCTAATTATAAGAAACCCACAGTATATCACTCCAAATATTTGAAATTTTGTTGCATGCTGAGAAAGATGAAAGAGCCAGCACATCTAATTTTCAGTCTGAGTTTCAGTGCTTGTGGTACTCTAAGTGTGTAATTTTTTTCATAGTATTTCATTAGGTCCATGAAACAAGCTGTGCAAGCTTTTCATTGATTTAATATGTTGCCAAACTGACCATGAATTTTAGTCTGCTTCTAACCAGCAAGAATTTTGCTGAGTAAAGGAAACCTATAAGATCTAACCCACTATTAGATGCTAAAAAGATATATGAGGGACTCCTCCAAACAGGGAATGTAATACCTAATCTTTCATTAGTAGGAGTTACATATTCTCAGAACCTTCTTTGCAAGGTTTCATCTTGGGTTTACTTGAATATAGGATTAGGTATGCAAATTCTATCACAGTTCTAGCTTTTAATCTTTCCTGGTGTGCTTCTCCTAACTGTCTCTTCCTTAATATTTTCTGTGTTCACTGAGTTGCTAATACATCTTTATAGCTTGGCTAAACGTAGATCTGAGATAATCATGCCAGAGCTACTCCAGCTCCATCAAGAATGCCTGTAGTTTTGGCAGCCATCAAATTTCCTGGGAGGAAATTAGTTTGGGAGCACACAGGCTAACACTGACTGAATGCATTTGGGGTGACTCATGATGTTTGGTACCCCACCAGAAGAAAACCAGTCCAAAGCAGGATTTTAAAAATCAGTTACTCATCAGTTGCTGCTCGTACCAATTCACAGATTATTGACAGTTATTTCTCTGGGGCTGTTCAGCCTGGAGAAGAGGAGGCTCAGGGGAGACCTCATCACTATCTACAACTCCCTGAAAGGAGGTTGGAGCCGGGGGGGGTTGGGCTCTTTTCCCAGGCAAGTCTCAGCAAGACAAGAGGGCACAAGAGGTCTCAAGTTGTGCCAGGGGAGGTTTAGGTTGGACATGAGAAAGAATTTCTTTCCAGAGAGGGTGATCAGGCATTGGAATGGGCTGCCCAGGGAAGGGGTGGATTCTCCATCCCTGGAGATATTTCAAAAGAGCCTGGATGTGGCACTCAGTGCCATGGGCTGGGAACTGCAGCGGGAGTGGATCAAGGGTTGGACTTGATGATCTCTGAGGTCCCTTCCAACCCAGCCAATTCTATGATTATATGATTCTCATTTTAGTTTATTAGGTGAAACAAGAAAGATGGACAGGAAAAGCATTTGAAATTCTAGCCCTCTCCTTCCAGCTGAGACACATTAATTGTGAGCTATGAGCTTTACTGTGTTAAATAATATCAATAACATCCCAAAGAGTATGTTGTAGGGCTCCAACAGCCCAGCTGCTGAACTGGACTGGGATGCTGGATGTCCCAGGGGTCAGCAGGGATTTGTGTCCAGCCTCCCTACTCATGGGCTTAAGTCCCTGATGAAGATGAGTTGATGTGAAAGCAAGAGGCTGTGGTGTGGGTGCAAGTTAATTTCTGCCAAGTCTCTTGTGAGTGTGGGCAGAGGTGTGGTGGCAAAAAATGGAGGGGATGGGGATGGGGATGGTAACATTGTGCAGCTGTTTGCTTGCTGAACATGAGTCAAAGCTCTCTGCCACACTGGGTAGTGACAAGAATGCCCCTTGGGCACAGCAGGCATTTCAAAGCTGATGAAGACATGTTGCATTTGGTTGTTCCAGTGGGAATCACTTTCTGGCAAAGTAGAGTGGGGTAGTTAGCACTTCAGTCATTTTGCCTTCATTTGCTGACACATTGCACTGAAATGACACAGCTAACGAATGGCTGGATGGTTTTTTGGAGGGTTCATCCTCTCTTGCTCTGTATGCAGTCACTCCCAACAGTGCATACTGTTGTAGGAGGCTCCTTTACACTTTACAGACATTTCAAATAATTTTTGGAGTGGAATAGTTGCCTACTCAAGAAAATCAGGCTTAGGTGTCTGCAGGCAGTGCAAACCTACCTCTCCCATAAGGGTTTGACAGGAAAGTGTTCATCCATCTGAGTAATTCCAGACTGAGAGGTACAACTGACTGCACTGCTCTTATATGCACAGCAGCTAAAATCTGTAGTCAGGCATGAAGATCCCAGCTCACAAGGTGATGTACACAGCAACAGCCAACAGATCATTAGCAGAACCTTCAAAATCATCAGTTGCATCCTAAGCATAAAGAAAAGGGAACTTGCCACACGAAGAAAAGCAAGAAACAATGAGATAATTTTATTCAATATGTCAGACAATGGTACTGGACCATCAGTACCTCCCATCTGCAAAGATGTTACAGACAAGGTTGAGGAGTAAAAAAGTGGAGGAGTGGGGTCTCACCTCTTCCCATCCGAGTCCTTCTGTACTCAGACTGATAATCTGTTTTCCTATGCAGGATGGAAGAGCTATGGGGATACACAGCCAAAATAATCTGAGGTGTAGAGATATCTTACTGGAAAAAAGCTCCTGGAACAGGGATTCAAGTTTTGCCAAGAGGATCACAACCCAGAATATTTTTCTATGCCATACAGAGACTAGTAAAATAAAGCCTAGCAGTCAGGGGAACTAATTAGGTTTAAGCACAGAGAAAGTGTGGTTGGTATGTGGTGCAGTGAACACAGAGCTGCGTGTTCAGCTACAACAGTCATGAGTAACACCTGCAGTTAGTGGTGAAGATAAATGTATTTTTGGAGAGGTCACTGTAGGAGTCCCTGAGCTCTGTCTAACCTTGCCTTTGAGGCTGACATTATATGTAATTTTGCACAGAGGAGAGATGTGGCAGAAAGGGCATTGTGGTTGGGTTTCCAAGATTCATTCAACTCATCTGTGTAGTACTTTGGATGGAGATCAATAACTTTGATCACTGTTGGAGAGGCTGATTATAAAAATGCTGAGTGGGATCTACTGTCCTGACAGTCTTAAAAATCACCTGCAATTAATTTCATTAAAAAAAAAAAAAAAAAAAGGGGGGTATGTTTTCTTGTGTACTGCTCACCAGTAGATCATATCTTCACAGCCTGGTAGATTAGATCAAGGCATTTACTGATGTGCTTCCAAAGGATTTCTCCTGGCATAAAGTTCTGTGTGAAAAAAAGAAAAATTAATAAGGACCTCGAGGCAAGTGGAAAACAGGGTACATTGCAACACAGGGTTACTTTGTGTCAGATTGACGTGACAGTTTTGCTTCTTGAAAAGATTTTCAGAAGAGGGTAAATATCATCTGTGTGGAGTTAGATAATGAGAAGGCAGCTACTCATTAAGTGAGAAAGTTGGAAATCAGTAAATGAAGACAGGAGAACTAGCTAAAGAGAATTGTTGATAGACATTATCAGCAGTTCCCCATGGCAGGGGATGGGCTGCCTCAATGATAAGTTTTAGATGCAATCTTGTGTAATGAGTTTCTTAATGAGTTGCCCCCAAAAGAGGACTGGGGTGATGAGCCAGTAAGAGGATGTTGGGAAGCTATGGAGGAGCTCAGGTACTTGGCCAAAAGACCTGGATAACTGTGTGGTCTGAAACAGTTTCTGTGGGATGAGATTCAGCCATACTCAGTGCAAGATTTGGCTTCTAAAGTGCACTTGAAAAATATGGATAAAATCTCCAGAAGATAAGACATCAGAGCTAACAGTTAGGAGAAGATCAAGATGGCTACTCCTGTAGCTACTCTTGTAGTCATTTCAATGTGATTTACTTGGAAAAAAAAAAGCAAATCCAATTTCAGTGCTCATTCTCTAACTGTTGTTATTGGTTAGCTTGGCTGTTACTGGATTTTCTACTCCGAGTTGCCTGCATGCTTTCCCTCAACAGTGAGGAAAAAGTGTTTACCACACCAAAACAGTGGTGTGGCTTTACTAGCAAATTTGCCTGGTTGAAAGACCAGAGAACTTGTTTGTGCCCTCACACAACTGGAGAGCAGGTTTCCAATGTGGGTTTTTATGTCAGCTGTGGCCAAAATGTCTTCATTTAAGACACGTGGTTCATCTCTTAAATACCAGCCAGGTGTCAGTTTGCTGCTTCCTTTTCCACAATGCAGGTAAAAAGCTACCACTTACTTTTCTCTACACAGCACAGTGTAGAAGGAGGGAGGTTGGTTGGGACCAGAAGCCTCGGTCCCTTTTGCAGGAGGGAGGA
This sequence comes from Heliangelus exortis, assembly GCF_036169615.1. NCBI lineage: Eukaryota > Metazoa > Chordata > Aves > Apodiformes > Trochilidae > Heliangelus > Heliangelus exortis. The sequence continues at coordinate 38,882,598 of NC_092425.1, forward strand.
TGCAGTTGGATTTCTCTAAAACATTTAGCTTGGCTTCCAAAGTCTGCTGCTTGGTGAAGCTCACTGGTCCTGTTCAACGGGGCAGTTTGTGGGGAGCAGCTGGCTAGCAGTTCTTCCCTGCTTTATTAGGCAATATAGATCATAAAAATTGCAGCCTCTGGTTTAACTGTGTTGCTGTGTGGAAATTCTTGTTCACTGCAGGGTCTGGGCCAGAGCCCTTCACATCTCTGTTCTCAACAAGCACTTGGAGGAGTTATTCCTTAAATGACCTTAGGGTAGCAGGAAGCAAGATGGAAGGATGCCCTTCCAAAAGCAAGGATTTCCAATGGGAGTGGGAACTTTTTTTTTTTTTTAACATGTATAAAAACAAGTGGTTATTTACCATTTCCACTCATCTGTCAGTCTAGTCAGCTGCATTAATCACTGAGTCTGACTCAAGGCACAGCAATCAAGCAGTGCAGAGGAAAAGCTGATCTGGTAGAAGCATTAGTGGTGATACTGATGCAGAAGAAACAGTTTGGTTTCTATTTGCAGATCTCTGGTGCAATTAGAAGTCACAGCTGCTTTCTACTCTGCTCCAGAGCTGAGTGGCAAAATCAACACAATTATGCAAGTAAATGGCTTTTTTTTTTTGTTGTTTTTAATGCACGTTCCACTTTTTTTGGCAACAATTTTTGCTTTTCATTCAAACAGAATGGCAATTTCCACCTTGAAGAACAGCTACAGAGGTTTGAAAAACTGATACAAACAAAAGACACCAGGAAATCCATGTGTTTGTATAAGATCAGGAAGGAAAAACAGAACAAAAAAATAAAAGAATGGTTTGTGCTGGTAACAGAGGACACAGCTCCTGTCCATCACTCAGAAATGTGCTGTTTCCATCAAGTGCTGAAGAGGACAGCACAGCAAACGACCCTGCATTCCTGAAAAGGATGGCAAAAAGGTTGCAGGCTCTCCCACATGCTGTTCCTTTTTCTGTCAGCCCAGAATTTCACCCCAATCCAACTTGATTTGCCCCTTTTCTGAGTCTGGGAGAAGCATGTGGCTATTCCCTCTGCTGGTAGTGATTTTTGGCTCTTTTGTAGATACTTGCATGAAGGAAATGCAACCTTCCACTCTATTCTGAAAAAATTCACACGTTCACACGAGTCTGGCTTGCATTTGTATGATGAGCAAACACAGAAGACTCTGTGTGTCACAACAGTTTAGTCAGGGTAACTTAAGAACAAGGAGGCAAAGAAATCCAAACTGTAGCTGTACTATTTCTTCTTCAAACTGAAAATGATTACCAAGAGTTCTTGTCTAATTAAACTGGAACAAAATGGTGGAATAAAAAAGGGAAGGGAAGGGAAAGGAAAGGAAGGGAAGAGAAGAGAAGAGAAGAGAAGGGAAGGGAAGGGAAGGGAAGGGAAGAGAAGAGAAGAGAAGAGAAGAGAAGAGAAGAGAAGAGAAGAGAAAAGGGAGAAGGGAATGGAAGGGAAGAGAAGAGGAAGAGAAGGAAAGGAAAGAAAAAAAAAAGAAAAAGAAAAGACAAGAAAAGACGAGAAAAGAAAAGAAAAGAAAAGAAAAGAAAAGAAAAGAAAAGAAAAGAAAAGAAAAGAAAAGAAAAGAAAAGAAAAGAAAAGAAGAGAAGAGAAAAGAAAGAGAAGAGTATTTTTGATTACCAGCTCAAAAGAACAGGAGAAATGAAAAGCAGTGGCTTGCACTGAAAAATGTGAACAAGAGGGTGTAGGGGAAGACACACATCTTAAGAACCGTAAGGAGGCTTTTAAGGGTGGAGTTGCCTCATTTTTGATTACTGTGCTGTCTCCTGGGGTAATTTCCATTTATTTTATTATTGGCAGTAGCCAACATGTATGTTTAGCCATATCAAGTATATTCTGCATTTCTAAAATGATGCCTTAATATGTAAGTGCTTATTTAAATAGATCACACAGCCTCAAGACAAAGCCCATGGATGCTGCACTCCAGGTGAAGCAGTTCTTTCTAGATCGTTGACCCATTTAGACAGTGCCATGATGTTTTAATAAGATCAGGTGGTTTGTGGAAGGAAAATTCATGTAATCTGAGAAGAAAATTAAGTTTGAGGATGTCTTATAACTCACACATCTTTGTCATATTTCCAGTCCAGCCTGGAGACCTGGAGCACGTTCCTCTCTGATGATCCTGCACATGGAGCCTGAAACTCCCAGATCCTCATCTTGGGAGCTGAATAGAACCCAAGCACCAGGAACATTTGAATTCATCTTTTTTTCTTCTTTCTTAAGGTGAGTGAGGCAGAATTGGCAGGAATATGATCATAGCCATCAATAATGGTTTATCAGTCACGCATCTGCCCTGATGTGAGATGTGGAGCTTTTAAATGTCCAGTGATGATTGTACAACTGTTCAGTACCTCAGAAATCATAAAGGGAATTTATAAGTCTGTCCCTGTTGCTTTTCCTTCTAATAAATGCTGCTCAGCTGACCCCTGGTGCTGATCTGATCATGCTGAAGTTCCCAGTTAAGAAAGCTTGCAGCACAATTAGGCTAAAAGATGATTTGAAGTGGAAAATAGTTGATGAGTAACACATTTAATTTGTTTTGACTTACGAAGTGACAAAGACGTGTGTCTCATTTTCCATTAAAAACTAAGATATTTTCTCTTCCCCCCCTTTTTTTTTAGAATGTCACTGGGAAAGCATTTGGCCCAATTCTGCAATAGATGAGTAATAAGGAATCTTCTTGGTCCTGCTGAGGATTGAGTAAAACTGTAATATTAGACATTTCTGACATAAATTTCTAAAAGAAAACCTGAGAGAGACTGAAACAAGAATGATTTCTATTCAGATATTACACAAGTTGTTCCAAAAATTCTTAGCTTGACATTGAATTAATTAAGATACAGCTTCAACTGTCTTTTTTTTAAGTTGTGTAAAGTATGCCCATAGAATTGTTATCACTTGTCACACTGGAAGGATATAAACAGAATTGTTTTGAGAAATTGTGCAAGTAGCATCTAATACAGAATGAAACTCAGTGGGGACATACAGAAAGCACTCGAGTTAAATAGGAATAAAATCACAAAGTGTATAAAATTCTGATAATAGGATTCAGGCTGTTTTTTTAGTAAATCAGAAACAGTCTGAGTCAGCAAGGTCATACTGTGAAGAAAGCAAACATCATAGTGGGATATATAACCAGATGTAAGACACATAAAGTAATACTTTGACTTTACTCGTAAGCCCTCAACCAAAGTAATGTGTCCTGGTTTTGGCAAAGCACTTCGAGAAAGTGGAGAGGGTCCAAAGGGAAGCAAGAGGAATAATCACAAGTTTAGGAAAGGCAACTCAGGGAAAGACTGAAGGAAGAGTTGTTTAGTCTGTGGAAGACTGAAGACATGCTAAAAGTTTTCAAATATGTGAGACTTCTGCAAAAGAGGGAAACGGAGAGATCAAAACTGATCTCCATGGTCCCTGTGTGTAATATAATAATAGTTTAAAAGTCAGGTAGGGCTACGGTACAAATTTTCTTAGTAGTTGCCCATAGGGATAGAAAAATCTGAGCAGATCACCCAAGAAAATGGTGTTCCTGTCTGGTGGGTTTAGGTTGGGTGAAGCATTGAGAGGAATGGCTGAGCTCCAACGTGAAGGACATGAGGCTGGACTTGCTGTAGCTCTTACAATCACATTTAATACCTATATTACCACGTTTCTCTAAAAATATTCACATATATTGTTGTTATGTAGAATCCCAGACGAGAAAAGGCCTTGACCGTGCAGGTGGATGCAGATGAAACAAACTCCTTAGGTGAAGCACATCTGCTCTGTAAAGAAGCAGGGCCAGCTGCCGGCTCCCTTCTCCCAAACCGAACCTCCCGGGCGGGTCACCCAACTTTCATTTTCCCTTCCCAAGCCTCCAAGCCTGACAGCAGGGCCGCCCCTCCCCGAGGCTGGCAATTGCCTCAGAAAGCTGAGTCCTATCGGAAGGCTGTAAGACCCCTCGGAAGGCTGACAGTCCCCTCAGAAGGCTGACAAGACCCCTCGGGAAGCTTAAAGTCCCCTCAGAAGGCTGACAGACCCCCCAGAAGGCTGACAGTCCCCTCGGAAGGCTGACAGACCCCTCAAAAGGCTGACAATCCCCTCGGAAAGCTGGCAGTCCTATCGGAAGGCTGTAAGATCCCTCGGGAAGCTGACGGTCCCCTCTGGAGGCTGCCGGCACCTCCTGCCCTCAGGGCGCTCCCGCCCCAGCTGAGGCACCCAGCGCACGCAGGACGGTTGGGGCCGTTAGCCCCGCCCCAGGCCCCGCCCACCCGCGTCCCCTGACCCCGGGCGTCCCATGGTAACGGCGCGGGGCGTCACGTCGGGGCTAAACCACCGCGGCGCCGGGTAGAGACCCGGGCTGAAGCGTTCTCCCCGGCGCTGGGAAGGAGGAGCAGAAGAAAGTCATTCCCTCCCGTCCCGTCCCATTTCCACCTCCTCCCCCGCCCGTGGCTTGCGGCCGCGGCGGCTCCGTTGCCAGGGCCCAGTTGCTGGAGCTGCCGCCCGCCAGCCACCCTCCCCCTTTCCTGCATTGGTTTCGCCCGGCGTGGGCCATAGCGACGGCGGGCGCGCTGTGGGAAGATGGCGGCTCCGGCCTCAGCGGCGCGGGGGTCTCCGTGAGCCTGGCGCTCGCTCCTTTCCCCCTTCCCCTCCTCGCTACCGCACGCCGTCCCTCCCGGCTGCCCCCCACCTCTTCTCCTTCCCCGGCAGAGGCGTAGAGACCATGTCGGACTCGGAGGAGGAGGAGAGTCTGGACCGCCAGCTCAAGCTAGTAGTGCTGGGGGACGGTACCACTGGCAAGGTCAGTGCTGGACCCCGCCGCTCCTCTCCGTCTCCGCGGTCCCCCCCAGACCCTTTCGGTGCCTCCCCCCTTCGCTCTCCTGCTGAGGAGCGTCCAGTCTGTCGCGATACTGTTGTCGCGATACCCAGCTGTTTACTCTCCCTTCCGTCCCTCCCCATTATCTCCCCCGCCTATGTGGGGCGGGGGGCCCGGTGCTCCCCGGCCGGGGGGGGGGGCAGGGACGGGGCCGCCCATCTCCTTCTCCCTCCTCGGTTTCCCTCCCCTTTCGGGCACCCCGAGAAGCTTGGTCAACGACCAGGTGTCTGCTGTTATCAATCCGCTGTCTTTAATAAAAAGGAGCGGTTAATAACGCGATTCCTGCCGTCCTGCGGCTTCCCCTGCCCTGCAGACCGCGCACCGGGAGTTGCCGGGACAGCCCCGGGTTGTTCTCGGTGTCGTGGGGTGTGTTTCGTGGGGTGTGTTTGTTGGGGTTTCCAGCACGTGGGTTCCCGGTTCCCGCCGAAAGGAGGAGCAGAGGGTGTTTTTTTGGGGGTTGGGGTTAAACTCCGAGCTCTCTTAATTTTGTCGTCGGTGCTGATGAACTCCTGAAATGGATGGAGTCGTTCGCATGTCTCTGAGTCGCTGTTTTTTAGAGTTTGGAAACGCTCTTCTGGGTTAATTTAGGTTTTGTTTGTGGCTTCTCCGTGGTTTTTCTTTTCTACTTATAATTGACGTAATTAACGACTATTTATAAACAGTTTGTTTATAAGTTGTACTTTTTAAAAGAGAAATTTCAGCCCAGACCAAAGAAGGCAAAATGTATTCTTACCCATAGAAGCAGTCTCTTGACTTTTACTTGCATGTGTAAATACCTCTTTCAATACGTAGCCAAAAGCCATTTGTGAGGTACATCTTAAAATAGAAATTTTATTGTATATTTGAAGAATCCTTGACTTGAAAGCAGGCAGAAAATCTGCCTGCCCCAAAGTTCAGATGGAAAGTGGAAATATTCTTGGAGGTGGTTTAAATGAACTGCCTGCCATGAATAAAAATAAGCTCTTAGTGAAAGTACCTACATGGATTTGCTCACTTATGCAAAGCTCTAGGAAGAAACAAAACATTTTTTGTCTCCAGTGATTCCAGACTCAGTCTGAAGTGGTATTGTATTCATCTGAGGCAGTAGATGGGCAATTCCAGGCGACTGTGTGATGAGAGCATAATAAATGCAGAGGATTGACAGCTGAAGTGCTGTTTCACTGGTAGCTATCCCCAGGAGTTTTCCATTGAAACTGAGGAATCCTTTCACTACTGCTGTTCAGCACCTTGTGGCAAGACCTCTTGCCAAACATGGATTTTCAAGCGTTCTTGAGTTTTGATGTATATTCCTGCTGGTTCCTACCTCTCACATGGGAGCTGCCACTCATTGAATCTCCTGCTGGCTCTAGGAATCCTGTGCTTCCAGTGTGGTTTATTTTGCAGCAGCAGCAGCTATGCTATGCTATGGTGGGCTGCTTTTCCTCCTGTCCCCCCTAGATGATGCTGTAATAGAAGCTTCTTCCAGCCATCCCGACGGCCTAGCAGCAAGCACTTGCAAGAACAGATTTATTGTAAAATCTTGTAAAAATAAAGAAGTGATTGGGTCATGGAATGGAAGGGTAAAATGTACCTTGTGCTATTTCAGGCACCTCAGAAGACTAAATCGTTGTGGTTCCTCTCCTTTCTTGGCTACTCGTTCTGCTTACTTGTTGAAACATATGCATGTCTATATGTTTTCAACTCTAAATAGCCTGCCTCACATCTGGTTCACAGCTGGTCTTTACGTGCATGGATACTTAGCCTCTCATTTAGTGTGCAAGAGATTGGTTTTTCTCTTCCTCTGTCACTGGGATCATTGGACAGATGGAGTGTAGGAAATAATGGAATATATATTTGAAAAATTGCATCTCCTTTTTCATGTGAGATGTTCACATTTGACTTCTTTCCATTACTTCCACCTTGCCAAAAAAAAAAAAAATCTTCCATCTTCATCCCCACCTGGGGCTGTTTGGTCTTCAGTTCTTCAGGGGAAAAAAGCCCAAAAAGTCTGTGAATCAGCTGGCTGAAGGTGAGAACTTTTTTTTCCTCACCCCTTTATAGAAGTGATGTGATTCAGGTTCTGTGGAAGGGTTGGTAGCAGTTTAAAAACAAATCAGTGTCTGTTCAAGCTAAGGGCAAAGTTTGCAATTGCTCTGTCTATGAGGCAAAAGACGGATGTTTTGCTTTCATTTGTTTGTTTTGTGGTGTTTGAAGGAATAATTGGATACTTAGAATTTTAAGGGTAGGAGTAAGCATGGCTGGAGCAAGCTTGAAGGAGAGAAGAATGAAAAGAGAAGAAAGAATGAGAGGAGTGAGACAGAATCTGAAAAAGTTCTAGGGTACAACAGAGATGATAAGGAAATGAACTGTTGAAAAAAATTGAGGGAGACAAAATTAGTTTTTAAGAAGATAGTAACAGTGATTTTAGTGAACTACACAAACTAGGAAAACCCTCTGTAAAAAATTAGAAGCAGGTACAATGTGAGATGAAAATAAACAGCAAATCTTTGGTTTGGATAACAGGAGGGAACATATATACACACAACACCCTTATCATCTAGATTTTAAACCAACCCACTCGTCCCAAGACAAAATAATTTTCCATTAAAATAAATAAACCAGCAGTTCTAGTATAGATTTTAAAAAATGACATTATAATCCAGGTATTTTTACTCTGGCTATGCACAGGTTGGCTTAATATTGAAGTATATAATGATGCTGATTTGAGATGGAAATAACTCTGATTTGCTGCTGTTGAAGAAATGTTTTGGACCCCTGGAAACAAATCTTGGAGCTGTTAATGGGAAGGGAGGTTCTGAAAAATAGGTGTGTGGCAAAACAAAGCAGCTGAGGTTCTGTCTTTCTGGCATCCATTGCACCTGGGGCTAATGTGTGGTGGCAGAAACATCCTCCCTTTCACTTCTCTTAAAAATGGATGATCAAAATGACAGAGAGAATGCTCTCAGGAGCCAAAACGCTGCCTGGAAAGCAGTGGTGTCCCACTCTAGGATTTTTTTGGTATGTCAGATTGTTGAGCATTGAGAAAATTGTGGATCTTGTTACACATGGGCTCAAAAGCCACATTTGTGTTCCAGTAAATGAAGGGGGCTTATAGGAGAGCTGGGGAAGGGTAATGACAGGACAAGGGGTAATGGTTTTGAATTGAAAGAGTGTAGATTTAGGTTATTTATTAGGAAAAAAAATCTACTAGTAAGATTCTGGAATAGGTTGCCTAGGGAAGTTCTTGATGCCCCATCCCTGGCAGTGTCCAAGTCCAGGTTGGATGGGGCTTGGAGCAACCTGGGCTGGTGGGAGGTGTCCCTGCCCATGCAGGGGGTTGGGACTGGATGAGCTTTAAGGTCCCTTCCAACCCAAACCATTCTATGACTCTGACCAAAACATTGTTGTCACTTTTCAGTCTGATGCAAAATTGCATCAGAGGTCCTGTGCAGATTTGCTTAGCTTCACAGACTCATGTTTAAGGTCAAGAAGTCTTGATAATTTTCTTTTTTTTTTTTTTTTTTTCAGTGAACAAAGTTCCCTCAGTTGTTGGGAGTGGGGTGGAAAGCCACTATGTTCAGATGACAGAACTACTTCCTTTTTGTTTACAAAATACCCCGTAAGGCGAGGTTGCTGAGTGACAAATTCCCTGAGTTGGACAGTTACAGGGGTTTATGTTAGTTGAAGCATTTTGTTATTTAGCTTAGTGGGTTTTTTTTTGTCTATCTTAAAATCCTTGCTGGTGGTGATAAACATGACTGAGAGGTGAATGTCACTGTGCTTGGAGAACAGCATTGCATTCCAGGAGGAGGTGAGGGAAGGGCTGGATTTATGTTGCTTTTTGGAAAGTGGAGTCTCAGCTGGCTGGTACAGTTGGTATATCATAGAATCATAGAATTGGCTGGGTTGGAAGGTACCTCAAAGATCATCAAGTCCAACCCTTGATCCACTCCCGCTGCAGTTCCCAGCCCATGGCACTGAGTGCCACATCCAGGCTCTTTGGAAATATCTCCAGGGATGGAGAATCCACCCCTTCCCTGGGCAGCCCATTCCAATGTCTGATCACCCTCTCTGGAAAGAAATTCTTTCTAATGTCCAACCTAAACCTCCCCTGGCACAACTTGAGACCTCTTGTGCCCTCTTGTCTTGCTGAGAGCTGCCTGGGAAAAGAGCCCAACCCCCCCCTGGCTCCAACCTCCTTTCAGGGAGTTGTAGAGAGTGATGAGGTCTCCCCTGAGCCTCCTCTTCTCCAGCCTCAACACCCCCAGCTCCCTCAGCCCTTCCTCACAGGACTTGTGCTGGATCCCTTCACAGCCTCCTTGCTCTTCTCTGGACCTGCTCCAGCACCTCAATCTCCTTCCTGAGCTGAGGGGCCCAGAACTGGACACAGGACTCGAGGTGTGGCCTCACCAGCGCTGAGTCGTGGCCTCAGAACTGTATGCTTGCATTTCACTGAAATACGGGTTTAATTTTTCTTTCTTACAACTGTATTACTATGCTGTTGCTTTCTGAACGCTTTCTTCTGTAGGATTTTACTCAATGATTGTTAGCAGAGTTTTCTCTGCAAGGTTTCATGTTGTCCTGGTGCGTAGTCAGTATCAGAGCTGTCATTGCTTTTTCTTTCTGTTGTCTATTACTGTTCCATAAATACTGCTTTTTTTTTTTTTTTGCCCTGTTTACTCACTATGTAGGTATTCAGAAACAGCTGGTCAGCAGTTTATACTGTGAGTTGTTGACACTGAAAAATAGAAGCAAGAAATTGTCTTGCCTCACCTTTGAGGTTGATTTGCATCTCTGTTTGCTTCCAGGAGCCTTCCCAAATATCCCATTGTATTCTGCACTTCAAATGCTGTGATTTCTGCATATTGTTTTTTTTACTGCTGTCTTGATTGCTGTATGTTAGAACCCAAATACGTTTTTTTATATAAAGGGAGTTTGTAACACCAACCTTCAATAGTGTGTTTCTCTTCAGAAAACATTTGATATTTAAGATATTTGTGATATGTGATATTTAAGATAAATGTGTGAACTTGCCAGACTGGGTCTAATGGAAAATCTGCTCTGAAAGTTGCTGTCCTGGTTGTTTCAGTAGGGATGTGAAGGCACAGCTCCTTCCTTTTGTCATACCCCCATCTCTGAATGAATGGCTGAAATATTATGAATGGACCATAATATTTTTTAAAAACAGTAATTTATATATTTTTTAACAGCTACAGCTCTACTGAACTGTGGTTATTTTTTACCCAGATTATGCTTGATTTATCCTTTCAGGCAAAACTTCTGCAGAATCCTGTATGGCAAGCATGGCAGAGAACAATTTTAGGATTGGAGGGAGTATTTGGTACTCAAGGTACTTGAGTATGCATTGACAAAACTTCTCTGTTGACTGTTGTGGAGAAATTTGACCTGTTCTTAGTATTTTGTGGATAAATGCTTGTTCTATGAATAAATAGAGGACTCTAGTCTTGTAATCCAACACCTTCCTTTAGTCCTAACATTTATTAGAAAAAAAATTAAACAGGAGGTAGTCAACAATTTTCTGCTGTAAATTCCTTTGCATTCAAGAGCACAGGAAAGGCAAGAGAACTCTGCCATGCTGTTGGTTACTTGTTACCCTTGTTGGTTGCCTATTAATTGAGTGTATGTTGTTTATTTTTACTAACACCCCTAGAAACCCTCAGGGAATGCTGAGTGTCACAGAGTGATAAAGCTAATATTTACTGAGTCTTTGGAACAAGAAGGGAATGGTTGATTATTTAATGGGGATCTAAATTAGTGTGTTGGAGACCATAGAATACTATGATACAGTCAGATGATATTTTAATCTGTGCTGTGGGTACTGGTTACTTTTCATAAACAAAAATGTCAAGAAGACTGCATTCCTGCAATGTTTTTATTCTTGTCTACATCTTTAAGTTGATGACAGATTAAACTGAATGTCTTTGTAAACTTGATATGCGAATTACAGTGAATAAAAAGAATAATTTCTACTGATTTTTTTAGTACTACAGTCTAAATCTGTATTGAATTTTATTTTGTGTGTGTTCATAGTATTACTACCACACAGCTGTAGGCAGAAGACTCCTCTCACAGTTCACTCTCTGTGGTCTTCACCCTTTTCACAGGGGTATAAAGATATAAGCATACTCCTCCTATTTCTAGTTTATTCTATAGGCTTGAGTTCAGCAAATGAGAATGTTGCCAGAGTCCTTAATGGATTTTTTGGATTACTTCCTAAACATCTCTTCTAGTATCAAAATATCATTTTTTACATATATGATAGTGCTAGGAATATAAATGTGATACAGGAACAAGAAAACTGTAAATCTTGAGTTATTTTGCAGGTAATTTAATAGTTGAATAAATGTTTGCCTATTCATGCTGGAGTTTTAATGCTGGAGCTCTGTTGATCATGTTTTCTTGCAGAAAAAGGAGTAAATTGCCTTTTTTCCCTGTGTATATTTGACTTAATTTTAGAACTTTGCTATAACCATTCTATTACTAGAGCTTGTCTATTCTCATTTTTCAAAAGTTATTATTTTGCTGTTGCATTTTTTGCTAACTCTGCTCTCACAGCAGTTTTTAATAACAGTTGATGTGACCTGTTTCTTCAGGTTTTGATGAACAGAAAGTTATAAAAAAATTCCTTCTTGCCCATTTTGAGTTTTCTCGGACAGCTTAAAGGTTTTGTGAGGCTGTTCAGCTTCCCCTCCCCCATGTGTATGAATACATATTCATATTTTTTCCTGCACTTACTTTGGTTTTGTATTTTAAGATACCATGTCAACAAGGGATTTGTTAGTGTACACCACTAATTTGATGTAAGATGGATTTTATCTTTTTCTCTGTGACATTAATTTTTAATACAGCGTTTATTTTTTTCCACAATAAAAAAAATTTGTTTTCTGCAGAATTCTCTTCATTCCTTTTTTTTTTTTTCTTTCTTTTTTTTTCCATTGTGCATGGAGAACTTAAATTGATAATGAGAGAATAGAAATGCTTTGCTTTATTACTTTATGTAGGTTAATTGTGTGTCCTTTTAGCACTATGCTGATTCTTTATTAGGTCAACAGTATATTGGTCTAATTTCATAAATACACAAAATACCAGTTGAAGAAATAAGTTTCAAGAGTTGTATTTAGATGCATGGTTCTCCAAATGTTCATTCTTAACATGAATTTAGGTTTTTTTCCTACAAGAAAGTGCTCTTCTTATCAGACTTCATGTCATTCCTGATGCTAAAACTTTGATGCCCAGTGACAGGAATCCTGCCACACTTTGGAGCCCTTGTGGCACTCTGCCTCCTGGAGATCTCTTCCCTCCCAGCAAAGTTGGACAGGGATCATGGTGTTCTGTTCCAGGGAAGGATCCTTGCTTTGGAAATGAACACTTTTTAAAAATTGTAAACTCTTCAGGTGTGGATTTTTGGCAGTCACTTGGATTTTTGGGTCACTTTGTGCCAATGATACTTCACACAAATCTGTGTAATATTTTAAAATCCAAATATCACAGCATCTTTGAAGTACAAAGAAAATAAGTGCCCTGCTTTTTTTTACATACATTTGTAGCCTTTACCACCCATTGTGCTATGTTGTAGGTGGCTGGAATGCCTGTCAGTCCAAATCCATGAACTCTGTCAGCCAGCATTGATTTAAAAAGTGCTTAACTGTATTTCATACTTCTGGTGTAACCTTTCCATTTAAAATGAAAACATAATTTGGCATTGTTCTGTTTTAGACATCCTTAGCCAGACGGTTTGCCCAAGAGACATTTGGAAAACAGTACAAACAAACCCTAGGATTGGACTTCTTCTTGAAAAGGATAATGTTGCCAGGTAAGAGAGAATTGGGACTAAAACTGAAAGGTTGGGCAGCAAAAGATTTGCAGCAACAGAGTCTTCAAAGTAATGTGTACTAAATAAACTTTGTACAGTGCTTTTTATGGCAAGGTAAATTAGGTAAGTAAAATAAAGTAAATTTCAGAGAAAATTTTGTTAGTTCCTTCTTTCCAGGTGACTAAGGGTTGGGTATTAGATCTTTAAATAAAACACTAAATTCAAAGATAAGGAATTCCATCTATATTCTTGGTTTCTGTTACCTCTTCTTGAGTGTACTCACTGTCCATGAAGATAGTGTAACATACAACAATGAAATGGAACTTTAAATATATTCATTGACAATGTTTGTGTTGAAAGAAACATTTTTGCTTTTTGTTTTTGCTTTTTTTTTTTTTTTTTTTGAAATGAAATAAGCACCTTGTATTTGAGTTGAGTGAGAGAAGCATAATGCTGCTATGGAATTGCAGGGCTCTAATATGTGAATGCTGTTTTATGCAAGGCAGCATGAAATTGCTGGCATTTAATAGACCACTAAAATTTAGGGTCCCTTGGCACTCATAAAAATACAGTTTCAGCATTCAAGATGTTTCACTTCACGACGGCAAAGGAACTATTTAGATGCCAGTTGCAGCACACTGCATGGAAAATGCAGAGAAATAATGAAAAAAAAGAATAGTTGCTGGTATAAGTTTGTCTTGGAACAATTGGGGGTTTGAAAGAAGTCTTTGCATTGATTTGTTGTTGCTTAATTTTGAATTGTGGAAATATTTAAATATTTAAATATTACGTGCGTTTTCTTCTAGTTTTGGAAATCAGAAGTGAGAAAAAGTGTAATTATTAAAAGTTGTAGTGAGATTTGATAAAGTTGTTGGAAGTTCTATAATTCTGTCTTTTTTCCTTGCTGAGGACAAACCCAGAAATTAAGTGTTTTAGCTGTAACCTGAAGTAACAAAGAAATATATACAGATCTTGAACTTATTTTGTTAAAATTGCACTGCCAGTGATTTATTGATTATGTTTATATATTTTCTTAAGTGAAACAGAATAATCTTTTCAGACTATTCCTGCATTCACTATTTTGGTTTGACCATTTTGCTGTACTTTTTTAGTGTCTGGTGAGTGATAAATTACCAAATGTTAGTACTTATTTCTCCATAAAATCAACAGAATAATTTTTTTATTGTCCTGCTCATACCTCTAAAAATACCAGTGTGCATAATACTTAACAGCAGTGCTTGCAAGTGGAATGTGTACACAAATCATGCAGTGTGCATGCTGAGAACTTGTATTTTGCAAGGTTTTTTTCCAGCTGTTAAGCATACAGAAGGTATTAGTACATTACTGGGGTTCTAAATATTCTTGTTGAGTGGAAAAGTTGGAAAGTTATCAACTATTGATTCATTCATGTTCAAGTTTATTTTGTAATAAAATCAGAATGTAGATGGAAATAATAGAATGTAGATGGGAATAGTAGCAAACCAGCAACAAAGTTTCTACATCTATTTTCCTCATTTATCACTAACAAAATAGTTACTTATGGAATTAATATTCAGGAAAAAACATTTTTCTGTCATTTGTCATTCTGGTTTTGCCTATATATGTGCTTAGGTCTATATGGAATTATGTGTTTTATAGGTAAGCTGAACTGGTGGTGGGGTGGGAGAGGGAAGGAAGGAAGGAGTGAGGTAAAAGTTCTAAATACTGGAATGGGAAACATTACTTAAGTAGGTGGATTTTTCTAATTTTGTGATTACTTCTGGGTTTGCAGAGCTACTGTGCTTACTTGAAAGGTTAATTCATACTGCTGCACAGAAATTACAATGTGTATATCAGCAGGAAAATAAGTCTCCATTTCTCTTATTTAGTAGGAGAATTGGTGAATAACTGTAGTTCAGTATTTGATATAGTTCAGTATTTGATTTTTTTTTTTTCTTCTTAAAATGTAAGTGAAGATTTCAGGAGTTAAAGTTACTGATGTTTAGAATTGCACAGAAGTTTACATTAGACCACATCAGAAATGCATTTTAGCTTGTAAAATAAAGTACTGTGTTTCTGGGTTTTTTGGCTTCTTTAAAGTAAAAGGTGTATTTGTCTCTGGCTCTTTTAGTAACTGCACTTTTGCAGTGAAAAAAGCAAATATTTTACGTGGTAAAACAATATGGTTTGATACCAATTGTAAGTGCTTTGATTAATTTTGAACAATATGACTTTTAGTGTATGACTTTTGGCAAATTCTCTTCATGCAATTTGTTCAAAATACTTTTTTTCAAATGCAAAGCAATTCCAGTGTATTTAGTGATGCAAAATCTTGTATAGTCTGGATGTAGCCACAGTGTAGACTCTGCTGCTTAAATACTGTATCTGTTACTTTGTGGGTCTGCTGATAGAAATTCTTTAGAGCCATAGTCCCAATCCTTTCAGGAAGGTTGTGGGTGCAGTCCAGTAAACAGGATTCTTCTGTTGAAAGGATTTTTTTAAAAAGTCATCAGTGCAAAAAGTGGCTAGACTCTTGTTTTTAATTCCATCTTGGCTGTGCAGCACTTTAAGTAAGGTTAACCAATGCACCAAGTACATTTATTTCTCCAGGATCACTGCTGAATCAGTGTCTTCATACCAGAACCAGCCCAATACCTTCACTGTGTTGCCTCAGTTGTTTTAATTCTACACTTGTGTGCATTATTTTCTGCAGAATAAAGAAATGCTAGTGAGTTTTTTTATCCTTATCAGTGTGTTACATAATATTTTTATAGGATTCTTCTTTTTTTTTTATGTTAACCTTGTTTCTAAGAGCTATCTTACTATGTATAGCTTGGTCTTATTTTTTTTTTTTTTTGCCATTTTCCAGATTTCAAAATCCTGGCAGAAAACATCGTGCTACTTTCATAGCTGTTAGTTAAATGTTTGTTAGGCAGATTGTCTGGAGATTTTCCTTCTGTCAGAATAATCCTAACATTCTTTTTTTTCCCCTCAAAATCAATCAGAGCACAAAGCAAATATTAGAGTCCCTAGTTAAAAAAAAGGAGAAAATGAAATATTTTGCACTGGACATGGTCAGTGTGAATTTCAGTTGTTAGTGAGGTCTTAATCAAGAAACACATCACCTTAAAGGAACATTGCAACCTTTTTCCCCAAGTTTCTTTCTTTTTTTTTTTTTTTAAGTGAAAGAAAGCAAATAATTCATATTAGACCATTTATTTTAACTCCCTGCATTAAAGTCTCTCAGATAATGTGACAGTCATCCAGATACTAAGCCCAGTCTGCTGTGCATGATTTCTACTTCTAGGAGGAATAATGAAGTTATACAATTTTTAAAACATTTGAAGACAAAATCAGGCATCTGAAAATTGTTTTGATTTGAAAATGGTAATATTTTAGATTTTTATTTTTTTTTTTTCCAAATAGCTGGTGTGAATGACATGGTAAAGTTTCACTGGAATTAATACAACTGAGGGAGGGATAGAATACTGCAACATGATGAGAGTTTGAGCTTGGGTTTTTTAACATACCCACTGAGCATGCACAATCTTTCAGACTAAGGATTCTCCAGTTCATCTGTGCCAGGTGCTTTAAGGAAAACTTTCCTGCATTGTTTGCAGTCACTTATGTTCTGGGCTTTACAAACATTATTAATTACATGGTATGTGTATTAATACATAGTTATTAATATAGTTATTAATATGTAGTATCTGCACTGTTAATGCAAATAATGTTTGCTTTTATTGAACTGGAGTGTTTAGAATGCATTTATTAAACTCCATGTAGAATTTTTTATTTTAGTATTAGACAAAAATCAGCATAGCTCAAAAGTATTTCGAAGATACTGTTAAATGTTCATTGTATATCTGAGACCTGAGCAGCACTTTCAGAACTCTGTGTATTTAACCAGATTAAAGCAAGATGCATGATAAAAATATAATGTGGTATATTTAGTACCACAAGTAGCATACATTGAGCTATATAGTTCTAATTTGCTGTTAATATTCAATGAGTGCTGGAGTATATTTCTGTGGAGCATGCTCCCTCCCATAACTAATGGGTGTTAGGTATAGAACATTGGCTGAATAGATCACACTGTGTAAAATAAGATTGTTAATAACATAAAATAGCAGGACAAAATATTGTGTACTTTATTTACTTGACTTTCAGTTGTTGTGATGTGGAACTTGGATGCAATTTAAAAAAAAAATTAGGAGTAAAATTAGCAGGTAGTTACAATTATCTATGAGTATGTAGAATTGTTACTAACATATGGTACCTGAGTTGTATGTAGATTAGAAAACTATTAATCTGACCTTCCTGTATTAGTTTGGTGCTTCCAGGTAATCAGAACAGTTTTGAGAACAGTCCTCACCATGGAAAAGGGGCCAAATGCTGCATTAATATGTTTGCATGCATGTGGTGCCATAGATTGCTCTGTGTGTGTTTAGTCTGGGGGTTTCTGAGTTGTTATAGATGTCTTGTAGGATATTTAATATTCTGTATTTACACAGATTTTTTTGTTCCTTTGTTTTTGCAAACCTGTTAGCAGTTTCAGCAAAAGTTAAAGACTGTTAAGAACAGAAATGAGCTGTTCTTGGTGTAAATTCTTTAAAGATAAAATCATGTAAATCCAGTTTAGTTGCCTGGTTTAGGCTGGTGAGTGAGGGCAATAGTCACAGCTTGGATCCTCAACTTAGATGTGTCAGTATTTCCATTTTTGAAACTGTCAGCTTTCTAATTCTCCAGCTTTGTAGTACTAAGAGCATCACTCCCAAAATGCAGTCACTGTGCAGGTTTTCCCACTTCTGGATTTGTAAAGAAAATTTGGAGGGGTTGGGGAGGAAGGGCATAGAATATGAAATAATATGGTGAAATTGGGATTAATTATGCTACTTTTCAATTCCAAGTACTTTCTCTGTAAAGATTTATGTGTTTCTTCAGTGTAGTATAATATATTTTTTCTGGTCAGGAATGTCATAATTACTGCAGTTTCTATTCTTTTCTGTTAATATTAAGTATCTAGCTATAGTTTTACTGCATCTTAATGGCTTGCCTGGGCAAAATTGACTTTTTTCCAAATGCTACCTCTTTGCGTTGAAGTTTAGTTACTATTTAGTGTATATTTGTAAAAGGCTATTGTTGTTGATATGTCAGAGCTGTATTATCTGCTGTGCCAATATACATTTAATTTTATTTGTATCCAAATTGTCCAGGATATACATTATCTGTACAATTTTCTTTTTCAGGAAATTTGAATGTTACTCTTCAAGTGTGGGATGTAGGGGGGCAAACGATAGGAGGCAAAATGCTGGATAAATATATTTATGGAGCTCAGGTACAGTATAAATTATGAGAATTTTATCTATAACAATTAGATAAAATTCATTGAAACTTTGCTCTTAAAATTAAACATCTCTTATAAATTGTTGTTTTGCATATCTGAAAAATATGTTGACTCTTGAAGCTTAATTGCTATTAATATGAAAGTTAAATTTTGCTTTGTAGTTAATTTTTTCAAGCTGCCTTAAAGCAAGGGTGTGCATTTGTAGATCTGAGTAACTCTGAAGAACAGATGTATGGTTCCATTCTTTGTGTCTTTGTGTCCTGAGTTAAGAAAAGCAATCATAGTAAATGTAAAAGCTATGTGGATATCCACATGGTAGATATAGTGGCTGCTTTTAGAACAGATGCCTCCTGGGGAAAAAAAAGTAGAAGGAGGAAATTAAGAGCAATCCTACACTATTAAACTCATGCATGCAACTGAGGTTATAAGAGGGCAAACAAAAAAAGGCAACTAGGTAGCTAAATATTTTTGCAGAACTCTTATCCAACAAAAATTAATTTTATCTTGAGGTTAACTAAGCAACTTCAAGTGAATGCTAGGATTAAGAGCTAAATATTATAAGAGTGTCTTTTACTATGAGATGATTTAGCAGGATGCCAAACCTCTTAACATGAGTGATCCTAAAATGTATTCTGTTCTTTAATTTGCATTTTGTAATGAGAACAATAGGCATAATGTTTTATTACATAATGTTATATTTACCTCAAAACAAAGGCACCTATTTTTCCCCCAGTACTTCAAGCAGTAGAAATATGGAATCCTAGAACCTTTCTGGGGCAGAAGCCTTGTACTCATAAGTACAGGACAGTAATGGCTGATTAAGGAGATTGGGTTTTATTACTTAATAGGATAAAGATAAATTTATCAATTTAATATTTTCCAACTTTCAAAGAATACCAAAATGCTTTACTTGTTGCATATGTTTTATAACAGTCTCTTAGTTTTAATAAAATAATTTTGCTACCCTGTTAAAGATCTACCAAGAAGCAGGAGAAAGTGGCTTCCATGACAGGGAAGGTGATGAAGCACAAATTGTTTCATGTGCCTGAAGTAAACTCAGTGAAAGAATAAAAGGCTTTTTAATGAGCCATTAGCTCATTAAAAAATTAGTTGAGGTTGAGGTGGGGGAGAGGATGAAACAGAAAGAGACTAGATGTAGGCTTTTTTGGTTAATATGCACAGAAAGACTAAAAATCAAGCTTTTTTAACTTCAGGCATATTGATGTCAAGTTTTTCACTGTTCTGGGGCACTGGAATTAGCTTTTTGACCTGCTCTTGCTGATAAGGAACTCCTAAGTTTATCACCAAATTCAATACAGAAAAAAGCTAAAAGCCTTTTATTTCTTTCACTGAGTTTACTTCAGGCACATGAAGCAATTTGTGCTTCATCACTTTCCCTGTCATGGAAGCCACTTTCTCCTGCTTCTTGGTAGATCTTTAACAGGGTAGCAAAATTATTTTATTAAAACTAAGAGACTGTTATAAAACATATGCAACAAGTAAAACATTTTGGTATTATTTGAATGTATTATCTGGCTGCAGCACTTCTGTAATAGCACTGCTGCTGTTTAGTGATATTTCAGAACTGCTCCCATCTCATACCTGTAATTGCTGCCCCTGCACAAGTATCTAATTTAAAGTATCTTTAAGAGCTGGCATACACCACCTCATAAATTGTCTTTTTAGTAGAATGAGTACTGAAGACTCTACATTCTCCAGGGCCCAGCAAATGATTTCTGCAGTATTTTTGAAAATGTCATTCCCAACCAAAAAGCACTCACCTCTGCCCTATTGTAGGCAAAATGTCTCTCTGTGGGAAAGATGATGTATTTCATCTATGTATTTAATCTAAGCTATGATTTATGGGTTTTTTTACATCCCTAAGACATCATACCTGACATCTTTGTTTCTCAAGTATATCAAATATTGACAAGAATAAATAAGAACAGGAAAGAATATGAATTAGAGGCAATGTTTTAGATCATGGAAAAGGAGACCAAAAAGAAGGTAGGTGAGCTCTACCTGTGAACTTTCTTTAGTGGTTTATTTTGCAATAAATCCATCATTAATAATATTCTTTCTTCTATAGTGTAGGTAGGCTGCAGTTGTCTAGAGGATATATAGGAGAGTAACATTTTCATGGAGACTTAGTACTCACCCTAAATAAACCTTAAATGCTCAGATTCTGTTAACTTTATCTTGCATCTAGCTGATTAAACTCTGTAAGCTGGGGCCAGACAGCCTGAAAAACTTGAAAAATCTTTTCAATTGCATAGGAGTCATTGAACCATCTAATTTTTTATACATTGTATTGTTTTTTTTAAGAATGTTTTTGAAAATTTCATGTGAGGCACAGTGTGCAGTTGCAGGGATTTATTTTTTTTTTCAAGATGTGAATTCCATGAGAAAATGCAACAAGCATTTCTGACTTTATTCCTCATTTACAATATACTTTATTAAGGTGTAGTGGAAAGCAGGAGCAGAAATCTCAATTATTTAGAGAAGTGATTTGTGAGAGCTGATCTTGGAATTACAGAGGGCCAAGAAGTTGGGCATTTGGGCTGTTAATAGGCTGTAATTCATAATATTGGATCTAAGCTCTGAGGAATCCTTGGTGATGTCAGTTCTGAGTCTTTGTTGCTTGTAGCCTGGCCTGAAACCTCTGAAATATATGGGGCTCCCTTTTTTTTGACTTGTAACCACATTCTTAGTTTCTTCTTTGAAAACTTAAGGCTTGCCAGTACTTCTTGCTTGTCTTCTACAGCAGTGAAAGAAGGGATCTCCCCAAAGGAGAGCAGAGGCATGACAGGCAGTGTGCAGAAAAGTACAACTGAACTGCTTTTATTTTTATTTTTTTTCCAAAAAATGCAACAGTGAAGCTACAAACCATATTAGCTGAACTAAAAGTAAATCTGCAATTTGATTTTTATCTTACTATTTGCGTGAGGTGCTTTTGGGCTTTTTTGTAAAGCAAATGAAGTTTGGAAAAGTTCTAGTAAAAGTAATTGTGTTCTTTACTGAATTGCCATTTCGTTTCTACCCTTGTGGTTCAGTTACCATCTGAACCTGGAACACATGGGATGCAGGACCAATATTGTAATAAAATGTGTTTGTTACAGAAGCTTATAATTATTCATCAAAATACACAATTCATTATTTGTTAATGCTGTGTTATAGTAATAATTTAAACTGATGTAAATTTGACCATGTTAAAATACTATTACAACCTGTAATACTTAAAATGCATCTTTTTATTTAGGGTATTCTTTTGGTTTATGATATTACCAATGGCCAGAGCTTTGAAAACTTAGAAGACTGGTATAATGCAGTCAAAAAAGTGAATGAAGACTCAGAAACACAGCCACTTATGGCCTTGGTTGGAAATAAAAGTAAGTTATTCATATTTCATTATTAATTGAAATGCTCTGAATGTTGTTCTCTATTGAAGAAGTGGCACAGGGCATAAATCTTTAGTAAAATATAACTAAATAATGTCTGTTGTTATGGCATATAGATGACATATGTGGATATATCTGTGCTCTGGTTTGGGGCAGAGAGGTGGAGGGATTTGCTGCATCTTGCTCTGCCTGATCTGCAGCCTCTCTGCTTGTGTTTTTTTTTTTGCTTGGAGAGCAGCACAGAGGAGTAGAGAGATCTCTCTCACCCATGTTTGAATTTGATAGGGCTTCAGGATATAGCCATGGCTTGCATCTAGAATGGAGAACTGGGAAGCATTCCTGGAACTTAAAAGCAGGTATATTTCATGGTTCTGTCTGTCACAAAACTGCTAAATTAAGTACTGGTATATATTTTTAAAATTAACAGCACTTCACACTGGGCATAATATTTAGAGTTGCTTATTAAGCTGTATTTACATGCTATCTCTACTACTCCACATGAGATCACTTTCTGTTGTTCTGGGATTTTTTTTTACCCTGCCCTCTTCTTGATAATGTGTGATATAATTGTTTTCTTCTGGCCACCAGAATTTGCCATGTTAAATAACCATCACCTAGCTGGTTTCCTAATTAGGTGGATACCAAATTCCCCCATTTCTAGCTAAGAAATCATATGGAAAAATCCTTATTGGCACATCTGAGATCTTGGTCCTTCCTCTCTTTCTATTGAAGCTGGTAAAAGCAACAAAAAGCAATTTTGGAAACAAAGGTGGAAAAGCAGAATTTTTAAAGCAACATAAACATGTTTTTTTAGACAACAAAACCCAGATTTTTAATTTTTTTTTTTATTTTCCAAATAAGTCTTGTCCATGTCAGCATGTCTGCATCATGAACAAACCTGAAAAAAGCCTTATCTAGCAAGTTAGTATTGTTTAAAAACATTTGAAAACAATGTAGAGTCAATGCTTTTATTCAGAACCATTAACTACAGTATTGCTACTGTAATGCTTGAACATTTTATGATATTAATTATGAAAGACTACTTATTTTGTGGGAAGAAAACATAGAAGCTCTTAGAGTTACAATATATAAATAGCACTTCTGAAAGCATAACATAGACAGTGTTGTACTGCTAGACCAGAGTCAATAATACAGATTCTGTTGAAATTCAAATGAAAAGTATTTTTCACTGATTTATATTTTGCCCCAAAGTTGGACTTCCTAGCTGGAGTTCTGCAAATCTTACAAAGTATTTACAGTTAGATGCACTGTAACACAGGATAAATAATGTTCTTTTGCTGGAACAACACCTCAGAGGCAGAAAATTAGAAAGTGGTTTGTAGTTGAGGAGGTTTATATACTTTATATGTAATAAGGTTTGTATACCTTATATACCTTTATATATACCTTAAGCATATATGCTTTGGGTTTTTTTTGTATATGTGCCTGCTATTCAATTTCATCCAAATATTCCTTGTGAGCATCTGCAAGTAGAATATGGTTTCACAGGTGAGTTTCCAGATAAAGGTTGACACTGACTAGTGGTAGCTCTTTAATTTTATAAAAAAAGCAGCCAAAGCAACAGTGTGTTTGCTACCTTATTTTCCCTCAGAAGCTGTGTTTAAAGTAAAAAACCAAACTATTGCTTTAACTTGATCCTGAGGAAGTTTGTTGCACATGTCTAGCATGCAAGGGATGCGCTTACAGAGGTAAATTTTTTTTGCTTTATTTTTATTTCAGCATTATAAAAAGTCAGCTTTTAAAAGGGTATTGCTTTTCTGAGTTCTGTAATAGAAGCAGAATCTCTAGGAGAGTTTCTACCTCAATTCTTCAGTGGCCTGTGAGAGGTAAATAATCAGGCTCCTATTGTTACATAAATAGAAAACAAGGTAAGTTTATATATTAAAACATGATGTTGATTTTTGTGTATTATGGAAGGATAAAGCTATCAGTGCCAACAAGTTTTTCAGGTGGAATCACTGTGTTCAGTCTAGCTCAGCTTTACTCAGTGTGAAGACACTCATACACAATGCAAGAACAATAATATGTTAACCCAAGAAAAACCATTTTATGAATTGATGATATTTGACTTTATGCATCATAGGAGAAATAATTTTTCATTAGTTCCTGTCTAATGATTGTACTTGTTTCTTGAGCTATGCATGTCTTCTAGGAAAATATCTGGAGAAGTTTTTCTAATGCTTTGCTTTCTTTCTGAAAAAGGTTTAAAAAAAATGCCAAGAATGCAGTTATTTTCATCCATAGCAACTGGAAAGTACTGGACCAGTTTTTAGATACCTAAATAAAAATTGGGAAGCCCATCTGAAACCATCCACATTGAAACCTTGGTTTAAATTTACCACTGCTCTGCTGGGTAGACTGAGCTTGGGCTTAGGCTCTCCTGTTACCATTTCATTTGCTAATACTCTGAAAGAAATGAGTATTTTTCTGGTTTGGGTGTATACACCTTGTATATTTGCTGTCGTGCTTCAGAAATAGGAAGAAAGCCATAGTTTGAAAAAATAAAGTTTAGAAGAACACAAAAATATTTTTCTTCTAAAATACAGAAAAATGTACACATGAATTCTATTAGATACAATTAATTTCCTTGGGTGATTTTGTCATTGAATGTGAAGTATTACAGGTATAGCAATAGATGGTGCATAATTGTGTACTACCTATTAACTTGTCTCTAAAACTGCATCATTTATTAATGTTTTCTTGTATCTATTAATATTCTGTTAAATGTCTTAAGTTTGCAGGAATTTCTGCAGCATTCCACCACTTAAAATTTCTACATCCAAAGCTCCAACCAGTCTCCAGTCATCCATTAGAAATTAATTTGCAAAATAATAGAGTACTATGAATAGAGATTCCCTAAATTCCCTAAACCTTCCTATTCCTCTCTTTTTTTTTTCCTCCCTTTTTTCTTTTTTTTTTTTCTTTTCTTTTTTTTCCTTCATGGCTGGATAAAATGGAGGCCTGTCAGTACCACTAATTTATTAAAACTGGGAAAACAAGAGCATCAAAAATGTAGTCATCCATTGTGAAAGCTGAGATTGATTTAAGGGGACTGTCCTCCTTTTAGGTCCTTTTTTAGTTTTTCATTCTTTGTTCCTTCTCATAGATCTTTTTTCCATAGCCTGATCTATGCATTTTCTCAGAAGGAGTAGGAAAATGATTTAAGATTTAGTCCACATCTGTTTCCTACACTTGTCCAATTGTCAATTAATTCCTTGTCATTACATAGATTTTTGTTTGTGCATTTGATATACAACAAAAGGAATTTGTAAAATTTCATGTAGAATATTAATTGGAAGTCACAAGATGTGAATAATCCTAAAGTCTACAGCTGCTGTTGAATCTTAAATTTGACTTTACTTTTAAATTCCTTTACAGTATTTTGATCTTATTTAATATGCAGTATATTGGAAGTGTGCTTCTTTCTGTGGTGTTAATCTTGCAATAGTTTCATGATAAATAAGGGATTAAACCTTGTTGTTCAGATTAATAAAACCTTTCGGGTTTCAGGGCAGTAACTTGAAACTTTTATAAATACGTTGCTGTCAGATAATTTGACATGTATAGATAATAGAAATTAATAAGAAGAAATTGTATAATAATTAAACTAGCTATTAAAGAAATTTTTTTTCTTGCCCTTAGGATCTTTGCTTAAATTTGGTGTTGGCAAAATTCAGTGATTGCAGTGGATCCTCTTGCTGTGAATTCAAGGTTTTGCTGTTTTGTATGAGCGATGTGTTTCTTTCCTTTCTACCTCCACTACTTTCTATATTTCCCTCTGCACTAATCTCTGAGCAGACTCCTCAAGTGTTGTACCAACATTTTCAGGGGATATATTGTAAACAAAAATTAACCCAGGCTGCATGGGAGCTGCACTCACTTGGATTTATGGCTCCCAAGATGCTCTTAGGGCCGTGGTTATCTGTGGCTTATACGGGGGGTAGGAATTATCAGGTACCAGCGTGTAGTGGATGGATGAATGATTTCTGTTCTTAGAGATATTAACCAGATCCACTCCTCAATAAAGACTAAT
This sequence comes from Heliangelus exortis, assembly GCF_036169615.1. Lineage (NCBI taxonomy): Eukaryota > Metazoa > Chordata > Aves > Apodiformes > Trochilidae > Heliangelus > Heliangelus exortis. The sequence goes on from NC_092425.1 coordinate 38,908,085, forward strand.
AACTCAGATTTTTAAACAGGCTTCATGACAGATGAGGGCACAGAGCAGAATGCATCAACACTAATTAAGAATGTTGACCGGTTGTTCGGCTCGGCCGTGATTAATTGATCTTGGAGTGCTGTCCCTGAAGAGGAAGTGAGATGCTGTTCCATTGGGAAGTTTAAAGGTTACATTTTAGTGTACCCTTTAACCTACATCTACATACAACACCAAATGTTTTGACCTACCTTATCTGAGCTCAGAAACAAACATTTTTCAGCCCAGATACAAATGGCTGGTGTACTGTGTGCTAAGATGAATCTGGCTGGTAACAGGCTTACCCAGTCTGCTTTTGGACTCTTATTACTGCCTTATACACTTAGTATTCCCAGTGGTACTCAGAAAATTTTTACTTCTTCATTAATACTCATTCTGAGATTCATGCTTATTAAAATTCAGAACTATGCATTCATTCTCTTGGCCCACCCAACCTCTCCAGCTGTTTTCTGTTCTTGTTTCCTGTGGGCTTGCACTTGTTAGGTCCTTCACGTGCAATGAAGACAAACATTGAGCAGCAAATGCAAAGATCCCTGGTTTTATATTTTATACCTGATTAAACTGAAGTTCCTGCATGCCTGACAGCAGGTCCAGTCACCTGAGCTTCACACATGCTCCTGGGATTGGAGGGTAAACTACTTATATGTAGAGACTCCCTTAAAAAGAAAACCTTGTCTTGTGCTATGCTCAATTTACCAACTCATTTGAATAAATATAGAATGCTACCCTGTTCTAAAATATGTATAGAATGTTTGTCTCAACAAACTTATAAGATTAATAGAAAATTGCAGTCTTAGGGATTTGTTTGTTTCATTGCTAAATCACCTGGTTGGGGGCAGATTTTTAGACTTCTGGACTTTCTTCCATTCCTGGAGCATGTACACAGGACAGGTACTGATGGTGGCTCTCAAAAAGCCAGGTGCCTGTGCAAGAGTGCTAGAAATTTGACTAGAAAGGGGAAATCTTTTCTGTCATGCTGCTAAAAAGATTATTAGGGATCATCATCATCATCATTATCTGCCCTTCTTGTCTTAAGAGCAGTTTCTGATGTTCCACACAGACAGGATTAACCAGTAGTGAATTTGCTTTTTAATTTGTGTTCTGCTGCACTATGGGATTCAGTACAAGGGTGAAGCTGAAAAATATGTTTGTCTTGCACACAGAAGATCTATCACAGTACTGCAAATTCTCTGAGTTTGAGATATGTAGTTGGAGTTATATATAGTATATGTATATATGTAATATAGTTAGAGCTCTGATATAAACAAGTGTAATTCTATGAAAAAAAATGCATTTGTACTAATTTGAATCAGGACAGCTTAGATCTTGTACAAACTGCTTGCTGAAATTAATGTTCTCTTATTCAGATCTGATGGTGCTTTAACAAGAAAGTGAAGGATGGTCATGAGCCAGTCCAACTGATAGACTTAGTTCTTAAGTTGTACTTTATTTTTATATAGCCTGGTTTCTTCTTCCTGCACTTAAAATTGTGAGGCTGCACTTCAGTTTTTTGGTGGTTTTTTTTTTTGGTTTTTTTTTGTGTGTGCCATATAGATTATACCTGTGATGACTGACCAAGAGCTAAGACCAAATTCAAGGACCTGGTAGAATATTGTTGGTGTAGTTGCACCACAAACACCAGTGTGACAGAAGTGCCAGTTAATGGGATATTCTCATTCATGAACATTTATGTTTAAATTCAGAAAAATCTCTAAAGATGTCATTGAAAAATGGAAATAGAAGTAAACCTTTTAAATACAGAGGTTGGAACAGTGTATGTATCCTATTTTTATAATAATACACAAATGAAATGCTGAGAGATCTCTTACTGTTTCCATGGATTTTGTAGTTTATTTAGCAGTGTAGACATACATCTAATAAAAAAGATGCTGCATAAACCATAGTCCAGGCTGAATGTGCTTCTGTTTTTGGTTTAGGTAGAAATGTTTTTTCTGGCTGCGTCCTTCATACTTAGGTCTTCTTACAACAAATGGAAAGCCCTTAATTGTACCTAAGGGAATAGTTAATCTACAGTGGACATATGGTGGACAAAAGCTGAGTCTAGTAAATGAAAAAAAAATTATAAACAGAAAATGTGTGAATGTCTGCACAGTCTGAAAGTCATGGGAGATGTTGTACTCTTGGTTTGTAGCTTATTTTGAACTGCTATTCTTTGCTGTTAGGATATTGATGGAAGACAGTGCAGCATAAAATATGTAGCTTTAGAACCCAATCAATTTAATGTCTATCTTATTGACTTGAAAAAAAATAGTTGTTTTCAAGACACGACAGAATTCCCTTTTTTTTTTTTTTTTTTGCCACTTGTCCTGCTCCCACCTTTGCCAGATGACAGATGCAATTTGATTTCATGAGTGAAGCTCCCTGAAAATTTAAAAAGTTATAGGCTTTGATTGGGGGCAGGTAATCAGTGTTAACCCTGAGCAGATCTTGGGCTTTACAGATTCAAGCATTATATGTGGTTGCACTGCTCCAGCAAAAGGTTAAGTATTAATGGAAAATGTTCACAGCTCTTTTACTCAAAGAAAACATGTTACTTGTAAGTTTTCTTTTGATTTTACTTTTACAGTTACATTGAATGTCTTCATTCATTTAGCCATCCATAAAGCAAATATTGTTGCACATGCAGTGGATAATAAGTCTTTTTAGGACTACTTGTGTGGCATGTCACAGATCATTAACTGCAAGTAACCACCTGACTTGAGGGAAGTCTGGAAGCATCATTACAGTGAAATAAGCTTTTATTTCTCTATCACTGCAGCACATTGATTTGTAGGAATGTCTCCATTAGCTACTGTGGAAATATATTCTCATATATTATTATTGAAGGAAGTTGATGAAAGAGGATAACCAAATTTCAAGTGGGAAAAGGACAGTAGTACCAGGATTTGGGACAAAGTGGGGAAAAAGACAAGCACTATTGTAGCATTATTTTCTATTTCAAATCTGGTTAAGTCATAAACATAATAAATTTCAGAATCAGACTAATAATATACACTGGGAGTTGTACAGTATTTATGTGTACACTGCATCTTCAACTGCAATAGATTATATTAATTAAATGTGTTTACTACTCTGCACAGGCAGAAAGTGTGGTAGAGAAGTTTCTTCCTGTAAGCAGGGAAATCTTAAGCTTTTCCTGTTTATTTCACCAAATGCAAAAATTTAACATTTTGTTTGGAAGTAACCAGTGTTTTTTTCAGCTCAATTTAGAGGGTGATGGATAGCCTGTGCTAATATGAGGAATAATCATAATGGATAGCCTCCATTAATATGATTAATAGGAGCTTGTAGTATGAAAAATGCAATTCTGAAACATCATCCTGAAAATATTTTAGAAGATTTTGGAGTTCTTCCAGAGATTAAAGTTAATACCAGAGGATTATTTTTCTGTGTTGCAATTTTTCAAAATAATTTTTACAGAACGAGCTGTATATGCAGACTTAAGAACAAAGAAGAAAAAGTATGGGGAATGAGTTAAATTATATTTTAAAGGATATATAATTACCATGCTTAGTTGGGATTTGGAAGAGAAGTGGAAATTAATGGCACTATTTCAGCTTTTGCTCACAGCTATAGGTCCACACACTTGATTTAATGAGGCATTCTGAGTTTGATGCCCATTTCAGTGTAAAAGCATGTATACCATGTATATGCTAAATATTTTGATAGATTTTTAAACATATTCTTCCCTTCATGGCATTAGCAGCTCTGGTTATCAGTTCTTCATTGTTCAGTGTTTGAGATGGTGTGTCCTGATGAAATCCTGAATGAGCTACAATGTCTTTCTGCTGTCTGTTTTGGTTCATTTTATAGTTCAGGAGTTATTGATGAAAAAATAAGGTATTTGAAAAAAGGTATTTCATTGTTTGTGCAGTATGAGACTGTGAAGGTGTTACCATGGGAGTAACTACTAATCTGGTATCAACTTTAATAGTTCACTGAGATAAACTGATACTGCTGATGCTTCTCCTCCCATTCTCCTCCAGGCTATGCTCTTGGTGCTGTGGATGTAATGGTTGATTCTGGTGTGGTTTTATTTTTCCTTTTGTCTTCCATCATGTATCACATCCTCTGAGGTATCAGGATTTAGTGGGAGGAGTGCATCATGGATACTGTCCTGCTGGCAAATCCAAACTTGGGAGAAAAGAACAAAAAAAAAAAAAAAAAAAAAAAATGCTTTTCATTAGACACTGTGCTGATCTTTCTGAATGAAACTGTTCTGATCTCTTGGTAGGGATTTTTTTAGGGGGAGTTAGTTTTACATGGAAAAAGGAACCTTTTTGAGCAGAAAAAGCAGTTATCAGTGTAACAAAAATACCTCATAGTTTTGACTGATGATTCTGACTAATCTAATTATAATGCATTTCTGGAGTTTCTGATTTGGATCCATTGTTCAGTTCCAAGAATTCTGTTGTTTCAGTTTATTTTAATACCATTGCTCTGTACTTGCAGATGGAGGGGAAAACAAAGCTTTGTCTGGTTATACTGCAATTCTGTAAGGTTAAAAATGGTTCTATATGAAGAGCATTGGTAGTTTTTCACAGCAATGTTCAGTAAACAATGCTGTAAAGATATTTTCTAGAAAGTGCTGTGTAAAGAAGTTGTGAAACATGGAATACAAGTTCAGGCTGTTGAAAGGTTCTGGGTTTTCCTAGAAGTTAGTTCTTGTGTTCTTAACTTTTTAATTCTTGTCATTCCTACAGCAGCTTCATGCTACAGCAACTGTGTCTTTTTACAACACTACAGAGGAACAATTACTGAAAATGTTTGAACTTACAAATATTTGAGCTTATATGTTTGGGAATTTTTTTTTTCCAATTTATTTATTCTTTCATTTGAAGGTTTTTTTTTCTTTTTTAATGCCAGCTAATATATTGCCTAATTAATAATTATCAATATTATTGGTCTGGCTTTTTCAAGTCCATATGTTAAGATGACCTCCTCTTACACTGAAAGTTTTGCAGTTCTAGTTTGGGAATGGTGTATCCAAAATGTTTTGAGAGAATGTTACTGGTGCAGTTGTGTGTTTAAATGGTTGATCACTAGGGCAATAATGCTGTTTTTTGAGCATAGCCAGTACTTCTTCCAGCTGCTTTATTGTGATATCTTGAAGCTTAAAATGTAATCTATATGGGTAAGCCACAAAAGCCACTATATATTAAAGCAGACTCTGTCAGTAAATCAAAATTGAACAGCTGGCAACACTAGTAAAGCTATAAACTTATTTATTAAAAAAAACTAAACAGAAGAATTATATTAAAAATAGAGGAGTGTGTTCTACAGACCAGTGACTATAGCTTAAAACCTGGAAAGTGCTGCAGATTAAGGGCCCAATTTTGAACATCTGTTCTGGCACTTGCTGTGAGATTCTCATGTTCTTTACAATAAAAGTGTGAAACGTGTTCCCCTCTCCCTACTAATCATGCTTTTCTGCAGTTCATAAAACCTGCACTGAACCTTCTGCAACTGGGCCTGTCTGCTTTACACACTTGCTAGAGTAATTATTATTCATCAAAGAGTAAGTACTATAGCAACATCACAATCCCCCAGTATTCATTTCTCCTGACTTGTTCCAAGCTGTCTCGTTGGCTTCAAAAGCAGTGAAAGAACACTGAAGTTTCCAGCAAATATTTCAACTTGGCATGTGACAATGAACTAATAATGGAAGCAGGTCACTAGAGAGAAAAAAATGGACTGAAAAACGTCTTGTACATGGTTTCTCTAAAATTGAAGCATACTTACAAATCCTCTGTTTCCCTCTTTAAGGCACCAAATCAGCTGTTAACTCCCCATAGCTCTTAATTTTGCAGCAAATGATCACAGAAGGTTTATTTTAATTATGATTGGTACACTGAATAGTACCCTACAGTTTTGTCATACTGACAGGTATGTGGGGATAAATTTTAGACATATTCTTAATCTGCTTTGAGAGGGAACTGAAAAAAACAAGTGGAGTAGTTCCACTGTTTGGTGGTACTGTTTTGCCATCAGTATCACCAAGATTAGTTTTGGAGATCTTAGCCAGAGGCCATAATCAGGCTTAATCTGCATGGCACAGGTTGTAATATTTTGCTCTCTTTCTTCATGTCTAATAATTCAAGCTGAAGTAGAATAGATGACTTTTCTAGATCAGTTTTTCTCTTGAGCAATGAAGACTGTACTGACATCCCCAGCCCTGCTGCTGTTAGGAGGCAAAGTCAGGTTCTCAACCAAGTCAGAGATTGGGAAACCCAAGTGCAAAGAAGACACTGAGCAAACATGAAATGGAACTATTTTCCTTGTTCTGAGGAAATTTTATTGCTTTATGGATGAAAATGGTTGTGGTTTCATTTTGTGTGAGTAGTTTCACCATGTCATGCCTTTGTTATTTTTGGAAGGTGTCTAACATGAGGAGAAACACTTCCAGCTAAGAATCCTCAAGACAGGGCAATCTCTCTCCTCCTTTTGGGAGCTGGCATCCCCTGTGTTTAGGGTCATCCCAACAGGAGGGAAAAGAGAGGATTTCTGGTAACCTTAAGCTAAAGAAATATCTTATGGGAACATGGTATTTTTTGTTTTTGTGCTGTCCATTTCAGAGCATTTTGTAGGGTGAGTTCACCTCTGTGGTCTTATTTGTAATGTGGGTCAGTTTCTGAGATCACCTGGTGAATTGGCCAATTATTTTTCAGCTAACTTGTGGAACTGAATTTCTGTCAGTTCCATATATACCTTCATCATTGATACTTCCTTTTATCTTTTCATTGAGTGATACTTTTATAAGTGATTTATGTATATTTGTAATGCCCGAGGGCAGTGCTCTTAGGCAAATAACAAAAAGTGACTGCTTTATACTTATGGAAATTGAATTTTCTTTATTTTCTGTCTAATGCAATGTGTTTTGTTAATTGATTCACTATGAATAATTTTATCTGTCTGTAGTGTATGGTGTGTGGTCTCAGTTCTTAAAGCATGGTTTTATTTGCAGAAGGTTCAGCAACATCTATATTTGCTTTATCAGTATGTTTAACTGGGGTGAACTTTTATTTGTTACTTTTGAGGTGTTAAAGTGCACAAATATGACTTATATGCACCTGCATAAAATGTTTCACTCCTGACCTGGGTTTCATTTCTTAATGTTGGGCCTTGGATTCAGCAAGGAACTAACTCAACAAAAACCGGGGCTTCATATCATCAAAGACAGTATCCATTTATTCCCCTGAGGAACCCTCGGCAAGGATTCAGGTTGTAGTGTTTTTTATTTGGCCTGACTAGAATATTCTGGATTCCTGGTTTGGTTTAGGTCATACTTGTCATGAGTGCTTTGTTTCTCATCCTTGATTCTTTTGCTTGTGGGTGGACAAGGGAAGCAAACAGATGACTGCATCACTAAATTTTTCCACCTGCCTCCCTCTATTAAACTCTGCTGTCCAGACTGGATACCATGTGTCTTTTCTTGAACTTTTTTTATCCTTTCCAATCTCTTAACACCTAGTCAGTCCCTTGTGCTTGGTGCAGAGGGGTTGCTCTTAATGTTGTTGTGGTTTTTTTTTGTTGTTGTTGTTCATTGAATCTTCTGGGAGTGCCTGATGTGGACACCAGGTTTTTGTTCTTTTAAAAAAATAGTTATGTTTTAAGAAGTATGAGTTACTTGGCATACTTTTTTAGTACATTAGACATCTTATAAAAATTCTAGCAGCTTCTCTGACTGAGTAAACTTGATGGATGAATTGCTAAGGTCTTTTGGTTTAAACTGTAGTGATACGAGTTCAAGGACAAAATTTCTTTTGGAGCTGTTACAGTCTGCAGGGTGCATCATCTGTGGGATTAATATGGCATTTCCTTCATAATCCTGTGATTTTTCAGCCTAAAAAATATATTTTTCTGAAGAGTTTTTGTAGAAAAGTCCCTTTACCCGTGTCAGTATCTGGAATTATTACAATGTCATTGTGTGCTTTTGTACTCAGGGTGTGCAACCAGAAATAAATCGTAGTATTTTATTCTGCCTCCTTCCTGTAGGTTTTTTGTTGTCATTTGACTTTAGTATCTAGTGCTATGTAGTAAGTAATCAGGCCAGGAAGGCAGATTTTCTGTGTAAGATGCTGGTCCTTAAAGGTGCAGGCTGCTGTCTGGTGGGATTTTCAAATTTAAAAATTTGCATGGGTTAAACCAATGCTTAGTTGCCCAGCAGTTGCTTTGGTACTTTAAAAAGTCCCCCTAGGAACATCTGCTTGCATCTCAGGAGTGATGCAGATCTGATTCTAAATGTTTTAAGTGTTCCAAGAAGACATCTCAATGCAGGGGAAGTTGAATTCTTCTGAGAACCTGAACAGTAAATATATAGTGTTATTAATGGACTTATTCTGAGTTGTGTGTCTGAGGTTTCTGAGTTCCCAAATGTAGTTGGAAATAATATTGTAATCTGTGAAGCCATTTAATTGCTGTGCCCTGAGGGAAGAGCATAGTAGATAGCCAAATTCTGCAATAGCAAAATACAATTTAATTTAATTTTGGAAAACATTTCTCAAGAAACATAGAGTTAAATTCCCACTAGCTAATAAAACCACTTAAGTGCTGGTGTGCACTTAGTTTTGTGAAACTTTTTGTGTGTGTTTATTCTACCTCACTTCTTGTTCTGGAATTCTTTTCCCTGGCATCAGCACAGCTGCATCATCCATTTCTGTGGTCCTTTTAACCTTCACTTTTAATTAAAAAAAAATTAAATCAGATGCTGTTTAAAGCTTCCCATTTAGTTTGGGGAAAATAAAAGTTCACATCTAGCTTAGGAGTGTGTGTGAACAGCTGTTAAAAGCCACGAGCAAAACGATACTTATAAAAGTGTGTGTGGGGGGGAATTTTAAGAGCAAGCTGCCAGTTTGACTCTACTTTTCAATAGCACTTCACTTTCAGCCAAATGGTTTGAACAATAATTTTCTTTGAAAAAAACCAAACCTGTGTTTTATAGAAGCAGCAGCCCGAGGAGTTAGGCCGGTGGTAATAGGAGGCAACTTGCCATTTCTCTTTAACTTTTTATGAAATTTTTCTTTGAATCTGGGGAAATTGCTCATTAGAGAGGTTGGAAGGGCTGATATCCATCCCTGCCCACCCACCATGTGAGTACATCTGTCCCCACCTGATTCTAATGAGGGGTCTCCTGCACTGAAATGCCCAAGTTCTAAGACCAAGCACAGAAGGGTAAAACTTCCCTCACACCATCTTTTGCAGGCACTGTCGTCCTGCTCATAACTTCAGCATTTTGAAGTAATCATAGAATTTAATTTTGAGTCTGAGTTACCAAATTTTGCCAACTGATTGGACAGAAGGTTGCAGAGAATTTATCAGATGTTGACTATTTAAAAGAAATAGCAGAGATTTAGAGTGTTCCTTGCTCAACCCACCTTCTCTACTGTGAGGAACTTCCAGAGAAAAGAAATAGTTTCTTCAAGAGCATTTTGTCTTTACTGATGAGGAATAGTGGGGCAAATGCCATGTCCTAATAATTCCTACATGTAATTCTGGAATTTCTTTGGGCTTGTCCATTCCATAAACTTGGATGTCATGGCTGCAGCTCCTTCCCAGATGTGTAGTTTCATCCTGTCTGGTGTGGCAGGGGGGGACAATAAATTCACTGAACTCAATCTTTCTGTGTCAGTCTGCACCACTGCTCATCCAGAGCATGCAGCTGGATCTGGAATTGTCTTCCTAGAGTTTGGAAACCTGGCAGATCTGTGGCTGCAGTGTTGGACTGGGCTCCATGTGGCATTTAGACATCACCATGTATGTGTGAGTGATGATAATCTCATGGTAACTTGTGCTGATCCACTGGGGTGAGGTGGTCATGAGCCACATATTCTGATTAATTCAGAATTTTTTGTGGAGCAGCAGAATGATAATGATCAATTGCTTTTGAACTTTCTTCAGATCTCTTTTTTTTTTTTTTTTTTTTTTTTTTAATTAATTGAGGTTGTTCAGGTATCTGTTCCCTTTTAAATTTAGCAGATTACAGCCTGTCATAATTTAGATAATCTGTCTTGGTATTGATGCTGTTTTACACTTCTGACTGCTGTGTTGGGGTGTCCACACTTGTGTTAGGCCTTCAGTCTCACTTTTGCCCCCAACAGTGTTGTCTGCAGACTTATATTTTGGGCTTGAAAGTTTGATACAGATGTCATTTAACATCCCTCTCTATGCCCATATTTTCTTTACATGGGCAGCTAATGAAAATGAGTTGGGTAGCAATGTAAATTCCTATTAAGTTATTTTGTCTTTGTTTTCTGCCTATATGCTTAAGTATGTTATGAGTTCAAATAACAAGCAAAGGCCAAAAAAGCTTTTTAATCACTTCCAATTTCTTGAATGTCTCCTTTTTGTCTTGTTTAGTCAGAATTCTCTAAAAATTTCCCACTGTTATTTCTTAAAGGAAGAGAAACAAGCAGGACAAACAGAATGGCAAGTGAGTAATTCCTTCTGTCATGATGAGTATCACTAGTGCCAGACTGGAAGTTTTCATGCACTCTGTCTATGCTGGGATTAGAATTTTGGGTATAAATCAGAATTATGCTCAAGAATTGGGAGTTTAGGTGGTCCTGGCCTACACAGTGCATAAAGGGGGCAACAATGACCAGAAGAATGAAAAAGCTTTCATATGAGGAGGGACAAAATATAGATTTTAACAGTGAGAAAAAAAACCCATAAGTGTATAAAGCCATGAGAAGAGACTAGAGAACAATTATATAGCATTTTTCAATACAAGTCTAAGGAAACTTCATGCCATTCTATTAAACAGTGAGCTTAAAATAAACAGATGAAATTATTTTTCCCCATTGTGAATAGCTAAATTATAGAAGTCCTATTCATTGACTGCTGCAGAAACCAGCAGTGCACATGGGTTCAGAAAGGAACAGCAGAGATTTGTGAAGATTTGTCCACCCCTGACTATAAAACAAATGCAGTGTCAGGCAGAGGAATGCAGATTGTTTGAAAATTGAGTGTATCAAGGAGTGATCGTTGTAGTTGTACCATTTCTTGCCTCAATACCTGCTGCTGAGTACTTCTTTAAGTGGATTACTGGCATGGGTTATACCAGACCTTAAAAATACCAGGTTGTCAAAATACAAATTCCTAACCTTGAGGTGCTACAACTCCTGCTCCCCCACTCCTCCCTCAAAAAAAAAACAACAAAACCAAACCAAAAAAACCAAGAAACCAAAAAAAAAAACACAAAACCCCCAAAAAACCAAAAAAAACCCAGAAGAGCAAACAAAAGATACCTCCTTGCTATTTTTCATCAGTGCCTTTGGTTGTCTAGCTGTATTTACTTGGTAGCTGGTTGGTTGGACCTTTGCAGGTGAGAAAATGTGACCTGGATTCTGATGGTTGCTCCACAGTCTCATTTATTTTTCAATCCAACAGTCTTTGGATAAAGTAATTAAGAAGTCTGTGGGATAGAGAAAGGCACTGAGTATCCTAGTGATCCCTAGTGATTAATTTTAGGCCCTCAGGGTCTTTACAGTATCAGCTCTGGACAAACTCAGCTGTGGTAGTCATGCAGATGCTGCTGACAATCCCACTTCTTGCCTAGACCATGTTAAAGAAGTTTGTTTTGCTGAAAAGTTCTGAAAATCTACCATATTGCTTAATACATTTTTATAAATATCTTTTAAAAGCCAGTCTGATGGTGACCCAGTTTTTCAAAGAGTGTTCAGTGATGGCCTACGTGCATGGTTCACATAGTCAAGAGGCTTTTTAAGTCTCTTTGCTATCCTAATTCTGAAAACTTCACCCATGGAAATGATGCCTGTGGAAACTCCATACTCTTAATGTATATTTGAAGAGGAGGAGTGTACTCAAAAAGAAACGAGGTCATCATCTGGGCTGTACTAAAATTTTAGTAGATAATATCTTGGGGATATTTACAAGGGACTTGTTAACTTCTTGACTCATATTCTCTCTTTCCTTTTCAAACCTAGTAAAGGAAGTGCTCTTATCCTTGAGGACTCCTAACTATAAAAAGTAGAGAGGGTTTGTTTAACTGTTTGAGGTCATGACTGACCAAAGGATCTGAGAAAATACACTTTGAGCATCTGAGTTCCACTCTAAGTCAGATGTAGCTGATTTCTCAAACTCCAATAAAAACTGAACAAAGCAGAAACTTTGGTTTGGGGAATTTTTAGAAAAAAGGTTTTAAAAAGTTTACAGAAAAGTCCCAGCTGAACCTTAACTTGCTTGCTTGACATTTTCAAATTAAAGTGAATCCTGACAAAATTTTTTAAGACTTCACACATGTGTCCAAATTCAGCTGTTCTCAGTGTTTTATTCCCTCAACTCTGAAGAGGTGGTTTTTGCAATTGCCTTACCCCAGTTTTTCTTTGGTTGTCTGTAGCCATGGTAGCACTGGATAGACTTGGTTCAGTTTACTGATCCAACCTAAACTAAACAGAACCCTGGGAGGAGTTCTTTGAATGAACTCATGGATTCCTTTTATTCTGCAGTGGTGCTGTCACATGAGAAGGTTTGGAAGTGCTTGGCCAGCAGCATCCATTTGATTTGCAATGATGTTAGCTAAGCTGCTCAAGAAACTACCACTTCTTTAACTTTAATTTCAGGGCAGCCCCTTCCACTGCACCATTGGTAAAAGGTTACTTGTTCTTGTTGGTTTTTGTTGTTGTTTCATTGTGAGATGAGAAAATTGGCTTGTTCTGCACAGCCAGGTGAGCTCTGAGAAGAGGATGAACTCTGCTTTGTTGGATTTGTAAAAATCAAATTATGTGCAAAGTCCATCTCTTACTCCTTTGGGTTCTTTATGCATTACATACCTTCAAAGTCTTGGACAAAGTTGTTAGTGATTTTCTTTGTAGTCAGTTGGAGCAGATGAATTGGTTCTTCTTGCTCATCTGAGACTGGTCAGTACTGTAAAGTTGCAATATTAGTTATATTCTTAGTGTGACCACGATTTAAGTTTGCTTGGAAAAATAGGAGATACAAGTAACGTAGAAGAATTTTTGTAGCTTTTCCTCAGGATCTGAATCAATGATAGCCTTCTATTAAGTTAATGAAGTTTTGGACTGAAATGTTCACATTATGTGAGAAATTTATGTCAGGAAGAAAGAAGCTCATTCTATTGGAGACAAGAACAGTCCTCCAGTACCCTGATGAATCAATGACTGATGTATTGGTTGAAGTTCAGGGGTTTTTTTTTTGCCTGGGTGGTAATGGAATATGTGAGTTGGTAAATGTGAAAGAGGTTTGTAGAGTCCTACTGTCTGGTTTGAAATTATCATATTATTGAAATTAAAATAGTTTGCATTCAGTTCTTTGTAGTCTTTGAAATACTGTGGCTCAGTTGAAGAAATAGTTGATAAATAGACTGCAGTGATCTGCATACATTTGGTTTTCATTTCCCCTTTTATAGTTAATCGAAGTATATTTCTTTACTAAGCAGTCATACTTTTTTTCTTATAAAGAGCAATTTAATATAAAGCTGAGTTGTACTATTAATTTTTTAACTTCCAGTTTGTAGCTTTTAGTTAAAAAAGCTTCCAAATGGAAGAAGAAGTGGGCTGCAGTCAAATAGGATTTGATACACATGGAACAGTTAAGCAGTAATAAATTGCCCAGTAACTGAGTAATTTCACTGAGATATGTGCCAATCTTGCCTCTACATTGAAAAAAGCTTGGAAGAAGAACTGATGTTTAAAATTGCTTAATGCTGGAGGTTTATTGTAATAACAATAATACTGACTTGGCCTGATCTTTGAACATTTAAGACTTGTTTTTATATCCCAGGGAATGATTTCATGTTCATTTATAATTTTTGTTGTGGGAGAGCTCCCACAGGGATACGTAGGAGAAGCACTAAGTGTCTCCAACTCTTTATTACATCTGCTGGAAGCAACAATGGAATCAGGCATGAAAGGGCCCTGGAGCTGACCTGGGTTGGCTCCATTAAGAGCAAGTAAATCAGAGTATTGGATAAAAGCATCACACTTGAGAGGATAGCCAGGTTTTTACCATGGCTGCTTGGCATGAAATCAACAGAAGGATCCCCGTGGAAACAGTCTGTATAGATGGATGCAGCAGGAGCCATCAAGAATGCTGGAGTGGATCCTGTGAGGAAGTGTTATTTATTAGTTAAATGCTTTTTGTAGGAAGGAGTTGGATCAGATGATCCTTGAGGTTCCTTCCAAGCTGATATTCTAGGATTCTGTGAAGTTTTGTATTAATAGCTGATTTCCTTGGCTCCATGAAATGCATTACTCTGAGATATGTTCCTGGGCGTTATTTTGAGAACTCTGTTTTAAGAACTGCTATTTAAGGATAAAACTTTTCACTTGATGCTATAGTGTGTCTGTATTTACTGGTTTTGGGAGCCAACACTTGCATAACTCTATAGTGCTTGCAAAACACTGTAGAATGTTTGAATTATAGACAACTGCACAAGTATCTGACATTTTGTGGGAGTTTGGTGAGAGGAAGGTGTTTGATTTTTTCTCTGTATTCTGATATACAATTACAGAGTGTATCTAATCTCTTAATAAGGAGATATCTCACTTCATTAAGATGAAAAAAATTAGTTCTCCATATGCAATAATCACACTGACTTGAACTTGCCTGCTCTTTTGGATGCTGACAAGGAATTCAGCCCTTCTGAGCTCTTGGAGACTTCAGTTCCACCATCAGTTGGGTTTGTGGTGAAGCCTCTTAACATCCTGAAGTTGGCATCACTGCCCCATGGGAACTCAGATCTGGGACCTGAGCTGGGTTAAGCAGAACATTGCAGGAAGAAATGGCTATTTTTAACCTGGATCAGTTCATTGAGCTTCATAAGCTCATGCAAGTTGCTTGGCCTCCTACGTGGATGAGAAGGGTGCTCTATGACATGAGGGTGGGAGTTACCAACCAGGCTGGGGAGATTGTTCTGAGTTTTGGTGCTGGCATCAGTAACTCTTGAAATTGTGGCTGGAAACTCTCATTACTGACTGCAGTAGGAGACTGATGGGACTTAGGGAAGGTAGAACCTAAAAAATGTTGGATGAGTTTTCATTGGGATCCCAAGACCTTGAGCTGATGAAGCTTTGTATTTTATGGCTGTCAATCCACCAAATCTTTGTTAATTTTAGAATAGATCATTTAGTAGTGTTTATGGTATTTCATCAAACATGACAATAACCTTGTCCTGGAATTGATAAACTCAGTGATGATGTAATAGATACATCAGGATTAGAGAAAATGATTGAGAGAGGTGATGAAATGCTGAACTTTGCAGATATATTGGACTAGCACCATCTTCTGAGTGTTTAGTACATTACAGCTTTGTTTTCACTAAGGTATTCACTCAACTTTGAATTTCAGTAATCACAGTACTGCCACATCCTTTTAAGTCTCTGACTTTAAGAAAATGTTAAATTAAACCAAAACACAGAACATCTGTAGTTGAACCAGTGAGAAATTAATGTTGTATTTCTTTATACTTCTGTAACCTCTGTCCTAAAAAGTAGATTTAATATTACAAGGAGGGAAATTATTTTCTGAAAAAAAGCTGTTGAAGTCCAGAAACTTTTTGCTAGTAGCTCGAGTTAATAAATCAATTTAATCAATATTTTCTGTTGTTTCAGTAATCCTAATAAAAATAAAATCCTGTTGAATCAAAGAAGGGTCTGCTTTAATTTTTCTGTCAGCAAGTTTGGTTTCAGAGTGCTTGGACAGTCATTAAAGTTTGGAACAGGGAAGTTTGGAAACTACTGTAAATATGGTGATGTGTAAAGAGAAATGTATTTTTTGAAGGTAGGGTCATAGAAATGACTATGTCCAGATGAGTTATTAGAAACATTTTAATGCATACATATAGCAGTCATTGTAGTGTGAAAAATATAATTACAAGATTAGCAGTCAAGTAATTCTGTGTTTCTCATATGTTGCTCTGTAAAGGGTAGTGCTGTGAGTGAAAATACAGATTCTGAATGGTTTAGCTTGTTAGTGTCACCAAACCATTAGGAATTAGAAAATGACATTTCACTTGAAACCATTTTTCAATGAGTATGTTTAGTTACTGTGTTTGTGAACAGTGCTGGATCCAAGAAGTTAAATACTGTATTTATTACTTGGGTAAGCTTTTCAGAATGTGAGTAGAAATGCTGTAGCTAGAGTTGCAAAAGTACAAAATAATTGTTTTCATGCTCTATTGGATTTGTGTTATGGTACTTAATGAACAGAATTACCATTTCTCTGAGATGGTCACCCAAATGTTATTTCTGTATGATTTCTTTAGACATTTCATTGTCTAATGCCAGCATCTGTGGGGATTCCAGCTGTTGTTGGGCATCCTGGCTTCTTGTTTTGTGTCAGTAGTGGTTATTTTGCTTTATTTGCTTTTTCAGTGTCATTCAACAAATAAGCAATAAAAATCCAGCTGGTGGTGTTCTCAGCTTTTTTTTTTTTACCTCCTTGTCTCCAGGAAATAGCTGTTTATAAAGATTTTGAGTCCAAATTAACAGCTTTAACTTAATAAGGAAGTAAAACTAATTCCTATCAAATGTCACATTTACACAAAGATTTAGGGAGCTTGAGTACAAATGCTAAAGAAGATGAAACATGACTTGGTGCACAAAGCAATAAATCCATGGTTCAGTGAAACTTCATGTGATCTTTGGCAAGGCATCAAATTTACCTTTTCATACATGTTGTGTTTTTTCCACTTGTGAAAATAATTTGCTGGGAGGAGAATCAACCAGTGATTTTCTATTAATTGTAAAGTGCTTGTAAACTGGTGATAAGGACCATGTAAGACTGTAGATAAAAAGCAGGAGCCAACAAACTTTCCTCTTTCCAGGAGGAGCTTGTAATCATGGGACACATTTCTTTGTGGAAAGTAAAAGCTTTTTAACCAAAGGTGTGAAATAAGAGAACATTGAAGTCCTGTGAGTTCACAGGATGCTTCGAGAGAATGTGGCATTAATTTGCTGGAGCTGGGCTGTTCATTCTCCATACCAGCATGCCCAAAATTCTCATTATTCTCCTTCACCCCCCCAACTTGATTTGTTAAGCTTACCCTAAGGGAGTGGTTATTTAGGTCTGTACACTGCAGAGAGTAAACAGAGATACAGGGTAAAATAATTTGCACAGAGGGTCTGTCCTGCCACATCTCAACTCCTGGTGCCCAGATTAATGCATTTCAAGTTAACTTGGTCATCTCTTTGCTATGTAGCTGTCTGCTGGCTGATACATATTCAGGGTATTTGCAGGGTGGGGAGATGATAATCAACACATGCCTTTCATTCTCTTGCTTTCTGTGTCCTTATGGTACCCTTTAAAAAGGTAAAAAAAAAAAAAAAAAAAAAAAAAGACATGGTTCCAATTATATTTCGATCCTAAAATAATACTATGTGGTGCTTCAGTTGTGTGTTTGTTTAATAATGTAATAATAATAATAATGTAATCTCTTTTTAAATCCTTGTTTCCAAACCAGTCTGCATTAGGGGTGTAAGGAGTATTGGTACCTCTCAGAAAGGAGACCAGATTCTAACTGTCAGTGTAATCCTTGTCTGTTAAGGCAAGTGATAAATGGTTGCAAGAATTTCTGCCAAGATTTTGTTGAAAAAGGAGCAATATCTAGCTGACAGCACAAATTTCTTAATTTCTCTTCAGCTGTCTCTTCAAGCCAGTCATCTGTCATTTTAGTTTTGAAACGAAACTTGGGTGTATTCTTTTTGTCTTCCTAAGAAATTTTCCTTTGATATTTTCCTTGTATTTGGGAAGGTTAATGTGTCTTCACAACAAGCTGTCATCTACCCAGCATTATAGCTGCTTGTTCTTAGGCAAGAAACCTGTCTGGTTGTGTCCTGGAGTTGGCTGTGCTCCCTCTGCTAAGGTGGAGCAGCAGCTTCTGGCTCTCTGGTGTTTTGCTGAAACCTATTTAAAATCTTGGAATTGTTAAATTTATTAACCTTTTTGTCTTCCAATGATGCACAAGAACCACTCTGTTTTATAGCATTTAGAAAAAATGCTGCAATCCTTTATTACTTAACACTGCTTGAAAGTCTCATATGGATGTTTTTATGTAGAAAACTTAATGCAGAGGCTACAACTACTTCCAGAAATTAAAATCAAAGAGAACTTGTCATGCTAAACACATTCTTTTTTATTTCCTGTGTTAGAGCAAACTATTACCATCATCCATCTGAATTTATTGTGTAAAATACCCTTATTCTAAGAAGCTAATCACAGATTCTGTGTCTTTGCATGTCATGTTTTGAGAGGAAAGAAAATTTTACCCAGGCATTGTAGAAATAAGTGCAGGCCCATGAGAGGTATGTAGAAAACCAACCAGGGAAGTAAGAACTGCCTAACTTTAATTTCCTGCATTTGGCATAAATTTTTTTTGTCTTGTATCTGAAGGAATTTATCTTCTGGCTTAGGTGCCCATATAGGTTTGGCATTTAGAAAGTTATATTTTTTTCTGTAACAACTGACAAGCATATTTGCTGATAATTCTAATTTTTTTAGAGGAGAAAGTGTTACAATTGTGTTTTTAAGCTATCAGTTTTTTTTTTTCTTTCTGCAAACAGTTATTTCCTATCGTAACTGTATTGTTTTTTAATTATTAAAGTGCAGCACCAGTTATTGTTCTGCCTTAGCAAATTTTCTATTGCTGCATTTGATTTGTTCCTGTGTCATAGGGAAGCATCAGCAGCAGAGTGTACATGACAGTGAAAAAGTCAACACATGCTTGCAATCAAATTAATGTATTTCATCTGTCTTCAACTAATAACAATCTGTCATGCTATCTATCTGAGAAGGGGCATAAACAGTTTATTTTGTGTTTGGAATAACTTCCTGGAGGTAGTTAATGTGACATGTAGTTTGTCTGATGTGAGTATAACCAGATCAACACTCTAGATGTTTTCTTGATAACCTAAAAAAATTACTGAGAAAATCTGTACTGGAACTATATTTATATTTCTTTTTGAGCTTCCTTACATCAGAGTAGTGGCATAGTGTTCAGGATTTCATGGAAGAGTTTTCTTGGCAGTTAACAAAATTTTGGGATGAGGAAAAGATTGAAAGTATAAAAAAATAACTACAAAAAGCTGCAATTTCTACTCCCAACATTTAGGTTTGGATATTTGAAGCTTGTGTGATGTAGTAATATAAAAGCACCAAATCAAAACTTATTTTTAAAAAGCTAAGTAGCAGGCAATGTCTGAGAGTACTGCATACTCAGGATAATTTAGCACATTAATTTGTTACTATTTCTGCATAATTCTGGTGATTCTACAATGTTATATCAGATTATAATAATTACTAAAAATCAGCTATATGATATATTGATTTATATAGAAACAACCTTTGTGTTTAATTAAAAAAACGAAGTGCACTTGAAGTTCTAAGTAATCCACTCAAATACTCTTTTAAAACTAAGGCATAATGAAATAGCTTCATCTTTTAGTAGGAAAGCAGTAGGTTACTGGTAATCTGGGCAATAAAAAGCAAGGGAGGGGTTTTTTCTTTATATTTTCTTTGGAGTGATGGCAGAATTGGAATTAAAACTGGGATTTGCAAGACTCTGCTCTTCTGAGATGCAAAGGGCAGAGATTTGATAATCTGGGCTCTAAAATGCTGTTAGCCAGAATGCTGCTCCCACTATTCATCATGATTTCTGTTTTTTTTTCTTTAAAAAGTGGATATTTGAGTACATCTCGGAGAAATCCAATTTTTATTCCCTTTTTCCTGCACTTCTGTTTATGTGAAATGAATCTCACTGGGTTCATTGAGCAGTTTATTACTGTGTACAGATATTACTGTATCACAGGGTTGTTTTCATCACTCTGGGTTTTCAGGTGCTCAGATTAAGGTTTTTTTTCTTAATAAATCAGTCTGAAATTATACCAAAAAATAGGGTGAAAAAAGATTGTCATGTACGGCTCCCTTTTTTTATGACCCTGGAGTATTTTCAGGAGAGAAAATATGTACATAATTTTAAGCACATGTAAATCAAATTAATAAATTATTAAAGCATTTTACTTGTCATGTCTGTGTGGGCTAATCGTGATAGCTCATTATTTAAACATTATGTAATTGTATACCTTGTGTGAACAGCTGCAAATACTTTGCAGAAAGATTTCAATTTCGTTTTTTCACAGCACACTATAAAAAGATATTTTTGTGCAGTACCGTAGATTAATACAGATTTTTACTCATAACTTCAAAATTACCATTGGTTATATTAAGATGTGAAAGTTATAATTTGCATAAGTACAGAAGTAGAGAGTTGTAAATTCAGTTTTCTGTTAATCCCATTTTTAATGGCAAATACTGTAATTATCAATAAAAGAAAAAGTTTAGCTTAAACAGGAGAAATCCCCCTTGGCAGCAGATTCCCTCCCAGTTATCACCTTTGCAATATTTGAAAGCTAAAACTGGTGAGATTTGGATGGAGAGGCACCCTGGTACTGATGATTTCTGAACTGTCTCATATTTCTTTTCACAAAAATGGTTTAGAAAATGAGGTTATCACTGGTATAATACTCTACAGTGACTGTACAGTGCTTTATAATTTACAAGTGTAATCTCCCCATCCAGGAGTGATGCCAGCAAACTATTAAACATTCAGACTTGCTTAACATGCATTATTCATGCCACTCAGCTGCTTGTGCCATTCTGAACAAGGACTGTCACTATTTTTCCAGCTGCTTGTAAGGACCTGCACAAGTTACATATTTGTGTATCTTCCAGAATTACCTGAAAGGAAGATTCATAAAAAATGGATTTTTTTTCTGATTGAAACTACTGTAGGTTTACTTGGAGTTCTTCTCCAGCAATGTTATAAAAGAGCCTGGCAGGCCTGTGGGAAAGGGAGATAAATAGCATGAGTGGGAACCTTTACATTCTGCAGAAATTATGTTCTGTTATCTTTTTTAGAGTATGTGCAGTTATTTGCTTGAGTGGCAATATTTAAATGGAAAAATGCTATCCTTAAATTTTCAGCATTTTGAAAGACTATAAAGCCCAGAACATTCATCACTCTTCTAAGTGATGTTACAAATTTATAAATACTTACTGGCTTCATGTTTTTACCAGTTGTATTACTCTGGTAAATTGTTATACATATTTCAGTGAAATTAATTTCAAGGCAATACAGCTGTGGGATTTGATACCACACTTTATTCCTTGAAACAAACTCTGTTGAGCTCTTTATTTTTGCTCTAGTTCATTTCAGGGAAGCAGATGAGCTAATTGTTGGGCTGATCCCAACGGGATGAGGTTCAACAAGGCCAAGTGCCGGGTCCTGCACTTTGGCCACAACAACCCCATGGGGAGCTCCAGGCTGGGCACAGAGTGGCAGAAAGGGAGCTGGGAGTCTGGATTGCCAGGAAGCTGAAGAGGAGCCAGCAGTGTGCCCAGGTGGCCAAGAAGGCCAATGGCATCCTGGGCTGGCTCAGGAAGAGCGTGGCCAGCAGGTCCAGGGAAGGGATTCTGCCCCTGTGCTCAGCCCTGGGGAGGCCACAGCTTGAGTCCTGTGTCCAGTTCTGGGCCCCTCAGCTCAGGAAGGAGATTGAGGTGCTGGAGCAGGTCCAGAGAAGAGCAAGGAGGCTGGGAAGGGATCCAGCACAAGTCCTGTGAGGAAGGGCTGAGGGAGCTGGGGGTGTTGAGGCTGGAGAAGAGGAGGCTCAGGGGAGACCTCATCACTCTCTCCAACTCCCTGAAAGGAGGTTGGAGCCAGGGGGGGGTTGGGCTCTTTTCCCAGGCAACTCTCAGCAAGACAAGAGGGCACAAGAGGTCTCAAGTTGTGCCAGGGGAGGTTTAGGTTGGACATGAGAAAGAATTTCTTTCCAGAGAGGGTGATCAGCCATTGGAATGGGCTGCCCAGGGAAGGGGTGGATTCTCCATCCCTGGAGATATTTCAAAAGAGCCTGGATGTGGCACTCAGTGCCATGGGCTGGGAACCACGGCAGTGGGAGTGGATCAAGGGTTGGACTTGATGATCTCTGAGGTCCCTTCCAACCCAGCCCATTCTATGATTCTATAAAGCAGTATTTAAGCCTCTTGACTGTTGTTTTTTCATAGATGTAAGGTGTAATGGATGAAAATGATTGTTCCTGTGCAGTGGTACTGTGTGATTTGTTGCAAATTCTGAATAGTGTAAAGAGAAACAAGTATGGCATTCATTTATTTATCATTAATGATTTCAGAGTCTCAAGTAAAAAAAATAGCAGAATTATTCAGTTAAGACTGAATTGGTGTTAAATGGCTGTGTGTGGGTAGATTGTAAAGGACACACTTGTGTTTAGCACTTTATTTGCTTTCTTTCTGTTCCCATGATGCTACCCCAAAACCTAAAATTTCAGTGACCTAATTTCTCAAGTTATATAGAGATTTGATTTTGAATAACTATTTAAACTCTTAAAGTTTTTCCTTTTTCAGTTATAGGATCTGTAGTCTTGCAAACATTGAAAATGGGATTTGCTTTTCCATTTTGAGTTAGCACCATCTAGCAGCTTTTCTCTGCAAGTAAGTAATGGAGAGTGGGAATTCAAAGGAAGATTTATGTAAATCACCCAAAGATGTCCAACCAAAAACTGACTCTTTTGTCCTTTGAAACCTCACTTGCTCTCCCCAGGGGTGACCAGTGGTGCATTTACATCTTTTACCTTGCATAGATTCTGCAGGTTTTTTTTCTTTTTCTTTTTTCTTTTTCTTTTTTCCTTTTCTCTTTTCTTTTTGTCTTTTCTTCTTTCTTTTTCTTTTTTCCTTTTCTCTTTTCCTTTTCTCTTTTCTTTTTGTCTTTTTCTTCTTTCTTTTTCTTCTTTCTTTTTCTTCTTTCTTTTTCTTCTTTCTTTTTCTTCTTTCTTTTTCTTCTTTCTTTTTCTTTTTCTTCTTTCTTTTTCTTTCTTTTTCTTCTTTCTTTTTCTTTCTTTTTCTTCTTTCTTTCTTCTTCTTTCTTTTTCTTCTTTCTTCTTTCTTTTTCTTCTTCCTTCTTCCTTCTTCCTTCTTCCTTCTTCCTTCTTCCTTCTTCCTTCTTCCTTCTTCCTTCTTCCTTCTTCCTTCTTCCTTCTTCCTTCTTCCTTCTTCCTTCTTCCTTCTTCCTTCTTCCTTCTTCCTTCTTCCTTCTTCCTTCTTCCTTCTTCCTTCTTCCTTCTTCCTTCTTCCTTCTTCCTTCTTCCTTCTTCCTTCTTCCTTCTTCCTTCTTCCTTCTTCCTTCTTCCTTCTTCCTTCTTCCTTCTTCCTTCTTCCTTCTTCCTTCTTCCTTCTTCCTTCTTCCTTCTTCCTTCTTCCTTCTTCCTTCTTCCTTCTTCCTTCTTCCTTCTTCCTTCTTCCTTCTTCCTTCTTCCTTCTTCCTTCTTTTTTCCTTTTTCCTTTTTCCTTTTTTTTCTTTTTCTTTTTTTTCTCTTTTCCTTTTTCCTCTTCTTTTTTTCTTTTTTCTTTTTTTTCTCTTTTCCTTTTTTCTTTTCTCTTTTTTTTTCTTTTTTTTTCTTTTCTTTTTTTTTTTCTTTTCTTTTTTTTTTTTTTTTCTTTTTTTTTCCCCTCACATCTTCAGAAATTCCTCAAAGGGACTATCTTTGGGATTTCTGTGGGAGCTGTATGCTTGTCTCCTAGATTCTGTTTGGTTTTTTTTTTCACCTCACTAGATCTCTGTTTAATCTCCCCTACCAATCAAATCTGAACTCTCCAGAGTTGATGAGCAAGAAGTCTTTTAGCCTTACCTGCTTTTGCTGCAGCAGGCACTGATCTATGCTGATTTCACCTCTGAAATGAGATTTTTCTTTCACTTGGATGTGTCTGGCATGGTGGAAATCATGTCTGAATTACTGAAGTTTCTAAGCTGTTTTTGTTATGTATCTTTAGGCAATACCTCTACATACAAGTCTGGATGGATCTTGTAATTATGAAGCAGCAATTTGTCTTGCTACCTTTAATTGAAATGACTCTTGACACCAGACAAGCTTGAAGGTGGATACGTGGTTTGATTCCAGAGAAACAAAAGGTTGAGTTAGTTAGAAAAAAGGTTGAAGGAGAACTAAGACAACAGAGATATTTTTTGAGAATACCTGGTAACCTTTTTTAAAATTTTTTTTTATTTGTCACATAAGCTTTTAGTGTGTATTTCAGGCATAAAAATCAGCAAATGGCAGCACCTTCTGTTGTGGCTGCTTTTTCTTTCTCCAAAATTACTCTGAGGACTGAAGAGCCCCTTTTTTCCTTCCTCATCAGGTCAATCAGTGAAGCAATGTTAGGACCTCCCTCTCTCCCATTGCTCTTAATGTCCTTCTGCTTCTCCCCCTCTCAGTTTTCATGTAGTTTATTTAAAGATTCCATTTAATGCAAATATACTAAGTGGTACAGTGCCCACATAGTCAAGGAATTAGCAATATTCATGTACTCATGACATTTTAATTATTGTTTTGCTAATTCTGCTTTAACTCTGCCACTCTTGTTGGTCCCATTTTTAAGATCTTTAGAATTTTCAAAGTGCTGGATCAAAGAAAAGCTTTCACAGCATTCTGTTAAATTTACACATCTTGGGGTTGCTTTAGAAATGATAAGAGAACATAATTTATTAATGTAGAGCTTGATCCAAGCACTGAATCCAAAGTATTGGTTTGTAACATTTGTGTTGCTTTAAAATTTCACTGTATCCAAATAGTTAAATCTCTTTTCACTTTTCAAACTAAAATCCTCATGCCTCTTTTTGACATCTTGTTGTGAATTTTGAGCCATTGATTTAAATTCTAATTGGTAAAAATGGAGTTATTAATTTTTCCCTGCTGTTGTCACGTTCCTTGTTCACTTCAGATGAGGAGGAGGATTGTACCATCTGCCACCTAAACTTTGGGCTGACTTTGGGCTGTTTGCTGAATGTTTGATGTGTGTCCAGATCTTGGAGATTCTTTCTTTGAGACCTTTAGACAAGGACTATCATTAACACAGCTAAAATGTCCTTAGTTTGAATCTTAATTGCAGTAATTCCTTTTTCTTGGCCAGTGCAATGTTATCAAGTCATTTGGAATATTCTGCAAGATCATTTTTCTGGCTAGTAAAATCAAACTATATTTGTGTATCTGATTCTTTCTGTCCAAAACTTATTTGTCTTTGTCTTTAAACTTTGCATGGCTTAAGTGCATTCTAGTATCATCCTTCATCCCAAACTCTCTATTCCTGCTGTTCCTGCTCATCATATGAGCCCACATTGGCCAGCTCTTGGTTTTCTTTTTATAAAGTTCCTGCATTCCTTATAAATGTCTTTTTTTAGAAAATAATAGAAAATTTTTCTCCTCCAAATCCCTCCTTAAAGTCTTTTTGCTGCGATGTCTAAATAAAAGCTGGGCAAGACTTATCTCCTGGGGTGCTAAGAATTCTGTCTTGTTAAAAAAAAAGAAAGAAAGGAGGGTAACTATTCTGTGTATTTTAGCTGATCTTCAGTAACTGTGATTGAGCTCTCAGCCTGTGGCAATGCAAGATGTTAGCACAGTTGTCTTTCACTGACTGAAAACTGCAGGTTTTTTATACTTAAATATTTATTAATGCTCAAAACCCTTTTCTTGACTCAAACTGTGCCCTCTTTCATTGAGAGCTGATGGGACAGGACACTTACCTGGCAGGTACCTGGCACAACAGGGACTCTTCAGTTCCCTGCAAGACTGCTCGGAATTCAGAAGGTGAAAAACTTTGAAGTGAGGAGAGGGGCTGAGAATCAAACATAACTCAGAAACCATAATTTCACCTGGATTTTCTCTTCCAGTTTGTTAGATTCTAAGAATTTGTGTGCTTTTCATTTCTATGCTGTACTGAAGTAGATGTTCCACTCACCATATGTGCTTGAAGTTTCTTCTAACAGGCAACAGGGAGGCATTTGGGGTTATGATTGCCAATATGGCAGTGGCATTCCTAAAAATTGAGAAACCTTTCATCAGACTATTTTCTTCTTCCACTCCCTATTCTTTCCTGGGAAAGAGGGTTTGAGAGAGATTTTAAGTTGTGTGCTTGTCTTTATGGTATTTTAGAGTAATATAGTGTTATTACTGCCTATTTATCTGTTGTCTGTCTTACCTGTTTCTTATTTATTTTCATCGTAATCTTGTGTAGGTTTTGGGAGTTTAGTTATAGTCAAAGAAACAGTGAGTGAAATTTGGAGGCTCCTTTAAGAGCTCATCAAATAAAAATAAGGAAAATAGATATTTATTTTTCCCCAAAGAGTAATCTCACTGTTATGTTTTCCAAGCTGCACTTAAAGCTAATATGTGGAGAGTAAAAATAATAGTTAATAATGATATATTTGGGAAGCATGCTGCATTTTATTCTTCAAAGCATTTAAACAGTGGCTCTCTTTTGGTAGTTACTTTTTAGAGAAAAAAGTTAAGTATCTGTTACATGGGCTGCATGAGTTTTAACAAAATTGTTGTCGAGTCTTGGCTTTATCTTAGTGTATTCTTATTTTGTGTGAAACTATATATTATGTCTGGTATTATAAAAACTGTACTTAAAACATCAGTGTTAGTAGCTTAATATTTTAGTCCTTGACGAATTAATGCCTGTGGTAACTGGATGGTTTTAGGTCTTTTCTTATAAACAAGGCCTTACTGATGTGCAAGGAACAGTAATATGTGGCAAAAACTCCACATTAACCAAGGTAAGCAGTATAAATGGGGTGTAGGAATCCCTTTAGACTAAAAATCTCCAAGAGAAAAATCTCCAGAGCCTACAAATTAAAGACCTCCAATATCATTTAAAAATAAAGCCTTTTATGTAGCAGGAGAGCATTTTTTCAGCTGATAATCAAATGACACTATTATGCAGGCTTACTAGATTTGCAAATTTACAGGTTTTTACAAGTCAGTTGGGTCCCTTCCTCAGGAAATCAGTTTAAGTTTTTTTTTCCTGTATTGACTCAAAGAGCCTGGTTGTCCTTAAATCCTTCTGAATATATTTGCCTTATAATTTCACAGCATTGAGTCAACACCCTTATAGGAACTGTAATGCAATAAAAAGAGAAACTGTTCAATATAGTTTCCAGTTACCTCAGGATCACATTTGGAGAAACTGGAATGTACACAATAAAACCTGAGCAAGACTTGAGTTTCATGTTGTTTTGGTACTTTTCAACCTAAAATACCACTTGAAAGCTTTGCTCCACTTCCAGTGGCTGTAAAATGATAAAAATGAAAATGCATGTGACTCCTGAAATGTACATTTTACTGTTTTAAATTTTCTGAGCCATATTTTTGTAAAATTGAAAACTTCATAGGCAAGTCACTAAGCAAAATGTTTTTACTCAGTTTATTTTATTTTTTATTATAGTGAGTGGTTTTGCTTTACTGTGTTCTGCAATGAAATAAAATTCTCTATCATTTGCATTTTTTACTTTGAAAAACAAAAAGTAGATTCAAAGGTGCTTGGTAAACTCTTATTTTGTGAAAACTTTAGATTACACTGGAATCTCCAATGTGCATCATGCTTACAAACAGAATGCTCAGAATTTAGTTCTGCCTCTGGTTTTTGTTTGTGGTTACAGTAAAGTTATTACAAATTTCTTGTTTGTATCCAGAAATAAATTTGTCCTTTGTTTCAGATATGAGTTTATTGCATTTGGTGATATATTTTAATTGTGGTTTCATTTTAGTTTTGCAACTAGAATTAATATGAGAAAATAACTTTAGTTTTGGTGAATGGTTACAAAAAGAAGCTTTTATTTGCATACGACTGTAAAGAAAGAGATCTGGTGTGTTTCCAATTAATAATTTGTAACATAGGTAACTAAATGGGCTTCACTGGAGTAATTATTTTTTTTCTTTTTTTTTTTAGTTGACTTGGAGCATATGCGCACAGTGAAAGTTGACAAGCACCAACGATTCTGTCAGGAAAACAATTTCAGTAGCCATTTTGTGTCAGCCAAGACAGGAGATTCTGTAAGTAAGAAAAATAAAGTCCTTTTGGATGTCTTTTTTCAAAATGCCATTATTCTGTGTTATGATGTAGCTGTATTACAATACTTCATCTATCAAACCAGAGAAAAATTTGGCTGCTGTAGGTCCTTTTTTGCTTACCTACTGGCATGAAAAATAGAGCTTTATATAAGTGTGTGGTTTTTATTAATCACAGTGGCTTCTCTGATTTGCAATTCAAGGTGTAGATTTTAATATGGAAATGGGCTTGCATCAGAATGACAGCTGCAAACTGCTGGAGCTGTGCTGGGTATCAGCCTGCAGTTAAAATGAGTTAAATGAGTTAAAATGAGCTCCTTCAAGTCCAGGTGGAGTTGCATTTATAGACCATCAATAGAGAAACTTCCTACACTTGGTAGCATCACAAGATCCTCTTGGGATCAAAGTTTTTAATATGGGGTCTGAGCCATGGAGGGACACTCCCTCTGCAGGGCCATCAAAATGGGAACATTCTGGTATTTGTATTCCTTTGCAGAAGATGTTTTTGAACAATTTTTTGACTCTGGGCTAATTGGGTTATTTGTTTTAGCTGGGAGCCTGTGGAAGAAAAGTTTTTTTCTTCTCAGTTGACAGTATCAGTGTGTTTTGCATTTCACATGCCTGATGTCTTATGTCATACCCATAAAACAGTCCTGTGTCTGTCTCCTATTTATGACAACATAGTTTAGTTTATTTTTTTGTTATTGAATAGTAAGAGCATATTCAATTATATGGAAGTAGAATTCCAAAACACAAATGGAATCACTTACTTAAAGATCTTTTATGGGACCTCTACATTAGGCTGCCTAATTTTATAAGACAGTAGTTATTCTGTAAATTCTAACAATACTGCTGTTAGAAATGCAGTGAATCCTGATTCTCCCTTTAGTTTCTCTGAAATCTTGAGCACAAATTTCCAAAATGAAAATTTTTATGCTAGAAAGAAGAAAGATTTCATGACACTTCAGTCAATGATGTGTGCATCTTATAAAATGTGTTCCTTTCCAAAGGAGACAGCGTTTTTTTGAAATTTGGTTATAGGAAGAAAAAGCAGTTCTTTTTACAAATTGGATATATTTACCATAACAAATTATGAAGGAATCTTTTATTACATCTTTTAACTGATTCATTAATTACAGCAGCATCCCATTATATATTCTGAATGTACTTTTTTAAACTTACTGTTTAAAACCAAAAGTAAATCTGAATATTCCTAGCAAGCATTAGCCAGAAATCTCTGTTGAATTACCTACTAACAAAAAAGGCACGAGATACAGTTTACAGTAGTTAATTTTATTTTCAATGTACATTTGAATTAACTCTTTCACTCTTACCCCTACGGCCTTTCAAAATCTTCCTTTATTTGGGTAGTTGTGCAGGAAAGACAGGGTGTTTACCCTAGACAGTGATTTAAGAAGAGGCCATCCATGGCTACTGTATATATAGCCTAGAGGAGTCTTAAATACCCATTTAAGATAAATGAAGTGATTTGTTTTGTTTACATCAGGGTCTTTCCAACAGACTCGTTTGCAAAAGATAATTTTATGGGCATAGAAAAGTCCTAAAGTCTCCTCAGGGGTAAAAAAAAACCCCAAAAATCCACTTTTGTGAAAGATTTAGGATAGCTGACTGTCTTACTGTCAACCAAACTGCTCAACTAAAGCACTGACCTCATGGCTGATGTGGTGGGCACAAAGCATCCTCATGGCTGGTTTTCTTGCTCCTGAGAGCCTGGTGTGAGTTCAAGGTCTCTGGGCAAGGTGAGTGTGCTCAGGGTTTCATTTCTTGCTGTGAATATGCTACTGGAATAGACCAGTCCTACACCAAGTAGTTCAGAGAAAGAGAAATTCTTTTGGGAGCTACCATGGCTTACTGCTTGTGCCACAAATTCATTGCTAGTTTCAATGTCAGGTGTAAGAGATTGTGGAGATAGTGGTTTTTTGGATTTTCATTAAAAATGACAAAAAGCACTTACCTTTTGGAGGTAAGCATGATGAAAAGCAATTAGTAGTAGTTTATGTTGGGAGCTGAGTTGAATTACCATGAAGATAAAATAGAAGTTGCAGCTTGATAATACAGTGTTTTGCAAGATTAGTCTGCTTCTCTTCAACATCTGTTGTGTTTTCTAATCTTATTTAAGATGCAGCTGCCTGAACAGTAAGATTGGTGAACTGGACTGAGATGAATTAATTAAGATAGCTGGACTGAATTATTTAAGATAGCATTGCCACCCCATGCTATCTGTCAAACCACATCCAAAGCCTGACTCTGCTGGCTTTGTACATGCCATACACCATCCTGCTTGTTTCCTTCTGTTCAGTAAAACACCCAAAGTTGTGCAAAGCTCTTCAGAACAAATCTGTCTTTACTTGGCTCTTGTATTGCTAATGGTTTTTGCACATGTGCAGCAGAGATTTTGTTGATAATGCACAGTTCTGTTGGTTTCAGAAACCTCCATCACTGTTGAACAATACACTGATAATATATTTTTGTGCTAAACATTACTGAATACCCTTATTCATTTTTTATAGCACTGAGAGTAGTGGGTTGTGTTAAAGCTTGTTTAAACTTTGGTCTCTGGAGGCAGAGGGAAGTGTTGCTTAACAATCCAGCATACTGTTCATTCCTTGTTCCATTGTTGATTTATTTTCTCCAATTTTTAAACAAAACTGAATGTACAAGATGAGATTATTTTCAGATCTCTTTTGCACAGGTTGTAATTTTGTATATCTCAAGGATGTCTGGTTTTAATCATTTAAATGCAATTTAATTTTTTTTCCGTAGGTCCTCCTGTGTTTTCAGAGAATTGCTGCTGACATACTTGGCATCAAATTAAACAAAGCAGAATTGGAACAGTCACAGGTGATTTTTCCACAAATACTTGTTTTTCCTTTGTATTTGATTTAGTATTAAAAAGGTAATCTCATTGCAAATTAATAAGTGTTCTTTAGAGCAAGCTGCATCTATTGGTCTGAAGACAATTATTTGCTTCCACAACAGCTTTAAAAAATATATGTAATTCTTTACATATCCATCACAGTAAACTTGCTGAAACAGGAAAAGGTGTGTTCAAAAATTAGGAAAAAACATCAGATTGAGAGCAGCTTGTTTAAAAGCAGTATTTTAAATCCTTTTATTTTTTAAAACCTCTCTATATGTATACACATACAGGTACCATGAAGACACTCTTACATATGCACTATTACATATGCACTATAACATTACACATGCAGTATGTACATTACTGTACATTGATGCTAGATACAGTTCTTAAGATTTTCTTTTTTAATTCTTTACATATTTAAAAACATTTCACTGAGAACACTACAAGTTTAAGTGATAGAAGGCATAAGCTTCTGTGAATGGGAATGTTCTAAATCAATCTGCAATGTCAGTCATACAGGAAAAAATACTATTTGTCAGTCACAGGGTCAGGAATTAATGGTGTCAAATCCTGTCTTTGGTTAATCTCAGGTTTTCAGGGTGTCTAATCCAGGACAAGAGCACTTTTCTCAGTAGTGGCTGTCTGCCTTGGGGAAGCCCATTGACTTTGTAGTCCCTATTGCCCATATTATTCTGATGTGCAGATGAATAATGAACCCACTTCTGTTTCAATATCCCCATCCCAACAGCAGGAGACCTGTGGAATCATGAGTTTGGGGATCTGTTTTGCCTCCCTGGTATCTGCAATCTCTACCAATCCCAAATAATCTCCTCCAAAAGGAGCTGCATAGTTTCTGCCCTGGCATTTTGTGGTTTGTTCTTTGCATGGTGTTATCTCAGGGATTTTCTGCCATTTCCTCTGAAGTAAGAAGAGGCTGAGACAGCAGAATGTTTCCTCCCAGCCATAGGTGGGGATGGCATCAAAAAGGTTGTCCCCTGTTGTTCTGGATTGGTTTGAGACGTGGTTGTGGCCATTTCCTTGTCAACACATGGCAAAACCTTGCTGCATGTCCTCCTCTGAACTGGAGCAGAGCTTTGTTGCAGCCCATGCTGTTCAGTAATTGATGTATGCAAAATAAACATTGGTTTATGACCTTACCATTTAGTGGAGAAAATATGTTTTCACTATTTAAAAAAACTTGGTTGTAGTTCTGTTAATTAAAATGTGAGTACTTGCTTAACAAAAAATTATTTTTGATCTAACTTACATTGATAAGACCAGTGCTAATTGTTCAAATAGGCAGTCAAGAAAGAGGTTTTCTAATATAACTCCTTTTCTCTTACCACATACTTCTTCCTAGTTACTTCCTAATTAATTCTCCTGCCAGGAAAACTGTGTAGGTTTAAACCAAAAAGATTTTGGTTAAAACCAACAAGCCCAGTTTCAGAAACTGAAATACAAAGGTTATACTGCTGTAGCAATCTTTACTATATAATGACATTTTAGATTACAATATGCTTACTTTAAGTTTAATTGAACCAAAAGGTAGCTGTTCCAGTCCTGTAATAACCTGAACCTGCTGGTTAATACCAGCATTAAACAATTACCAGAAAATAGGGCAAGGAGTTTATTTAAAAGAAAGGCAAAACATTTCTTATGAACAGCTTTGTCCTCTGCTTTTTGAAATACACAATAAACATGTAATTTCTGCCAGTGGTTTGGTGCTGCAGTGATTACGATTTTCTGTTGAAGTCTTTAACTGGAAAACTGGATTGCAAACAGTAAAATGGGAAAGTATATTTGTAGTACTTACCTAACAAACCAAGGAGCTTCAAAAAGCTGTAATTCATAGGTAAATTCTGTCTTCAGGGATCTTTTACTATGAAGGCACCATACATCTGTTGTTCAGAGTTGTGAGATTGTTTGCATATCAGTAATTTAGCACCTAAACAATTCTTTAATTTTCCTTTGGTTGCTTATCTAGCACTGGAACATCAGTCTTAAAACCTCCCTGTGCTGTGTGATGTTGTGCTCCTGGAGATGTAAGATTATAGATAGGTATGCAAATACCTTAAATTACCAAAAAAAAAAAAAAAAAAAAAAAAAGAAAAAAAAGAAAAATGGGGTTCTACAGAAAATAGTAGCTTTCTAAAGAGAGTGTCACTTCTTATGTTGTTTTTAAGGTAAGAACATCCATAGAGCCCTGACTCAGGACTACATAATTCTTGACCTATTGGTGTTGGCTTTAAGTAGAATTCTTCCTACCTCAGTATCTTAATTACAATTTTTCATTTTTGTGTGTAGATCAATGGAATGTGGAATATGTAGATCAGCCAAAGCTGATACTCTGCAAATTGCAGCAGGAACAGCCTCTAAATAGTTAATATTCTTAATTTAAATGCTCACTATGGGCCACACATTACTGTTAACAGGAATCCAACATATTTAAAAAAAAAAAAAAGGTAAAAAAACCCCCATCAAGAGCAAGAACAAAAAAACAGCACCACATGTAAAATCAATGCTGGAAAGTGGAGTTGGACAGATAAGAAACTTCGGTGTTGCTATTCGGAACAGAAGAAATCCTTATGTGATGCTACTCTGTGTGCTGTGAGAGTAGGAAAGCAGCTGCTTGGCGTTGCAAGGTTCTCCTAATCAGGGGTGGTTTCAATCCATTCTGCACAAGCAATAGTTCTTTGTTCCCCAGAAAACCTTTGCTTCCTTTCAGAGTGCTCTTTTGAGTGGAATTGCCTGGATTTAAGTCAGTGAGAAACCAATGGGAATCATAGCAGAGTGTCTTAAGGGTCATTGTATGGAACCAAAAAATACTCTGGTCACTTCTTAAGAGAGGGAAGGGAAAGCAATTTCTCTACAGAAAATTGGAGGAGAAAAACTTGAAGCTTCATATCTTTAAGGAGATGAATAGGAAATCTCTTGGGAAAAGTTTATTAGACTAATTGAAGTAATGTTCTGATGCATTTTCCCAAACCCAAAGCACTGCTCTCTTGTTGAGAAGGAGGTGGGGTTAGATGATGTTGCCATTATGAGGGGTCTGGTTGACCACAGGCTTCTTTATGACCAATACAGGGTCCTTAATGTGGTTGAGTCTTGCTTTGGATTTGTTTGCTTGATGTAGTGTTTTGGGGTTTTTTTCCATTTGTAAAATGCACAGGACTTAAATTGCAAAACAGTTACATATGTTCCTTGAAGTTTTTAGACATTTAATACCTTAGCAATTCAACTATAAAAGCATATAAGTAGATAGATTGAGACTAGATAAATACTAAAAAGAAACAGGGAAATGAAATAGTAATTGTAACTTGTCCTTAAATCACTAAGTATGCAAGTGTTGACTCATATCTAATTTTTAAACAGACTAAAATTCATTTCAGTTTTTAAAGGTGTGCACTATTTACATGTTCAATTGTATCTTTGAATTTGCAATGTGGGGTTTCATAATTTTAAAAAAAAGAGAAGGTTGTTGCTTGAATTTGCTTGAATTTGTTTGTCAGAGAACATTAGATGTCTCCTTTCAATCAAGGTAGTAACAAAGTATAAGATAAAATTCTGAGTTTGTGCGAAATGTCAGCAGTGAAATACCAGATGTGAATGATGTTTTGTTACACATTTCTTCATTACTTGCATTTTTTATTTTATGCCTGAAGATCCTATTTCTTGTGTTTAAAATTGTTTAGAATTGTCCCAGTCACTAGGAAGATTTTGGAATTGACTCCCAGGTGGTCGGAACTAAGCAATAGGAATCCCACATTGTTTTAACTCCTATGAATTTGTGGGGTTTGACTCATGACTTTTGAGCTGTGATGAGTGGCAGAACTGCAGAAGCTCTTATGAAAAGTGGATGAGGGTTCTTTGCCCCCTCCAAATTAACATCAAAACTTGTGTTTAATTATCTGCAAGAGCAAGCCTTAGAAATGGACTTACTTGCCATGTGTTACTTTAGAAAACAGCCGCAGCAGTTTAAGATATTAATGCAACCCAAGCTATTTGTTACCTCCCTTTTGCTGGAATTTATCACTCCCACAGCAGAATCAGAAAATGGAAGGTGATCATGTGCCTTGGCCACATCAGGGGGAAGTTGAACAACTTAGCTTAAACTGCTGCTGAAAGTTGTTTTTTAAGTGAAGCTGCCAGACTTTGTGCTGAAGCGGATGAGGTGCAAGCACACGTTGCATTCCCCCAACCCTCCTTTGGCAGCAGTGATCTGATCTCCAGCAGACGAATAGGACAGACATTTGGGGGTGGTAAGTTTTGAAACTATCTCAGCTAGAGCTACTCAACTTTGTCTGCTAACGTGCTGAGATGACTGCTCATCAAAATTCATTTGGGCAAAACCTTGGTGAAAAACAAAGACCTCGATTGCTCCTCGTGCGTGCCTGGAAAGCAGAGCATGTTTTTGAAGTGGAACAGTTCCAAAGTAAGAAAATTGCAGATTCTGTCTTATTTTCAGCCCTTAAAATATTCTCCCTTTTAAATCGCAAGGGTCTGATGAAATTTGAGGAAATAGCTCCTTTACTAATCAAATGTTTTTCTTTCTGTATTTTTTACTTTCAACCGGAGTGTAAAAGCTGCATGGGGTACAGCTTTGTTCCTTGGCACTGGCAAGAGTTAGCATTTTTGTAAGTGATGTGTAGTTTTCTCTTTAACTAAATGCCAGTTCAGCAAACCAGGGGGTGTGTGCCAGCTTTGTACTAGAAGATGTTTGGCAAGTAAGTGAGATCTGGAATTCAGAGCACTTGCAAGCAGAATGGTTATTTCTAGGTACTAACAGTGGCTTGAACCATGACAATGCTATGCCTGACTTAGAAACTGATTCAGAAAAAACCAGGTTTTTAATTAACATGAAGTTAATACAAGAAATGTTGCAGTGGTATTTTTTTCACTTTTACACAAATGAAATTCCTGTAGAAAATCCAAGTAATTTATGATAGTCTGTTTCTTGCTGCAGCTTTAAGCATGGGTCACTAACCTGCCTGTGTTTACAGGATGGGCTTTAGACCAATGTTTTAAGGAACAATTAATTGCAAGGTTTTTTTCTTTTTTTTTTTTTTTTTTTTTTTTTCCCCTCAGCTCTAGTCAAAAGCTTGGTATGAAGAAACTAGGTCCTGTGAGGTCAGATAACACTGTTTAATGCTAAAACTCCTACTACTGCCTTACATGGGATTTGGCAACCTTTCCCTTGATAACATCAGGCCAGGAGTCCAGTAAATCATGAGTGTTGTTCACTAGATAAGATAATATGAATGTGATCAATTAAACTCCAGAAGAGTACATCAGCAGCTAATAAATCCTGATCCCTTACCAGCCAGTGCAATTTTTGTTGCTTTTTGAACAAATTGGTTTTATTTAGAGAGGTAACCTTTAACATCTACTGTTTATATAATCCAGTTTCTGTATTGTTTCTTTTAAAATAATAATATTTATTAATTCATGCATTAATTTTATCTGGTTTGGGGTGTCTCCCATAGCAGTCCTACCTCCTCTATTACTTTGCTGACAT
Organism: Heliangelus exortis; assembly: GCF_036169615.1. Lineage (NCBI taxonomy): Eukaryota > Metazoa > Chordata > Aves > Apodiformes > Trochilidae > Heliangelus > Heliangelus exortis. The sequence goes on from NC_092425.1 coordinate 38,944,431, forward strand.
TGCTCAATGAATTTTTCTCTCCTTTGCACTGTATTAATAGTGAGGAAACTTTCAATGGGTTGATTTTTCTTTAAGGGAAAAAATGAGAGCCTTTGATTTTTCTTCATATAAAAAATAAAAGTTTTGCAGTACATAGATGTGAGGTTGTTAATTTATGTCACTGTTTTTGATTGCATCTTTAGTTATAATGCAATAGTTCTGTAGTGAAAAAGGTGGATGTGTACACCCAATGCAGTTGTTGCAGTTGTTTGATAGGAATCAATTTGATATATAAATATTCTGGACTACAAGGAATAGGCCATTGTCATCTTTTCTCCCACTGAATGCCTTTTCTTATTCTCTTTCTCTTCCTTTTTAACCATTTTTGTTGGTTGCATGTTGGAACATTTCACTTTGGTGCTTTGGAAGGGCAATGTCCTTGAAGCAGCTTGAGGAGCAGCTAAAAGCTTCCAGCTAGAGATGCTGCTCTTGCATTAAGGCCTGAAAAGCAATGCACTTTACTTTTGTTTTGCTTCTGCATGGTCTTTATGTCATTTATTCATTCATTCTTTTCAGCTACTGATCAATCTCTCCATTTTTCTCCCTCTCTGCATTCTTCTCCTTGCCCTCTCCTATCCATTCTGTTGGTACATGATTACCAGCGTGTTGTCAGGGCAGAACTAGTGAAATATCCTGAAGAAGATAACCAGCATCACAACACTTCCAACTGCCAGAGCAAAGTCTGCTCAATGCAGTAGTTCAGGTATTGATGGAAAACTTGGGTTCTTTGTTTTTTTTGTTTGTTTTCCTTTCAAACTGTACTAATTTTACACAAAATAATAGTTGTTACGGTTAAGTTCTATTGGAAAAAATGTCTTTTGTGGCTGGAAGCACTTGTAGTGCTTAACATATTATTTGGAGCTCTGTGTACAATTATCTGATGTTTCTAATAACCAGATAGCTCATGGAAGCTTTGAAATACTTTGTGTTCCTGTATTATTCAAAATGCTACGTGGCTGTCTCAGATTGAAATGGACAAAAAACTGGAATCTCATTTCCATCTCCTCATATAGGAGACACCAACAGGCTTCTCAAATGCTTTTTAAATAGGATGGGCAATATCTTTGGGGTCTGGATTAGAAAATCAATATTTATGGTATGCAGAGGTTCTGTTTGTGTTAATTCAGTCTTTAGTCAGTCTGCCTATCAAAGCTTTTGTGAAATATAATTGTATGTGAAATTTGCTTTGAATTCTGTCCATGTTTTCCTGTGAGGTGCCTGGAATAGAGACAGAAAGGAAAATCTGTGTACATTTTCCAGTTACAATTTAGGCAGCTATTCTTAAAGAATACTTTACCATTGTTTGTGTAAACAAGGAGGATTTTATTGCATTCATACCAGACAGTTTTAATGGAAATAAAACTTTTGCAAAAAAGAATTCATGTTACATTTGTAGTGTTACAAAAACCTACAAGGCTTACTGGATAATGTGGTATTTAGAATGAGAATTAGCACCTGATAAGTGTTTCTGTAAGGTAATGAAAAAAAAAACCCACGAATAGTGTCTTGTTTTGCCTACAATTTTCCCCTTCATATTTCACACTGAAATACCTGATGAATGCTTTGCCAGCATGAAATTTGTATTTTCTGATTGTTCCTGTGTTTTCTTTCATGGCAGAGGGTGGTGAAGGCAGATATTGTCAACTACAGCCAGGAGCCTGTGACAAGGACTGTTAATCCTCCTAGAAGCTCAATGTGTGCAGTTCAGTGACCGTGGTGTTCTCCTCTCTTTGGATCCCTCTGGAGATCCCTCTACCTTGACAAAGGCTCTGGGATTACAAGGAACTTTGTTTTTACAGGGACCATCCCAACATTCAGAAACGTCTTGCACCACTCTACGCCAAGAAGCAGTTTATTGACTGACCAAAAAAATTCAAAGATGAGACCACACACTTCAAAAAATTAAGGTCTACATTCTTCAAAAATTTATTTAAATCAGTGTAACTACGTTTCTATGTTTTCTCCTATCTATTTGATACTGGAATAAAAATGGATGAAAAAGTCCTGCATTCAGAATACTTTTAAAGACATCACCATGAAAAGGTATTTTGCTAAAGTGTTTTCAAAGTTTTTTTCCCCATTTTTTTTTCCCTCCTGTGATCTGAACTAGCACTCAGCAAAATGTAACTTGGAAAAGATATTTTTGGGATAATTTAAAACACGTAATACATTTTATTTAGGGATAATTTGAAAGTATTCCATTAATATATATACATAGTGCAAAATGTATAAATTGTATGCAGTAAGAAACAGTGCTCAAAATAAAAAGTTATATTATAAAAATGCTTTCCTGCAGTCTCAAGCTGTCTCCATGGATGTTCTGAAAAATGCTCATGGTTTTGTGTATTTTTATTACCACACAGCATTACTTTTTGCAGCAGTAGATATGTTTATATGTCCTCATGAATATGGATGAACCTCAGTCAACAGTTTGGGTTGTAAATGCTGAGTGATATATTCAGCATGCATTAGAAACTGTTGATAGATCAATTAGGTTCAGTCATTTTTAATTACTAACTGAATGACTTCTGGCCTGGTACTCTCTTCTTTTAGGTTAAGAGTAAGTGACAAATGAAAAGCTGTCTGCTCTGATCATCACATTTCTCCTCTGTTCCCTTTCCTAGCAGCCTTTTTCAGAATTTTTTTCTCTACTGGCACAGCTGAAAAGGAAGCTAAAGAGAGGTAAAAAATATTAAGGTAACTCAGTTCCAAACTAGAAATAGTTTTCTGTTTTAACTCTAGAATGTGTTTTCTGATCAAGTAAAACACAACATTTAGAGATTTAGAAAACTGGTGAGGACTGAGTGAAGGAAACTTGTGTTTCACAAATGAAAATTATAAAGTCCTTCAAGTGAGTGTTCTTATGTGCTTAATAGTTGGGGTTATTTAACTATTAATAGTTTAATGAAATAGTTAAACTACTTTATGTTATTAAGAAAAGAAAAATATTGCAGACAGCAAAAGGTGCTATTTATTATTATTATTTTGGTATATTCCAAGCTCATTACAAAACTAGGTTCATTTTTAAACCATTCAGCATGCAACTTAATTTTACAATCACATGATGAGGACAGTGCTGTAATATTTTATCATGCAAAGGTGGGAAGTTCCAAGACACAAGCTGAGATACTGAGAAATGCTTCTGCCCTAAGGTAGGTGTGAATTTGCTGTAAATTATTTACTCTGGATTCCAGTCTCTCTTCTTACTCCTGTGCACAGCTTTACCTTCCAGTAAAACTGAGCTGAAAACTGAGCTGAAAACTTCTACAGCCACCAGGTGAGAACTTTTCCAAGAGTTTTTCTGAAGGTTTATGCCCTCCAAAGCACATTTCTTTTTAAAAAATTCTCAAATTTCATGCTTTATTTGTGTCCTGAACTCTGTCTGTATATTCAAATATTTATGAGCCCTGCCAGAGCCCTCTTTTTCTGGTACCTGTGAATCAGCTTCCTAATCCTGCTTCCAAAGTAAGATGTAGCATGGTTTTAAAATCCAAACAGTGCTTTTCTCTTAAAAATTTATGTAATCTCCCATTTCAAAAGCTTCATAACTTGGAATGCCAAGCTCTTTATTACCCTGAATAATAAGAAATTTTTTGCTTTTACATTTGAGGTAATGCTGCAGCGTGGTGGTTGTGATAGATGTCCCAGTCCCAGCTACTTTACAGATGGATTTTACATCTCTGTTTTTAGTTGTCTTTGACTTGTACATCCTTTTGTGTTTTATTCCCATTGATCTTTTCACCATTTTCTGTTAAAGCCCTACCTCCTCTGATGGTATTTTTGTTTACATTTCCAAGCTGCTCTCATTCTTCCTCCCTAACACACATGTATGTTATTTACACTAACCAGGAATCTCTTATGTGCCCCCAGCCCCTCCTTTTGCTGCCCCTCTTCACCTCCCCAGGTTTTCTGTATTCTGCACTGACCTCCACTCTTCCTGCCTTGCCCTAGCCTGGCTGCCCCATTTACATCCATTACCTGTCCACATTTTAATCCTTACAAATGAGCTTTTCTTTTTTTTCTTTTTTCTTTTTTTTTTCTTCTTTTTTTTTCTTTCTTTTTCCTTCTTTTTTTCTTTATTTTTTCCCTTTCTTTTCTTATTTTCTTCCTTTTTCTTCCATTCTTTTCTTCCATTCTTTTCTTCCATTCTTTTCTTCCATTCTTTTCTTCCATTCTTTTCTTCCATTCTTTTCTTCCATTCTTTTCTTCCTTCCTTGTCTTCCTTCCTTGTCTTCCTTCCTTGTCTTCCTTCCTTGTCTTCCTTCCTTGTCTTCCTTCCTTGTCTTCCTTCCTTGTCTTCCTTCCTTGTCTTCCTTCCTTCCTTGTCTTCCTTCCTTCCTTGTCTTCCTTTTCCTTTTCCTTTTCCTTTTCCTTTTCCTTTTCCTTTTCCTTTTCCTTTTCCTTTTCCTTTTCCTTTTCCTTTTCCCTTTCCCTTTCCCTTTCCCTTTCCCTTTCCCTTTCCCTTTCCCTTTCCCTTTCCCTTTCCCTTTTCCCTTTTCCCTTTTCCCTTTTCCCTTTTCCCTTTTCCCTTTTCCCTTTTCCCTTTTCCCTTTTCCCTTTTCCCTTTTCCCTTTTCCCTTTTTTTCCTTTTTCCCTTTTTTCTTTTTTTCTTTCCCTTTTTTTCTTTCCCTTTTTTTCTTTCCCTTTTTTTCTTTCCCTTTTTTTCTTTCCCTTTTTTTCTTTCCCTTTTTTTCTTTCCCTTTTTTTCTTTTTTCCTTTTTTTCTTTCCCTTTTTTTCTTTTCCTTTTTTTTCTTCATTTCTTTTCTTTTTCTTTTCTTCCTTTCTTTCCTCTCTTCTTTCTCTCTCTTCTCTCTTTTCTCTCTTTCCTTTTTGCTCAGCCCTGGGGACTGCTCCCTGTTTCCCCAGGATTCCAGCTGCAGCCTCAACCCTTGGCTGTGGTCGCTGCCTTTGTGGTGCTGCAGCAGCTGTGGCTGCAGCTTCAGGGGTGTCATTGCCATCGGGATGGCCCAGGTTCCACCAGGCTGAACAGAAAGGTCAGAGATAATGCTGGAGGATTAAACAACATGGAGAGAGGGAGGAGACACTGTTTTACAGGGAATTCTGGAGGCTGGAGGGATAGAAACAAATTTGGTGGGAGAGATGTGTAAGGGGGAGGCAGGAGAGCCACCACCTCCGTGCCTGCTCTGCTTCCATAAGCGATGTTCCACTGCTCTGATCCACTTAGAGTAGGGTTTAAGCATGTGCCACAATAATGCACTTAAAATTTTCTTGCAAGGTGAGAACGAGTTGAAAGCAGTTCAACAAACCCTAATGAAGTGAAACTTTCCAAAAGTGAGGTGGCATGTGCTTAATGTCCATTGACGTGAGGGGTGGGAGCGTGTTCATTCCTGAGCCTGAGGCCAGATGGAGGGAAGAAACATGTTCAGGGCCTGATTTAATACAGATCCACACCCTTGGAGTGATCTGCCTGCTCAGAGCTGGTGTAACCCATCTTGAGTAACAGCTCCACACCTAAAAAGCCTCTCTAAATTCAGCTCCACAGCTAAAAAGTCTGTCTAAGTTCAGCCCTCCTAGGGTCAGGCTGGTGTGAGGTGGGGGATGCCAATAGGCACATAGTGTCTGGCTGGCTGTCAGGTCACCAGTGCTTTTAAAACATATTTTTTAAGGATTATGAGATTCATGCAGCTTCTTACCTGTGGTGGTTGTAAAATCTGGGGGGTCAGATTGCATCTGTCTCCTGAACAGCAGTGTGAAGGTATTTTCCCTTACTGCTGCCATCAGTGCCAGAACCCAGGATGAGTTCATGATCTCCTCTCCAAATACATCATTATTTTGGGAATTCATAAGAGCTATGAAAACACATGAGGCTTCATTTAAACCAAAATAATTAAAAAATAAATATGGTTGAAGTGTGCATACAAGGTCACTAGAAAGATGATGTGAAGTGGATGCTCTTTTGAGGAATTTGAGTATTGTTGGTGATCTCTATCTGAATCATTGGGCATCTGTTTACAAAAAAAAAACCCCAAAAATAAAGCACTGTTTGAGTTTCACTGTAACTAAAGGGCTTTTGCATTGGGCAAAAGCCTCTTTTTAAATGCAGAGCTAATTTGCTTGTCAAAGTAAACACTGGCAAATTCACTTGATAATGAATGGGGTAGTCAAAATTTTATAATGTTTCTAATGAAAAATATCATAGTAATATTTAAAGTTGGCTATGCCTTTGATTTTTGATGATGACAGCAATTTAAGTCAGTTGAAATAATGTTCCTTTTTTTGCCTTTCTGTTAGGAGTATGCTTGTTTTTTCACAAAAGGAGGTTGGTCGTGTTTGCTTCATGAAGATTGTGACCTTTTCATAAAAGTTAGAGTAGAAAGTGCTGTTCAGAAGGTTTCTGTTCTAGGTGTTGATCTGAGAACAAAGATTTAGGTGTCACTTGGAAGTGGTGCTGAAGCCCTGTTCTAATCCACCTGGGCCAGGCTTGGATCACTGCTCTGAGCTGGCCCAGCAGCTGTAACTAAAGCAAAATAAAAATCCTCCACAACTTGTGGTTTTCAACACTTTTAAAATAAATCGTGGTGTATCTAACTAGAACTGTTATGTTTATCTGTCCTGGTTGTGTTTTGGTATTGATAGAAGACTAAATTGCTCTTCTTTAACATAATTAGCAATTTTATAGTAATAGGAAATTTTCTACTGGATAATTTTTCTTATTTAGAATTCTTGCACTCATTTCTGATGCAGCTTTTTTTTAATAGAGTTTGCATGAGGGCCTGAGCTGTATTTAAGTGCTTCCACAAAATTTATATTTACAAAGTTGACATGATTAACTACTTTTCCTTCTGGAATCTGAACTTTATTTCCCAAGCAAAGAGGTCATTCTACAATTTTGTATTCTCAGTTCAAGGACTACTGTGTAACATATAATCTGATTTCTTTAGGCTGCCTTCATTTAAAACCAACTCATAACCACTTAAAATGTCAAAAGAGCTGAATGCTGCTGAAAAGAAAAAGCCAAAATGTATCCATGTTTGTATAGGGGTAATGGCATACGTATGAGATTAGAATTCCAGGCCAGATAATAATCCAAGAGGAAGCAAATTTGGTCTCTGATTTCAGATGCTATGAATAGAATGTGATTAGAATTTAATGTGCTACAGTTTCGTTTTCAAAATACACAGGTTCTGTATAAAACCTCTTTTTATAAAATACTCCCTGGAAGCCTTGGGGATCCCTGTTTAACTTGCAAATGCCGAAGTTTGATCTTCCTCAAATAGAAGATAGTGAAGCTCCCAAGTTCCATGAACTGATTTCTATTTTCAGCTTCCCATAGCGAGCTGACTGTTCAGCCAATTTAAACTTTTTTTTTTTTTTTTTTTTTTTTCTCTCTTTTTCCCTCTCTTTCCTCCACTTCATTCATTTTGGCACCATTTTGAACTGGAAAACTTCCAGTTAGTTAATTGGCCATTTGCCTTGTTTTATGTGGGGGTGATGTCAAGTGCTGAAATAACCAATTGACTGAAAGCAATCTTGTTTCCAAGGCCGGTCAGAACCAAAAACCTCAGAAGGTACCAATTTCAGGTTTGTTTTGTATTTAACCACTACACAGCATTCCTTATCCTCATGGATGAACTTGGGAGAAGAATATAGATTTGAGGTCAAGAGCTTGTGTTTGCTCAGATCCCACATTCAGAGTACTGAGTTCTGGAGGAAATGGGCACCCAGATCTTTTTCTAATTTCACTTTCAAGACATTTTCTGCCTTTGATCTCAAATGTCCTATGAGCAATCAATGTTTTGATTAAAATATCAATTCAAGCCCCTGTTTAAAAAACAAAGGGATAATTATACATTGGTTCAGGAAAATTTTTAAGGATGAGTGGACAAAGCAGCTTGTGGTGCATGGTGTCACTGGCATAGGTGACAGTTTTAATACACATTAATAATAATCCTGTTATGATCTGCTAAGTACCCTATAATCTGCTTTCTGCTTATTTAAAATATTCCTTAGAATTGTAATGATTAATGATACCAAACAAAATACCACATTGATTTTAACTAATTCCTGCCTCAGAAAACTGGGTCCTGCAAACTGCTCCAGGCAAACATTTTTTCTTTGCCAGCTTAACTCCATTTCTGTCCTTTCCTGGGCTGATCCATCCCAGGTAGCTTGCAAGATCATGACCCACTAATCCTTTTTGATTTCTGGGGAGCTTTTAAAAACAAAGTAGACCAAGAAACATCAAAGGAGGATTTAAAAGACACACACGGTGCCCTGAGAAGTAAATGTTGCTTTGAAAAGCATTCTCTCCTTTACAAAGACATGCTGTGGTTCAGTACTATTCACCAAAAGCACTTAAGCATGTGCTCAAAATTAAGCACATATTTAAGTTCCCTTGAAGTCTATGCAATTTAAGGACACACTTGAAGCTAAATGCATTCTGTCATCCTTTGCTGACACAAATTCTGGCTCCATTGAAATAAATGCCTTTGAGGCTGAAGTTCTTTCAGGAATTTCAGTGTTGTTTCTTAATTTTTCTGCCCATTGTGAAGGGGTATAATCTAAATCCACTCCCAAGTTAAAAGAAAAAAAATGAAAAAAAAAAAAAAAGTGTTCCTCATATATTCAGTTGCTTTTCTGGTACTTTCTTCTCGTTGCAGGAGAAAAAAAAAATAAGTTGAACTGTGGTTCACTTGTGTGATCAGAGCATTTACTTGACATTGGGCAAGTTGCTGGTTTTGGAACAAACCTTCCTCAGATGCATAATGAATCCAAAATAGAGAAAAGAATCTGGAGATGGTTGGCAAGTCTCATTGAAAGCTAAAAACAGGACAGATAGTGCAGGAAAACAGATCTAGTTGCTATTTGCAGTGTCTGAATTGCAGATCTGGCCTGGAGGATAAACAAGAGCTGATCTGGGGAGGTATTCGATCACCATCCTGGAAAAAAAAAAATGAAGTGTGATTTCTGGATGTATTCCAGGATTTGTCAAAGAATGGTGAGGCAATGTTTAACTGCATAATGGAAACTGGAGGGAAAATTTGACATCCCACTCATCAATCCAATTGCTTTTTTATCTCCCCACTGTCTTGGAAAGAGAGCAAAGTGTAAACCAACATTTGGCACAAATGGGCTGTCTGTGCCATTTAACAGCAATTTGCATGTAATTGGTAACAATTATACAGCCAAGCCATTTAGAAGAGTGGGTGAGCTCACAGCCTAGCAGAAACTCCAAGAAAACGAATCATTTCCCTTGGGAATCACACACTGATGTAAGAAATGGAATGGGAATCTTTCGGTGTAACTGCTTGCCTAGTTCTATCACCCCAAAAGTCAGGGATGCAAATAAACCTGTACTTGACAGGATACACAGTCTGAAATTAAAAAGCACAATTTATGTTTGTAGCAATGAAGATTGAATATAACCAAAGAGTCTTTTGTATTTTGCAGGAATTTTCGAGCAAGCCAGAATTGTCAGATGTGCCATAAGGAAGTGAATTGTTCTCCAAAGGGTGCTCTGATCGTGGGCACTGAATCTGACTTGGCTCTGAGGAAGTTGGAATCCAGAGCCTTGTTCAGGCACTGACTTAATTTTTTTTTTTTTTTTCTTTTTTTCCTTCAAGTCAGCTGCCTCATCAAAGAACACCTGGCACCAAAAAACCTGAGTGTGCTCCATATCTAGGGGGTATTTCAGAGACAACTAGAATGAGACACTGAATATCTGAGCATCTGACTGCAGCCTGGGGTTGAGTTTTGAAAACTGATTTCTAACTTCTTTCTCTAATAAAACCATTTATGTCAGGGGTTTTTTTCCTTTTCCTTTTCCTTTTTCCTTTTTCCTTTTTCCTTTTTCCTTTTCCTTTTCCTTTTCCTTTTCCTTTTCCTTTTCCTTTTCCTTTTCCTTTTCCTTTTCCTTTTCCTTTTCCTTTTCCTTTTCCTTTTCCTTTTCCTTTTCCTTTTCCTTTTCCTTTTCCTTTTCCTTTTCCTTTTCCTTTTCCTTTTCCTTTTCCTTTCCCCCTTTCCCCCTTTCCCCCTTTCCCCCTTTCCCCCTTTCCCCCTTTCCCCCTTTCCCCCTTTCCCCCTTTCCCCCTTTCCCCCTTTCCCCCTTTCCCCCTTTCCCCCTTTCCCCCTTTCCCCCTTTCCCCCTTTCCCCCTTTCCCCCTTTCCCCCTTTCCCCCTTTCCCCCTTTCCCCCTTTCCCCCTTTCCCCCTTTCCCCCTTTCCCCCTTTCCCCCTTTCCCCCTTCTCCCCTTCTCCCCTCCTTTTTTTTTTTCTTTCTTTTCAAATAATTGAAGAAAGGTTTTTATCTTAAGTATAAAACCACCTGCCCTTCTCTCTATCTCTATAGTGATTTCCTGAAAGAGCAGAGAAAACAGAGAGGAAATGCACAGGGATGCTCTTTCTGCCCATCTGAAATCTGTTATAAAGGAATAATTTCCATTCCTCACTGGGTTTTCTGGCACTTCTTGCACAAATGGAGTAGTTGCTGGTTTTAAAGTCCTTGGCTTTCCTCTTCTTCCATCTGATGGGGAATAAGTGACTTGAAGAGAAGAGAGTGTGACTTAATGGGCAAGGTCTTTTTGTTCTGATTAGAGGCTTTCTTGTGGAGTTTGGCTTCTGGATCAAAAAATTTCTCTGTGTGAGAAAAGTGTGTTCAGGCTCAGGTGATTTTGACTTCATGCAGCAAAGCTGAAGTTCATAGAATCACAGAATCATGGAATTGGCTGGGTTGGAAGGGACCTCAGAGATCATCAAGTCCAACCCTTGATCCATTTGCAGTGTAAGTGTGACCTGTAAATGCTGACTCCATGGAAATGAGATTGATTTGGTCAAATCATTCAAATCTCAGCATTCCTCTCCCCTTTTCTAGAGGAAACAGAAGAATCTTTATTTGGTATCTTGATCAAAAGTGCTGAGCTCCCAGCTGTGATTTGGAATTCCTGAAGCTTGATGCTGTTCAAACACAGAAATTAATGATAACCTCACCCCAAAGAGTTACCATGGAGAGCAGGAGTGAGGAGCCAGAGGTGGATGTGGGAGGATATGAGGGAAGTGAGGTACAGGTGCCCCTGCAGAGGTGCAAATAAGGAGTTTCAGGCTGGATTTTCACCAAGGCACAGCAGCCCACTCTTCTGCAAGATTTGTGATGCTTGGTGACACTGATTTTGCACACTAAAGCTACTCCTCTGACTGGTAAATGCTGAGTAGGGTTTCAGTTTCCATGGTGGAAGCCCTGATGAGGTCTCCTGGATTTCCAGTGAGAGCTAAGGGAATCTGTCCTCCAATTCCTACTAGTCAGAATGGTACCTTCAGGTGTAGTGTAAATGGCAATATCCACCAGGGATGCTCAGTATGAGAAGCTCTGTGATGGGGTTGCAACCCTTTCCAAGTAGGAGGAAAAAACTGGGGACACGATTTGCACGTTTGGTGATGTCCCCTGAGTCCTCACTGCTAGGACCAGATTAACTGCACAGGGACTTCTGTCTTACTGACTGAAAAAAAATCCATTTCAGGGCAGATAACCCAATGGAAATGCATTTAAAAGAGATCCAACTTCTGAGGGTGGAGCCCTCAGATCAGTGCCAGGAGACCTGGACTTCTCTCTTTAGTTTGGTTCCTGTTGTGTGCTGAATTGACAAAGTTTCTTTTCCTTCAGCTGGATCCTTCCCAGCCTGAGGAGAGAGCTGGCAGCATGATAAAGAGGTTTAAATCCATCACCTGTGGAATGCCAGTTTTAAGGAGTCTTCAAACCATGAGCAGTGTAAGCAATTAGGACAAAAAAGCAGAAGTTGCTTCTACACAAAGCTGGTGTGGCCTTCAAAACATCTGCTAAATTTTAATAAATAATGGATAATAGATGTGTATAGGACTAAGGGTTTATCCATGCAGCTACACAGTGCTTAATCTCCTACTTTACTGAGTCAGGAGATGGATTTCAGAATAGTTGGATTCCTGCCTCTGATTACTAATTGGTTACCATTTACACTCACAGAGTCCCTGACCCTTCAGTGTGTAATTTCTGAGAGTCTTATATCTGATGATACTTCAAAATGTTTTAAACCTTACTTTTTATCCAGACCAGCTGAATAATTATTCTAAAAAGTCACTGGGATTTGATAAAGCTGAAATAAACCCAAACCTTTTTCTTTTTTTTCTTTTTTTTTTTTTTGGTCAGTGTACAGCTAATTTTCTTTTATTATTTCCTTTCTAACTCAAGACATTTTACTCAGCCTTAAAGTCGCAAGTAGGAAAAATATATCTGCCTTGTTCTCTGATGTTAGGAGGGAGAGAGGCTTTCTGGGTGCTCCTGGTGGCTGTGAGATCTTCAGAGGCCGAGATTGCAGGGGCAATTCCTGTAGGATTTGTTGGAAAAAAAGGAAAAGTGGGGCTTGGTAACAGAGCTGCTTCTGCACAGTTGAAGGACCAGGACCTTTTTGCTGTCATGGGCTTGTTCAGCTCACATCAAAGAAACTTTTTTGGTGGTGATGATGTGAGCACCTCCAAGGCACTGAGCTGCCCTGGACCCACATCTGGTTGCGCTGGGTTATCCAGGTTGTGGCCAGGGATGCAGATACAAGGATGCAGATACAAGGATGCAGGGAAACCCTGCTTTTAGGAAAGGAATCTGGGTTTGGGTTTGTGAGTGAGCAGCTCATCAGCACAAGTTGTATCTTGACAGGCAGGGGTGTTTTGATTTGACTGTGAAAATGTGTGTTGAGAGAATATTTCCAAGTGTTTTTTTTTTTTTTTTTTTCAGTTGCTGTAGAGATGAGAAATGTTAACGTTGTGTTTAAGCTTAAAAAAAAATAAACCAACAAAGTGTAATTTCATGTTAATGTTATTTAAAAAAAAAAAGTCTCAAATGTGCAAAGAGGGAGGGAGTTAATTCAGGATATGTAACATATTTTTCTTCTTGGATTAGAAAATGCACATAAACAGCTCTAAAGCTGTTGACATTGCCTGTTTTCTGTAAAATTACCTTTATTTCCTTTGCATGTTTTGCTTGGAACTGGCCCTTAAAGTGGTGCAAAATGAAACACCCCTAACCTTGAAAGTGGCCTTTGCAAGCAAGTGCTTTTCTCTATTCCAGGGATGATTTTAACCCCATATCTTTTTTTTTTTTTTTTTTCACAGTTCAATTCCTTTTTCCTAGAATCCGGTGTCTTTTATAAAAACTACTGGCAGCAGCTTCTTCAAAGATTAACCATGTTAAATTAACATTTCCCTGCAGTCAGGGATATGATAAACTTTGGCTTTTGGGGCTCACTCCTCTCAAGTGAGTCTGCAGGAGTCAGAGAGGAGCTTCATCAGTTCAAGGAAATCAGGATTGAACCCGTCCTTTTTGAACCTTTTGCCAGAGTTCTGATTTGAGTGGAAACTTCCTTCTCTACGTGTGGTTGAGACCCAAGATTACAGGAGTGTCAGGGTTTAACACTGGCCTGGCAATTAAACCAAGTGACAGATGCTCTCTATTAATCTCTCTCTCCTCCCTGATAAAGAAAGGAGAGAGAATAAGGGAGAGAGACTGATGGGTTGGAAACTAAACTACACAACTTTAATGAAACAGGAATGATAAACAGGAAAAATTACTAAATATATACAAATATACAGGAAAATGGATACCACATTCCTCCTCCTTTCCCCCAATAACTCTCACATCACCACCAAGGCTGCAGGGCAGCTCTGGGAAAGTCCAGGCTGGACTCCTGGAGTTGGCAGCAGTTGGGAACTGGAGGCAGGAACACACAGATCCAGGCTGGAATGGATCAGGAGCACAGGCAGGTGAACAGACGGAATTCTTCCAGGATGCCTGGTGAAGGAAGGGAAGCTGGAAAAGCAGGAAAGGCAGACAGCTGGAAGCTGGAGGCTGGAAATCTGGCTTGGCCCTCATGATCCCTCAAATTTATCCTGAGGATGAGGTGTATGGGATGGAATCCTCTGTTTGGTCAATTCTGGCATCTATCTTGTCCGTTCCTCCCCAGAGGAGGCTGCAGGTGGGACCTCTTTATGTTTTCCTCAGAGCTGAGCAGTGTCCTTGGCTCTGCACACCAGTCTCTAGCAGTAACTCTAAACATCAAGTGTTATCAGTCCTAGAAACACACACTGTCTGAGAAACTTGCTGGTAATTTCAGCAAGTGCAGCTACTTACAAGAGACTTAGCTGAAAGCAAAAGTACAAGACAGAAAATCACCTTTATCCTGGCCCAAACCAGGACAAGGAGGAATTGGGTGACTGGGGCCTGAGAAAACTATGGAAGGCAACAACCTGCCAAAGGGATTGGGACCAAGAGGAGTGATGGAGGATGGAGACAGAGGTGTTGGGAAAGGGCTGAAGAAATGAATCCTGCCTTGGCAGCAAGGTTTCTATGCAGCAAAGAACTAAATGAGTCACAGCTTTCTGGGTGAGAGAGGGAGAAAATATCTAATATTTGGGGGAGGGTTTCTCTAGGGAAAAGAGTTAGTGGTGGTGTCATGGGGTACAGTGCCAAAATGTATGGGAATGAGTGGGCAGTGCTAGAGAGGAAGAGGCAACTCTGGCTTTTTGCTAAATTTTCAGTGTTTGGTTTTGGAGCCTTTATTTTCTTCCATATGGCTTAAAAATATATAATATAATATAATATAATATAATATAATATAATATAATATAATATAATATACTTGTATGAATAAATAACATGGTGGAACCAAGGCTACCACTTGGTGTTTAGTAGACTATAAGCAAATTATCTTACATTTTAGTTGGGTTTTCAGTTAGACTGAACTAACAACATTGCAAAAAGGGGCCTTGTCAGCTTCTTAGGGTTTATCTCCCAGCATCCAAGGTTCCCCAGACAGATTGTGTTGGGAATGTGTCTTAAAGTTCACTCAGCAATCAGTGTAAATTCTTTTTAGTCTGTGGGTTTTTGCTTATATCAGTTGCTGCAAGTTACTCCTGCCATAAGCTCATTCATTGGCTTTGCACATGATTCTTTATTTCCTTATGGAAATCTTCAAGACTGAAAAATGTGCTATCTTGTTCTCAGTTTCCAAGTTGCTTCAGGATTTGTAATGGTTATTTCTGTGCTGTGAAATAAGAGCTTTTTTTTTATTTTATTTTTTTTTCCAAAATTTGCTTGCATGTACTCAGGGCTGCCATGGGACAGGTTCTGGTTCCACTGCCTGGCTCCAGGTGAGCAGTGAGATGTGAACAGAAACCCCCAGAGGATCCAAGACCCGAGCAGACAAGCAGGGTGCAAATAACACTACAATGGATCAGCAGAAGGAAATAACCATGGAGGGAATAGGATTTGCAAATAAATTTGGAGGTCTTTGCTGAGCACTGTTAAATAAAAGACCTGGAAAACTTAACTGCTGTGATTATCTGACAAGTGAGCAGAATTGCCAATAGTCTCTACCAGTTAAGCTTGGAATTAGTTAGTCACAGCAGACAGAAGGGTAAAAGAAATTAAAGTACCAATATGAAATGCCAAAAATAACTTTTTAAAATTTTTTTCTGGCCTCCTTGCCCCTCCTCATCTGGTATTAATTTTGATTTTATTTTATTTTAAATGATCTTTAAGACATCAAGGGCATTAGGGCTTTGTAGCCTTAGAGGACTAGGTCTGCTTTTTCACATTGAAGTGAAAAGAACCTTCCTTTGAAGGTTCATGGTTCAGAAAGGAATACCCCCAACCCCTGCTTCTACAGTAGGATGAGCCTCAGATGTCTTCCAATATTGGCTTGATAAGTTGGGAAATGTTCTGGAGCAGTATGGTTTCTCTTGAGCTTTGCATCAGCCACCAGGGAGATGCTGCTGACTCAGAGACAGATGAAAGATTGAAATGAAATCTTGCTCCCACCTAAATTTTACCCTGCACAGACTGTTGCTGGCTCCTCAATTCCATTCAGAGGTCTTGTTACTTCTCAGAGAGCAGAATGATGAAGGTCACAGCCAAGAGGCTACATTTTTATGCCAGGCCAACTTCTTCCCTGTGGCTTTTCCCTTCTTTAAAGAGCAAGAAGTGTTCCTTCTCACCCAGAGGTACCTCACCCTACAGCAGAGTGGGACAGCAGCACGATGGGATGCTCTGGTGGTGAGTAAGGGTTTGATTAAAGGGCTACCCTAAAGATTGAAGGGATTAGCCACTCCACTGAGATGTGGGGCTCATCCTCACAGCAGAGGGAAGATGCAAGTCTCATTCTTTCCTTTTGCTGAAGAGATTTAAGCTGATGTATAGGAAGGTGGCACTAAGCTGTTCAGCAACCTCTTTGGGGAAGGCAGGATCTCCACAAGGCTTGGGGGAGCTCAGCTACAACAGGAGCCCCTTCCTTGGCAAGACCAGCAGTGGAGTAGTGAGTTTACTTTCTTTTTACTTTTTCTTTGGCCTTTCTTTTACTTTTTCTCTCAGGCTGAATGCCCAGAGCAGTTCTGGGATGGCTGACTGGAGGTGTCCCCATGTCATGGTACCAATGATGAAGAGACCATGGAGCAATAGAGACCCTGGATGAGCCCCCATGAGCAGAGCTGTTCCCTCTGTAGTAGGGACACATAGAGGTCACAGCATCTTTTGGGCCTTTCCTGGAAAAATACCACCTTGCTGGGTCAGCTTTTGTTTTCATATCACAATAATTTTTTTTTTTTTTTTTTTTAAATTGTTAGTGGAATATATATCAGGGAAGTGTCTCTGCATGCTGTGATATTAGATGGCAACTGCAGTGTCTGCCTTTTGGGCAGCTTCACTATTTTCTCATCAGTGTTCCTGTGAATTAATTTGCAGAGATGCAGGGCTGTGAAGGTCTTCACACAAAAAATTGAAAGTGATTTAACAAGAATAATATGTATTTCAAGCCTATCCTTTCTTTGTCATGGTTAAGAATGCCACATTGTTAATATTCTCTATTTAATAGGTAGTTTTATGAGAAAGGGAGCTGTTGTAAGGTTTACAATTTCTTTCCCTATTAATAATACTAATTTCTCAAGCTACTGCCTGAAAGAAAACATCTCACTCTTGATTTATAGCCTTTGGTCAAATACCTGCCTAGAGTGTGATCCCTCTGTTAGATTGTACACATTTTTAGAAAGATGAAGCATGTAAATTACATCTTGGGTGAGGTTTCTCCTTGTCTAAGTCATGTGTCTCTCAAATAGATAATTGCACTGTTTAAATTTGTCAAAGAGAAGGAATTCTAATCAGATGTACAACTTAATGTTTTGTGCTGTTGGAACAATTAAAATCTTCAGTTGAGGCTGCAACCTAGAGAAATATTGAATTTATTAAACTTAACATAAAGGGGGTGTTTCCATGTAACCACCCATGAGATTTTGCTATTTCAAAGTTTATCCTATTTGTTCTATTTTATTTACAATAATTTAATTTTTTTCCTCTCTACATTTCTCTCAGTGCAAATAGAATTACAGCTCTCTTAACAAAAAATTCTTTTACCTGGTTTTGGTAATCACATCTTCAGGTGGGTAGTGTCAGACTCCTGGTACAAAATATGTTGCACGTGGTGAGTTTATGGGTTGAACTGCTGCATTTATTTTGGAAGCAATAAAATCCTTAGCTTATATCAGGAATCTATAGGAATCTCCTAGGCTCTCATACCCTGTGGGAAGATCCATCCCTGTGATGGATCTCACAGACTCTTTGCAGGAAGTCTTTCCACAAAGGCTGATTTAAACTTCTCAGCAAATATTTAGTATATCCTGAATTTTCTACCATCCCTTAAATTGCTGATCAGATGAATATTCTTGGTGGCAAGACAAAATCCATTTAAAGTTCACAAAGACTGAAAACTCAGGTGTATAATTTTGCCATTTGCATTCTCCTTTAAATGGAGACTGAAAGTAAGAAATACAGTGTGTGGGCTCTGGGAGCCAAATCCTTCCTGGGGTAGCACCCTGTGAATTTTACATTTGTCTTCAGTGGGAGAAAATATCCTTAATTTGCTATTATACTGTAAGAAGTACAGCAGAGAGGAGCTAGGATTGCTTTTGTTCAAAATTTGTTGCTTTGTGCTAAAAATCACATCTTCCATGGACAAGAAAATTTTGCCAAAGGGGGTTTTATTTCATATATTAATGTAAACTTAAAAAAAAAAAAAAAAAAAGAGAGGGGGCAAGAGGTGATGCAGTTGAATAATAAGGTGAGAGAATAAAATGTAGAATGAGAATTGTTCTGACTTCTTCAGACATGGATGTGAATAGTTCCAGTGAGACTGCTTACAGTGGTAGGAGTTTGCACATTGAAGCAAACACTTCATTTTTATTTATTCTGCTGCCATGCTCTTACAGCATGAAATGTATATTAGCCACAGGAAATGTAAAGCTAGCTATTGGATATTCTCAGGCTTCTGAATTTCATTGTTTTGGGTTCCCCTACCCAAATAAAAAAAAAAGCTTCAATATTTTTAGCTGTAATATCTGGATTCATCTTGAACACAGGTTGGTTAATTAAAAATCTGTGTGTTTCTGTTGGGTGTCCCTAGAAAGTGAGAATAAAACTATTGCTTTGAGCAGATGTGAGAAGCTCAGTAGAACCTAGAACAATTTAATCTTCAAATTTTAGTGGGAAGTGGCATAGAAATGAGGATATGAACAAATCAACCTCCACTGAATTTCAGAGAAGCAACTGAAACAGTGTCTGGAAACACAAGAGACTCAGGTATCATCAGCTGGATGCTTGCATAGCATAAAAGCTCAGCAAAAACAGATTTAAAACCAGATTATTCAGCCAGTTAGTGTGGTTTTAAAATAGTATTCTTGTGTTTCTGAGTGTGTACACAAGCAGAATCCTAGATAAGTGATCCAGACACTGTAACTCCTGAATCCTTCCAGAAGAATAAATGGTTCTGCTGTTTGGATGCTCAGGAAAGTGAGGAAAGTATTTACTGTAGTAAATAGTAATAAACTATGTAGTAAATAGTAATAAACTACGTAGTAAACATTAGTTAACTACAATTATTGTAGTTCAGCATGGGGAATGGAATATTTTGTTTAGTCTCATAAGTGCTTTTCATCAAGATGACTTAAAATCCTGTAGCTCTGTCCTTTTGAGGGAAATGGTCTTTTGGGGGGACTGGTTTGGCCAGAGTTTATTTCACTGGAGTAATTCCACCTCTAATAGGTTCCTATTTTCTTGTAATCTGTTTTTGGGGAAGATGAATCCTGATTGAAACTCTGTATGAGGGATATGTTTTACCCAGTGCTTTTTTTAAAATTTGTGTACGTGGCATCATAATAATTCCTAGCTATTATTTTATTATGATGTAGAATTCAGGGATTTGCAGCCCACTTGTTTGCAAGGGTGAAATTCAGGCTTGCTGAATAATGGATTGCTCTGTCTGGGTAGAAGAAGAATTGGAGTCATTTGGGATTTTGCAGTGAACTTGAGAAACACCCAGCTCCTAACAGAAGAGTAACTTTAACCAGATTATTCCAATGTGCCTAACAGTACATTTAGGGCAAATTAGTTATTTTTAGTCCTGTCTATCATAAGGAATCTTACATGACAGCTGGCTGATGAGGCAGAAATTGGCATTCTTCAGTGTAACTGAGACGACCCTTCCTTGCTTCCAGTCTTTGCAGTCCCCCTGCTAATCTGACAGCTCAACAAAGGTGACTTCTGCCTTTGGCTTTTAAAGGAGTTCAGGTGATCTGAGCCCAACAGCTGTGTGTTCTCTCCCATGAACATCTGGCACTCATCGGGGTCTTCATTGTTGTCTGTTTTGTTTCACATGTGCCAATACTGCCTTAAAGCTACTAGAAGGCCAAAGTTTATGTTGGCTGAGTAGACAACTATTTGGAGTACACAATAACAGAAAACTGCTCCTTTCCCTTCAAACTCCTTCAGCTGCTTTGATAACTTACAAAGCAAAGAGAGGAAAACTAGATATGACCCTAAGGATTCCCTGGTGCATCTGCAGTGGCCTCACAGCCTGGGTGGTTGCAGGTCAGGTACATAAAGGAAAAGGGGTTGTTTCACACTGGTATCCATCATCAGTGGTAACTTAGGACAAATATTAATATTAGTGAAATCAAAGCTCCTTGAGTTTTAAATGGGCATTGAGTTTTAAATAGTTACGTGTAATAAGCTACTTAAAATGTGATGAATAGCTTTAAAATTGTCACCTCTTCAGGAATTGAATGCCCATTAAACAAAGTTTTGAATCTTTTGAATAATCAGAATAAATTATTTAAAATTCAGTATATTAAGAGGGAAGCACTGCAGGCAATAAGGATAAAGCTGCCACTGGTTAAAATGGGGAAGGTTTTTCTGAGCTAAGTATGTGTCACAGAAAGATGGTTTTGGGTTATACTTTTATGATAATGACTTCCAAATAATTTGTGACTCAACTAATAGGGGAAGAAAAGATAAGTTTTTAAAACAAGCAAGAATCAGCACCAAGGTCATAAATTTCTGCAACTTTAACCAACGAGTTAAGCCTTCAGTCTTAGTACAATTCTGGAAGAAAAAGGTTAAGTCACAAAAGGTCTCCTAGTGGGTCGTGAAGGCAAAACTCTTCCAGCCTGTTCTGCAGAAATTCATATTTAATGTGTTAGTACAAACTTACTCAGGGGTCTGACACTTCAGGTGGTACATTCCCTTGTTCCCTTTCCCATATCCATCACAAATTACAGAGACACCTCATGGAAACAGTCCCTTGACCACTGAGCTGAGTGCTTAAAGGTGGAAAGAGAATATACCCTGGAAAACCCTCTGGAAGGAAAGGTAGAAAGAGAATATGCCCTGGAAAACCCTCTGGAAGGATTAATTTTCAAGTTACATTTTAAGACAGAAGAAGATGGAATTGACTCAAAAGAGAAGGTGGCGTCGTATTTATCATAAACTCCAACTTTGTTTCTCTTCTGTGAAATGTGTCAAGTTGTCCATTGGAGAAGCTATTTCAGAGTTATAAACCCTACAGGACCTGCCATCTTCGGGTATACTACTCTAAGGCAAAAAAAAAAAAAACCCAACAAAACTTAGCAGAGTGAAGAAACCTGCTGGGAATTATATGGAGCAAGGAGAAACCAGTTTGTGACCTTTCCTTGTCTAGTTGGAAGTTCCATTACCTTGATGGGAGTATGGAAAAACCCCACAATAAGAAAAAGGGAAGCTGGAAGTTACTGGTGTCTGGGCAAAGGAATTAGATGATTGTTTTTTTGTGGTTTTTTTCTTTGGTTGGTTGGTTTGGTTTGTTTTTTTTTTTTTTTAAAACTATCATTAAGGTGCCAGGAGAAAACAGTAGAAACAGTAGTGGATGTTTGTGTTAAATGCAAGGCAGAAACATGGGAAAGTTGGGTCTGTTTTCTGTTTTCCTGCATTGTACTTACACTTTCAAAGCTGTTTTCCTGCCTCTTGGGTAAGTAATAGTTAGGAAATATTTATAACATACACAGTCAACTTGATGTTTAGGGCTTTCAGAGCTTGGAAAAAAAAAAAAAAAAGAAGGAAGTAGCAGTAGTGTTAATATAGTTCAACCCTTGTGTACTTGAATTATAAACTTATGGAGGAAGAATTGTACAGGATATGTTTGCACAGTGCCTGGTGCTCTTGGTTCCTGGCTTCTGTGTCTTAAACTACAAATAGCAGAAAAAAACCAGCTCTGTTACACTCACTGGGTTTTAGAATTATATTTCAGACAGTAAGTGAGCAAACCAGTGGCAAAATGGGATTTTCAGCCTGGTTTTGCACGTGTGTAGTTTGAAATGAAATCCTGAAATAAGCCAGGGGGACTGTAGCTGTAGGGGGAGCAGAGGATGGCAGATAGTGGGAGGAAAAATGGGCTCTGGGCTTTCCTTAGTTTCACCCATATATATCTGTAACTCATACAGCTGCAAAATTGCCTTAGTTTGGCCACCTTCTGCCTCCTCCTTCTCTCTCCTCTCTCAGCACAGGAGTTTTTTCTGCTCATACATGCTACATACATACATACTACAGCTGTAGAGCAAGTAGCATACAGCAGGGAGGGTATTTTTACACTGCATTTGTCAGTCCCATGCTTATTTTCTGCAGTACCTGCATGGAGACTCCATCCCTGGAAGTACAGGCTTTTCCTGAAGCCTTACCCATTTTAAAATATTTTTGGATGCTGCTTTTAACACATCTCTGAGATATTATATTGAAAGGCACAGGACAGTATCTTATCCATCAAAAATGATGTGAGTTGTGTCTGTTTGTTTGTTTGTTTAGTCATATAATGAGCAGACAGTGCAATTGAGCTATGAATTTTTTTCCACAAGTTTTCCTGCTCTTCCATGTATATAACTGCACCAGGGATACTTGCATTTTTGATGCTGGAGGGAGGTGAATGTTCCAAAAATCACAATATCCATTCCTGGACAGCCTTGTTTAAGTCCAGCTTCTTCCCCTCAGGGATCCCAGAGATCCCAGCTCCTGTTTTATGCCTGCTCAGCTCCAGCAGGAATCCCCCTGGCTCTGCCCACAGGAGGAGAGCAAACAGCAGCAGAGATGAAACCCAGGGTGCATGTGAAAGAGGAGAATTTTGCTCAAGGCATTTGAAGTATCATGGGAGGCTTAAGATAAAAGTTGTTTTTGTGCTTGGAGTGCAGCTGTGGAATATCTGACCTCAGGCTCAATAGCTACCAGGGACCTTTAGATTCGTCACTGATGGGATAAAGTTTCAAGAACCTTGATTCTGGGCTGCAAACATTTTAGGTGCTGTGGATGCTGCCTCCAGTTCTCCAGCTGGATTTGCTGGAGGGTATGAACTCAAGAATTTGGCTCCTTGTTTTATTGGGTGGGAGAGAACGTTGGGTGGCTTTACATGCAGATGAATTTTAAACATCACTTCTTAAAATTCTGGTTTTCCACAAAGCCTGCAAAAAAAAGTAGCAGGCACCTGGCAAGCTGAGGCTGCTGCACTTCAAGATGACTCCTTCATTTTTCTTCATCCTCACCCATCACCTGTCCACCTGCATTTGTCTGCACCTTCTTCTCTGGTACTGGAACTGCATTATTTCTGTCCCATTTTTTTCTGCTCAAGGTCAGGCTACACTTAACACCCTGGTGCCTGTGCCCAGCACACTTGTTTTCCCTGCAGCTAATTCAAATACAAAGAAAAATGGGTTTAAGAGCCCTTGAAGAGTTGCAGTCAGCACCTCTCACTCTGATTCCTTTTGCTTCCATGTGCCAGCTACATCCTCATGGTGTGATTCCTCTTGTACACAGATTTCTGCTCATTTCACTGTCATATTATACTCAGAATTTCTCTCTCAGGATGCACAGCTTGAAGATACCTTGCCAGATCAGGCCAAACTGCAAAAATGATTCTGGAGGTATTTTTTCTGCAGATTTGCATTGATTGTTTCTTTATAGGCACCATGCAAGGGTGAAATAATCTATTAGATTAATTGCTTAAAAAAATGGCTCCATTTTCTAAGAGTTTCAGGTGAATGAGGAGCTCTGCAGGAGCTCTCAGCTCTTTGCAGTAGGGTACAAAATCCTTCTGTAAGGACTCAGGATCCCAAATACTGCACATATTGCTTGTAAGAATGTTCTGTGGTGTTTAAAAACATCAGTCCCCAGATCCCTGTTAATTTAATAGGTTCCATCTTTTCCTGAGCAATTGCATGAAGGCAGGGGACAACTTTGTCTCATTTCAGACCCATTCAGGTTTCATTGCTTTTAAAGTGCAGCTCAAGTTTGAACATTTCTAGGTTCATGTTTTATTTGAAGATTGTGGGAAAGGGGCAAAATAATAATAAAAAAAAATAGTGAGAATATAAGGCAAAAAAGTTAATGGACTGCTTGTCTTTGGAAAAACAAATATGGAGTTGCAGAGTGATAAAGAAATAAGACTATGAGAGAAGAAGAAATTCTTATGCAAGTGTCAGCATTCTCTGTACTTTATGGGTCTGTCACTCTGCTGGTTTTGGAGAAGTTTCTTTATCCAAAAAGAACAAGGTGGACAACTTTTCCCAAGCTGAATAATTTGTGAAAAATCTTTGTGGTGATCACTGATGGTAAAAGGGATCAAAGTTTTCAGAATTTGTCTGTCTTCTCTTTTTTTTGTTTTTTTTTTTTTTAATTTTAATTATATTCAGGGCAATTTTATAAAAAAATTATATTTTTAATTAAAAGTTTATTAAACTTTTTAAGGTGGGATAGTACTAGCTTTCAACTCTTGCTACAGTCTCACTTTTGCCTTTTTCTCACCCCGCCTTGCTGCTTCATGTGATATATGGCAGCTTGAGTGCTACTTGTTAAATTTTCATTGGTAAAAAAAATAATAATTTGCAGGTATATTTTGCTTGCTTGATTGGTTTTTTCTGTGATATATTGCCAGTCTTTCTTGCAAAAATGATGTCATGACCTGCTGCTAACTCCAAAGGACTGGAAGGCTGGAAACTTTGTTCTGCTTTCAGCTGTTTCTCTGAACTTTGCATTGCAGGATCCCTCCAGTTCAGGTGCACTGCCAGAAAGAAGATTGGAAAATCTAGGGATTAATACTTAAACTGCTTCTCTCCAAAGAAAATTTATCATTTCTGGACTTTAATAATTTCTCCATTTTGCAGACTAAGTTAGCAGGACAGGATTTTCATTTTGTGTCCTCATCTACTGATTCTGTACCCGTGTCACCCTGGCAGCAGAGCTGACAAAAACCTTGCTGTTCAGCTCTCAGTGTCAGAATCTTGTAAGCCTCATTAATCTTTTCATCCCACCCCCCTGGATTTTAGTTTTGTGATATATTTTAACAGACTTGCACCTCTTTCTCAGTATGGACCCTGGTACTATAATCCTCTAATGGCATTTAGGGGCAGTGGTGTTCTGATTAGCTTCCAGTGGTCATTAATCCTTTTTTTTTTTTTTTTTTCCCCATCCCAAGCAGCAGTTGTTTAGATCATTGGTAGCACTCTCAGTTCTGACCAGCTTTTTCTTATCAGCCAAGTCCTTTTTCAACACCTGGACCTGGCAATGGATTTCATGCATCAATGTCTAAGAGCTATTTTAGAGCCATTAACCACACCAGTGCTTACAAATATAAATGTTACACTCTCCAAGCAGCATCCTGCTTCCCAGCCCCCAGATTATTCTTCCTTCCCCTCCTCTCCCTGTCCCCATCCCCTAAAAATTATTTTAAAATAACTGGGGGATTCTGACTAGCATGGGATCTTCAGTCTGTCCTGCCTTTCCAGTTTCTCACCAGACACTGACTTCCAGGGGGAAAAAAAAAAAAAGAAAAAAAAAAGGGGAGGGAGCAGGGAAGGAAAGGGTTTAAAGGTTTTTTTTTGTTTCTTTTTACTTTATGTAGGCTGGCTTAGCACCTGTCTACTGCTCTTGGCACTGTCTCAACCTCGAGCTGGAACAATGCTGTACTCGGGGTTGGCCAGCAGGTGTCAAAATAACCTGTCCTTTGGACAGCCAAGCCTGGTGCTGATGGGAAAGGGACCATCTTTTTTGTCTTGTCCCAGATTTATGAAGGACTGGGCTCAGGAAGAGGTTTGTGTCCTTGCCCAGCTGCTCTGGAGGCAACTTGGGGAGGGTTTGGCCCTGATGCGACTGGGGGTGTGATAGATGCTCTTCTCAGATCTGGTGAAACCTGTGGATAATGGAAGTTTACCCAGTTAGGAATGGGTAATTTACCCATTTACCCATTTACCCAGGCTCTGGAGAGCCACACACTTCTCTGACTGCTTTCCCCTCTCTCCCAGGAATATTTAGCCAACTGGACATAAGATTTCTAATAGTGCTGCCAGAAAGTGAGATGAACGTTTCATTTTGCTGTTCTCGTTGGCTTTGTTTTCAGCCTTTTTTTCCCCCCATCACATTTGGCCTTAAACCTGAATTTTTCTGAATATTTTGTACCTGGGAGCAGGCCCAACAAGATGAATTTTGCCTCCAGGAGTGCAAGGTGGCTCCTGCTGACTTCAGCACCCAAGGGGACCCCAAGAAGTGAAATAGTTTGGCTCTTGCATTCATCCTTCACTCAAAGGAAGGTCCTGGACCTGCTCAGGACATTCCCATTAGGAACAATTCCCATGGTAGTGTTCTTTGAGCCCTTCAGTTTAGAAGACAGAAAAAGAATTGATGTTTTTTTTCCTGTTTTCAAAATCAGCAGCTCACACAGCACTCAGGGATGTGTTTAATCTCTTCAGCCTGAGATGTTCTTTTTTCTGAATGCATACGGGTACATTTTGGGGGCTTTTTTTAATGTTTATTATTTTATTATTATATTTGGGTTTTTTTCTATGTTTATTATTTTATTTTTTTTATGGTTTTTAATGTTTACCACATTGGCTGCCCTAAAACTTCACATTCATGTGCAATCCTAGCTTAGTATTGTGAAGGGAAAATTTTACCTGGGTCTATAATTGTAGATTTTATAAACCTATTTTTTTTTTTTTTGTCTAAGTTTACTGATGAAGCAGAGTAAAAACATAGGCAAGGAAGAAACCTTTAGCCTGTCCCCTTTGGGAATGGAGTTTTATCTGATTTTCTAGTTTCCTCAAAGTCCTGCATATGAGTCTGTGTATGGGTGACCTGAAGAGCACTGAGAAATTCAGTTTATTTCCAATTTGGTCACTGACATGTGGCAAAAAAATTTTTTCAGTGGGGAAAATCAGCCCCTTGCCTCTGTTCACAATGGTGATGAAAAGAATGAGCTACAGGGAGTTAAAGACCTAAGGACTTAGCAGAGGCTTCATGGAGAAAAAAAAAAGAAATCTGCTTTTATTTGGGCTTTTCACTGAAAGAGGAGTAAAAAGGAAAAATTAAAATGAGCAAAGGTAGATTGGCCATGAAGATGCAGTCAGGCTGGAAATGAAAAGGTTCTCACCCCTTAGAGCAGTAAATTTCTGAAACTGTCTTCTAACAAAATGAATCCAGGCAATGAAACACATGCAAACAAAAAAACCCCACAGATTATTTGAGGTGAATGACAGAAAAGCATTCACCTGAATTTCTTGTGAGAGCCAGGGCTGGATCTGATGGCTTGAAGGGTCCTTCCAAGCCTGTTTCCTTTGAAAACAATCCCTGAATCCATGAGTTCTGATGCTACAGAAGGATTGCCTGGCACCATCTGGTCTTAGATGAGCAATTGCTTGAAATCTGTTGGATCCTTTTCCTGTCCCTGCCAGAAATGTGACATTGAAGCATCTCACCCAACACTGGGCAAAACCACAGTTTATTGTTAGCCTGTTTATTCCTAGCTTGACCTATGCCAAGTTTTCATCCTCTGTATTCCTGGCTCATCACAGGGTGTGATTGAGGTGGAAAACTTGTTTTTGGATAGCGTGAAAGAAAGAACAGTTGAAAATATTAAAGTACTGGGGGAAAACCAACCCGAAATGAATGGGAGGAGGTGAACCAAAGCACAAAGGACACTCAAAGTGAGTCCCTGCAGCTGAGTGATCAGGTGGGATTTGGTTTGAACCGGAGGCCTCGGATTGAGGAGATCTTGGATGACGTTGCACATCTGGAGGATCTGCTGGTTCCTTGACCTGGTGAGTTAATATGATTTATTTTAGAAAGTTTTTAAATTGAAATACAATGTAAATTGACTCCTGCCCTTTCAGCTGTCATTTATTTCGGATGAGTTTCTGATCCTTAGTTCCACACTATAGTAACAATAAAAACCTCTTCTGAATACAGTGTAGTAGCTGCCAGTAATAACACTGGTTTATAATGAAGCCAACAAATACTGAAATCTGAACAATTTGTGAAGTCAGTAGAAAATCTGTAACCACATACTCAGGCAAATAGGCTTTTCTTATATAATAATTACCTTACCCTTATAAAAAGCAGATGCAATTTCAAAGCAGTAGAAATTATGTGTGCTGCAAAACTGGGAGATGCTTGTTTAAGAAATCATCTCCTAAGAAGTCCACAGATTTGTGTTTACTGTCTCTGCTTCCTCCTTTTTCTCAGATTGCATCTGGTCCCCCCCCTGCCACCCATCCCAAGTGCCCACCACCCACCACGATCATGCTCCATTAAGCCCTTGTGCTAAACAAAAAAGTTGTAGGGAGCTTTCATTTATCAACCTTCCCCCAAAGTGCTTTATCCATCTCATCAGGGATTTGCAAAACTATTCACAGCTTCAGAAACCCAGCCCTGGATCTCCATGATCGATGGGAGAGGAATTCCATAACCACCCAATGCTGTGGAGCAGCCCTGGGTAGGGGCTTGGGGCAGGAATGAGAAGATCATGAGCTGAGGTGGTTGATAAGGTCCTCATTAAAAACTGATTGGGATTTTTGAAGTGCTCTTGGCAGTTAGATCTACACTTTTGAGCCTCATTCAAAAAATGGTTTGATGTGATGATGTGGAATGATATGAAAAACATCACCTAGCAGGGTCAGGGCTGTCTGAAGCAGACATTTTACCTTGCAAAGAGAGGTGAAGTCCAAAAAAAAAAAAATTTCACTGTCTCAAAATATTTATTTATATATATTTATATATATATATTTATATACTGATTATGTAAAGATGTTCTGCTGATGGACAGTGACAAATACACCTCTAAACCAAGGTGGGTGGCAGGACAGAATGGTGCCCTGTGAGCCCAAAGCTTTGCTACCAGATTTACCTTAGTACTCTCCATCCTGATGCAGCTGCAGCTTAGCACTGCTTATTTTAGCTATCCTTTAAATTAAAATAGAAACACCTCCACAGGCAATAATTCCCTTTCTCTCCTTCCGAGCCAGAGCTGGGGTAGTGTGGTCTGATCTTTCAATCCTGAAATGAGAGGGTTTGCTCTTGCCAGCAGCTTTGGGAAGATGTCAGTCTGAGCTCTTTTATTCTGCACTGGAGATGCCTGGAAGTTTGCCAGGACTCCTCAGCTGGGTATTCTCATTGCTTAGCACATTCCCTTCAGCCCCTGACAAGAAGGTTACTGTGGGAACAGGGGAATGTCCAAAGCACAGGATGTTCTGGCAAATCCCAGCTGGCAGGGAGCCCTCCGGGGTCACATCTGTCCAGATGTGACACGGGCTGCTCTAAATCAGACCATTGGCAAGCTGGAAGCACCAAGACATTTTCTGCTGCATCCACTTACCCCCAGCAGATATTGGGGTTAGAGGCTAACATGGGGCTTCTTAGCAGTTTTGAGGTGGGACATCAATCAGAAGAAGAATTAAATGGTACACTCAGGTTATTGACAGGATAGGCTATAAAAAAACATGTTCTCTTGTAGAGGAGAGAGAAAAATAGTGATGCTGAAAGCACTCATTTAATCTACACTTTTTTTGCAAGGGGCTGATAGAAATGTTGTTTACAGTTTTATTTAATTCAGGGTTAAATGTGACTATTCCTGTGGCCGGCCCTAAAGAATGATGAAGTTACTACAATTAGATGAATGAAGAATGATGAATTGTACAATTAGGAGTTGAATTATTTCTGAATCTCATAATCAGCACTGGGGTCCTATTGCTATTGAGAAGCACAGAGCAGAGAATTCTTTTTGAGTCTTTAATGGCAAAAAAGGACAAGGTGTAACATGGACAAATAAGCAGACAAGAAGTGGAATAGTTAAATGGAAAAAATCATGTGAAGGAAGGAGATGATCTTCACAGACCAATTTTAATGCTCTTTCATGATCATAGGTGAAATTGTAGTTACTATGAATGATCAATAGATGTTTTTTAAGATGGTTACTCATTGTATTTAAACAAAATATGCTGTTGGAATGAAGACTCTGCAGAATTGTATAAAATTCCTTCATTATAGTTTGTTGATTCTTATGCAGACAATATTTGTCTTATGTTAAAAAAATTGTTTTCGATATATTATCTCATCTAATTAAAGCAGCCATATTTTTAAATGCCTTTTAACTTCCTTTCCACTGTTTGGTTTACTTGTGTTTTAATCACAACCCTACTCAAGTGATGAAGAGTAAATAGTAGATACCATTGATGAATGAGGTTGAATATCCCAGAAAATAGGTGTCTGATCCAGTTTCTGTTGAAATTCAGGAATAGATTCCCATTGACCATAGTGAAAATGAATGGAGAAATGATTTTTTGATTCATATTGCAAACTTTCTGAAATATTAGTCTGCAGTGTTAAACCCATACAAACCCTCAGCCACAGGGCTCAGTAGTAGTATAATTTTCAGACCTGAAAGGGGTTATTAGTTGAAAAGTAGTTGTATGTGTTTGAGAATAGAGGATTTGCCTTTTTATGTTGTTGATATGAGTAATTTAGGAAGAGCTGGGAAGAGTCTTTGGAAGGACAAAATAAATTATGACAGAGTATAGGTATGTGGAGATGAGGTAGAACTCTATGACATAGCATGAAACAGTGCCATGTTACAGTGCATAATATATTGCTTTTTTTACTTACTTCCTAAAATACTATAACAGTTTTCAGATGATAATTTTATATGATAAAGACCAAGAACAGAAAGAAAGAATGGGATTTTGTCCTCCTGTGTGTAGGAGTGTAGCTTATTTATAAAATGTAATAGTACTTAATTTGAATGTTGATGAGTTTGACTCTTTCATACACAACTGATCAAATAATTCTACATTTGTCTGAATGGCAAATGTAACTCTAGTTGCATTTTGCTTTCCTGAAAGAGAAATAATTTAAAACTAAATTGGTTTTTTTCTTTTTCCTAGCTGGGAGACAGAGTATTTTCTTGTGTATACCTGTTGGCTATACAAAACACCTGAAGTTCATTTCAGAGAGCAGAATTTATAGACCTAGTTTCATGCTGAAGACTGCACCAGCTTAGGAGAGAATTTGAGGTGAGTGTTGACCAAATGCTCTTAAGGAAGTGGCAGAAAATTAGTGGGAACACCAAAGACATGAAAAGCAAAGAGGTGAAGTGATGGGCACTTGATGAATCAAACCCCAAATATCTTGATGATGTAAGAAGAAAGCAGAAGGAATGCTTCAGACTGATACACTAGATGGCCACAGTGAAATCTACTCCTACCAACAAGTAGAAAACTTGGAAAGTTGATAGAGATGATAGAATTTGGTAAACTTATGGTTCCCTGCAGAGAAGACCATCAAAATAGTGGGTTTGGACACTGAGGGTAACTCTGTAATGGGGCTTCAGACTGGAGAGCAAGTAGAGATAACAAGGAGAGGCAAAAACAGACACAGAACTTGAAGGAGAAAAAACAGGGAGAGAATGGAGCCTTGGGATCCATGGCTGAAAGTGGGAAAGAAAAGGAAGGAGAGATGTAGAATAACAAGTTACTGCCTACTCTAAAGGCAAAAAGCAAAGGAAGGCTGGATGTAAAGAGGAGAAAGATGACAAGGAGTTTGTAAAAGCAGATGAAAGTTGAGGTGCAGTGAAGGTGGAGGGGGAACATCTGTATTCAGATAGGAAATGGGTGCCTGGGAGGGGGTGGTTTCAAGGGAAGGATGAGGTCAGTGGGGAAGAATTCAGGATGAGTGTTCATGGCAACACTTGAGAAAGCAGGATAAGAAGATGGAAGCCAGAGAGGTTTTTTGTGCTTTTCTTCTTCGAACAGTTTAGGAGGGTGAGGCACATTTCTGCCAAAAGAATGAGGAAACTGATGGGAGTGAGAGGTTAAGGACAGGCAGGGAGAGTAAGAGGGCAGCAGGGAGCAGGGTCACTGATGCTGAGAGGAGTAGGAACGAGTCCCACAGTGACTGGGGCAGAGTGAGAGAGGAATAAATTTAATTTTAATAGCTTTGCCTTCAAATGTGCTCTCATTTCTCTAGTGGCTTAGGTGTGTGATGCTGCTGAGAGCCTTCTGGCTCTCCCTGGTGTCCCCCAGCCCCAGGCTCTTCTCCTCTTGTGCACACAAGGCAGAAAGTGTTCCAGTGTTGTGTCCAAGACTGATGGCAAAGGAAGGCTCTGCTTTTTATTTTCAAGGACTCAGGCTTTCAAGGCTTGGGACTGAGTGCCAAAACCAATTCATCAGGAGCTCTTTACAACTCAGCAATACAAAACCTGTTAGGATACAGATCACCCACAAGACAGAGTTTGGGGAGGAAATATGTAAAGCACTGGTTGACCTCAGCATGATTAATGGTTTTTAACACGTTGAACTCTGTTGCTTACGATGTGAGTTTTACACTGGCTCACCCATGGTTGTTTATTTTTATTTTTGGAGGGGGGAACTTCCATTTGGGAAACTTTCATTCATATAGAAGTTAATGACAGTCCATGTATAACAGCAAAATATTTACATTGAGACATAACTGCCCCAGCTGATTCTACATCTCCTCAGCATTTTGTTCCCTCCTAAGCAGCCTTTAAAAATTACAGACCTTGCAGAATTTGTGTCAGTCATCTCTGGTGTAAAAGGATCATTTATGGGATGTGAAGCTTATTTACTGGACAAGAGCAATGAATGGGATCTCTTCTGTAACTACAAAGCCATCCAGTCCCAGCTTTTGGGGTTAGGAATATCCTGAGTTGGAAGACACCCCCAAGGATCATCAAGTCCAAATCCTGTTTCCACATGGGGCAACCTAAAAATTAAATCCTATGTCTAAGAGTGTTGCCCAAATGACATCTTATGTACCTGTATGTTGCTAGGTCTTGTAGGAATGTCCTGTTTGCATGGAGTAAGTGAATTCATCCTTCCTCCTGAGCCTTGTTCTGCCCAGGAGTTTTGTCCTTGTCAACTGCTGTGTTGCTGCTTACACCTTCTAACCTAATTCATTGTCTTTTGGGCAGGATTTATGAACTTCCAAAGCCAAAAGGGCACCTTGCTTTGTCCCAGTCTCAAGGAGGCCAGGGAGATTATAATTCTTTCTGGGTTTGGCTTTGAAGGGGATAATGCTCTTAGCAATGTAGAGAAGGGAGAATAAACCCAGGGGCTGCTGTGAGCCAGAAATCAGGTATGCAATCAGCTGAGAGTGTCTGTATCAGGTTAAAAAATTTGGAATCCACCCTCCTTCAAGATTCCTCAGTGTCACAGCAGCAGACAAACCCCTCTTGTGTTAAAAATGCTCTGGTCCTGGGTGACAAGCAGGAAGGTGGCACCTGTTTCCTAACCGTTTGCCTTTAACCAAGAGCTACAGTTTGTGTCTGGCTCACCCCTTATCTAAGCAAAAAGTCCAGACCTATTTCTCTAAGCTTGTACCATCCATTCATCTCCCAAAAGGACAATATTTGCATTGCATCCTTGCTCTGATCAGTGTTGTAAATCCTGAGCTATGTTTAGAAGAGTGAACAAGTTATGCAGCCTTGCACCAGAGAGTTCAAGTCCTTCAGCAGCTGGTAACTTATCAGGTAAGAGAAAAAAGTATTTCTATTTTTTACTCTCCTTCCTACTTTTTTTTCCTCCTTGCAAGTGTTAGACTCCAACACTTTATTTTTCTTCATATACACATTAAAATTTTTCATAATTGCTTGGCCGCAAGTTCAAAAGTGCCGTGTTTGAGCTCCTTAGAAACAAAGATGTTTTTAGAAACATTACCTAACGTTTTGGAGGGTTTATTGCATACTCTTTTTCTTATGGAAACCATGCAGTTGGAATCTGAAAATCCACAGGGGTATCCACTTGCTATTTTGAGGTGGTAATTCAGAGTCCTGGCATTATGACACAGTATTGAAAAATATTAAAATGAATGTAGTAAAAACTACAGATTTTTTTTTTCCAAGTAGTTAACACTTCTGTCATTATTGTAGCATTCCATACCTGTTTTCTACATGAACCATCCTAACCATGAGAGCTACAGTTTAAATGTCAGGTATATTCTAGAAAGAAATGCTATTATCCAGAAATATTTATATGTTCTTAGCTGGCTGAGGGCAAAGAATAATACAGTGTCTCATCAGACCTACATCAAATTGTTTTCCCTTTCAAGATGAAGCATGCAAGAGCCCCCAAGCTCCACATCTTCTTTTTTCTTTTGTTTTGAAAGGCTCCCTGTGCTGCATTTTCATGGGCAAACAGGAGGTTTATGTCTAAAGTAAGCATGGAGCATCCCTGTGGGCACTGGGGGAACTGGTGAGAAATGTTGGCAAGCAAAGATAAGAGGTGCTGAAGCTTCAGAGGAGGTCGTTGCCTTGTGATGTGAGTGTCATGGGATGGTTTTGGGATGGTTTTGGGTAGGAGTGGTGCCTTGGGACTCATTTCAGGACTTAGCAATCGGTTAAGGCAAGTCACTGCTCTGCTGATCTCTCATCAAGGTTCTTCCCTCATCAGTTCTGTAAATAACAACCACAGCTCATTAGATGTATTCTGATTACACATTTATTGCTGGAAAACAATAGAAAAGAATGGAAAGCAAATGAGCTTATCTAAAGAATAAGGTTACTCTGAGTAGTGCAATTTAAAGCAAACCCCAAAACTTTAGTTGAATTGTAAGGGGAAAAAATATATTTAGGACATAAAACAGCACGAACCATTCAGTTGACCTGTATGCTGTTATTTGGGTATTAATGTTGTCAGTGCCATGGCTTTTCACTCTATTTTGGAATGGCTAGAAATTTTTTTTTCTATGTGGACCACTTTCAGAAGGTCAATGGCTGTTTTGAGAGGTTCTGTTCTGTCAGAACTCCTGATTTTGAACAGACTTGCAGCTTTCTGAAGCGAAGTAAATGAAAAGATTCAACTTGTTCTTTGAGATACTGTAAAGGGAACAGAGATGTGGACAAGGTGGGTGACAGCTGAATGGACATTTAGAATTTCAGAATATTTTTTTTTTTTTTTGTTCCCCTCCTCCCTCCATGTTTCATAGTCTGAAGTCACCCAGATTCAGGGCCTGGGTTCTGTTGAACCCTTGCAAACAGGAAGGTTACTGGGTGATGCCAGACTCAAGGTGTTTCTCCCCAAAGTCTCTGGAAACTCATAGGAGTAGATTTCAGTCCTGGTTTACAGCTGTAATTTATCCAAAATACTGGGCTAGCTTTCCTTGTAAGTCTTCCATCTTAAAGCTGATCACTTTAACTATTAATTCAAAATGAAACTCTGGCCCACTCTGTCTGTTTCTGGAAATGGGAAGGAAAAAGGAAAATAACTGAAACCTCAAATAGAGGATTCACTTCCATTATTGAATTTTATAAGGTGATATGTGGCATATAAAAGTCTGTATTGGTAGTTTGGGATCACATGCTTGTGTTTCTGTTCTTTCTCATCTGGAATAAGCTTGGATTATCTGTGCTCTGGTTTGGACTGGAGATGGTTTTTCCCTTTCTCTTAAATTGGTGACTACAGGATGTGGCAGTTCTGATTACACTGAAAATTGCTGTAATTGTTATCAGGCAATAAACATTCAATATATTTTTGTAAGATGTGGGGCTTCGTGGAAGTTTTCCAGTGTTTGAGAAAATAACTGGAAGCAAAATGGTTAGGATACAAATTGAATTTGGACTTGAAATACTGAGAAAGTTGGCTTGCCTTATTCTGTTAAGAAACTGGGGATTACTGTAACACAGCAATGCAGGACATGTTCTCAGCTAAAAATGAATATAAATGTCTTTTTCTTATAAAACCACATTGTAAGCAGTGCAGGAATGCCTACCTGTCATAAGAAGAACTGCTGTACAGAAAGCAGAACAGGAACATGAATTAAATTGTTCTCACAAAGGACATAATTTTCCTCTTTGGTTCTCTCATATGGGCAACTCCTGTCAGCTGAACCTGCAATAAAAACCTCAGCATTGTTCATTCACCTTTAAAGCAACCAAAGGATGATGCCTGTGTAATTTAGGTGAGAGCTCTTATTTGTTACTCTGAAATTATAGAACATTTTAAAGTACTCCATATGTGTAGAGGGGAGCGAAGAGCCTTAAGTTGTTAACATTTGATCTCCTGTTATAATTAATCAAATGCAGAATGTAGCTTAAATAAATGTGTTTATGTCATGTTGTCTTAGAGCTTTACTTACAGTCTTGCTTTGGAACTGAATTGAATGGGACTAAATATAGATGCACTCTTTTTTTCCATCTGATAAAACACGTTTCCACCGGATATTCCTCTGACTTTATGGTAAGGCTTGATGATTTTAGAAAAGGTAAAACTAATTCAGAAATCCTGTAAGTATTTTTTTTATCAGCCTAGTAATGCCCATAACTCACTCACTTGAAACATTGCAGGATGGGAATTACGTTCTTGGCTTAAAATGCTCCCTTTTAAAATAAACAGGAGGAAACATAAGGGAGAGACAGCAGAGTGTAACTTGTTCAACATTTAACAAGCCTCTTGATCCATTTTCTGGACCAGTTGCTATGCTTTTGAAGATAAAAGCAATTACATTAGATATGGGGGTGTTTTTCATGCACTGGGGATTGAGAGAATTTTGGTTCTTTACAGAAGCAGGAATGTGAATGCTTGGCTCTGCCTCTAGGGTGATTTTTTGGACCATTTTTTCTGAGGACATCTGGGAGAAATCCAGACCTCACTGAAATCAGTGAGACTTTGCTCATTGCCTTTAACAAGGCCAGGATTTTGTGTGTGAATGTTCAAGCTTTCAGTCTCTAGCCAGCTCCAATGGAGCTACATTTAAGCTTTTCTTTTTTTTTACTACTGCAAGTTGCCTCATCCTGGCCCTAGGCTGCAAAATGACTCCCAAGAAATTTTCTTTCTGGAAAGTCCAGCATTGATCATCTTAGCAGGGACTCTTGTTAGCTGAAGGACACTGATATCTTTATGAAAGGCTGGGGGCCCACTAATAAATGCTGAACATTTGCTGGGTGGTGGATTGTATTCAGCTGAGTTGAGTCAAAGAACTGTCTTGTAAATCCTGGCCAAGCAGTGAGAAGCTGCTGTGTGGGATCCTAATGTTAAAGAGAGGACCTGGGTCCATGTTGAGATGTCTGACATCTATAAGATGGTCTGTAAGATGATGGGGGTTTGCTTTATGCTGCCTCTGCAGAGAGAGAGAGAGACACACACACAAAATTGATGCAAATTCATTCATTGTGGTCTCCTCTGACAGGTTCTTGTCTCCAAAATGATTTTAAGGAAATAATTTGCAGAAGTCAGCTCAGAATTCAAGGAACTTCAGATGGTTTTCAATGTTTCAATGGTATTTAGGCCTAACCTTATTGCAAACCTGTGGATCTTGATGTCCTTGATGCTTAATTTGGGTCTGAAAAAGATGGAAATAGGCACCAAAGTCATCTATCTATTAATGCAAAGTGAAGGGAAAGAGGGGATTCAGTGTCCCTGTGCATTGTATATGCCTGAATTCTGGGCCCTGCTTTTTGGAAGAGAAATTTTCAAATTCAGGAGCCATCCCAGACACTGAGTAAGGATGTCAAATCATGGATTTGGAGAAGGTGACTGAGAGATGAGTTTTTCCTCTGTTTAGCTGCTGTTTGGCCTCTGCCTGAGACTTGAATGTGGGATTTGAAGTTTGGAGGTCTCTAATGAGGTTTTGCATCGAAGTCTGGTGCTGGAGATACTCAGGAGGCCAAGGTGACCTGAAAAGAGATGGGTCAGGAGGTGCCCTGCACACAGAGGCTGCCAATATCTTGTCCCTGCTCAGTTTGCATTCCCTCTACTTACTATTGGGTTGCCACCTTTTCAGGTCTGACCTCGATTTTGACCATTGTTTTCTCTGGATTGCTTTAAGGAAAACTGGGATTGAATGAAAAGTAAATTCCATAAATCCTCCCCCTGCAAATTATCTCCAGCTCTCTTCCGAGACAACTCAAATATCATCATTCATCACCAGGATTATATTCAGATTGCAAATTGCCCCCCTAACACGGTTATAAATCTGTTGCACTGTCATCTGGTGGTCACATAGGAGAGTAATGTTTCTCAGAAGTTTCCATTCGTCACAGTATGTTCCATATTTTTGGGGGATTATGTACAATTCTGACATTGGCTGTGATTTCATGATGTTATCCTGCATGGTTACTGGGGAGCATGAAGAAGTAGGTGGTGGTATCCAGTTTTTCTACTAATATGGGAGAGCTGAAGGGGTGGCTTTAAGTTATACTGAGTGCAGAAGTGGGTAAAATACATTGGAAGTTGTTTTGTTTTGAAAGAGCAGAGAGCTCCAGAGTAGACACTGTCTTACCTATAGTTTTCAGTCACGTTAAGATAAGCAAAGATTTAGAGTTCTGAATATTCTGGGTGTGTAAAATTTACAATTAAAATTGTAAAACTGACACATTGTAATGTGTCAAGAAGACACATTACTCACCCCTACTGGTTTCCTCTCAAAATTGTTAGTACAGTTTGGATTTGGATCACTCTCTACAAATACCTTGGTCTCTACAACTACCTTAAGGGAGGTTGTAAAGAGGTGGGGATTGGTCTGTTCCATCAAGTTACAAGAGGTAATGGGCTCACGTTGCACCAGGGGAGGTTTAGATTGGATGTTAGGGAGAATTTCTTCCCTGCAAGAGTTACCAGGCATTGGAACAGGCTGCCCAGGGCAGTGGTGGAGTCACCACCCCTGGAGGTGTTTTAGAGTCATACAGACACAGTGCTTAGGGATAAATTTAATTAAGGTCTTGTATTAGTTTATAGTGGGACTCAATGATCTTGAAGGTCTTTTCCAACCAAGTTAATTCTCTGTGTGATTCTGTGCCTGTGGTTGAAACCTATCCAAACCCTTTATGCCTCTGCAGAAGCTACTCCAGTGCCCACTCTGTGTTGCTGCTTTGCCACCCTGCCATTCCAGTCCCAAAGCCTGAGGCAGTAAATAGAAATGCTCTTTTTCCTTCCCTTAGCCTCTGTGTGTTAACCACAGCACTAACTCCGGGGCAGGGCAGA
The DNA here is from genome assembly GCF_036169615.1 of Heliangelus exortis. Lineage (NCBI taxonomy): Eukaryota > Metazoa > Chordata > Aves > Apodiformes > Trochilidae > Heliangelus > Heliangelus exortis. The sequence continues at coordinate 38,983,044 of NC_092425.1, forward strand.
AGGAAAGTTGGCAACTCTGCATCTGGGGCACCTCTCTGCAAACACCAGAAGCTTTTCCCACCTCTTTCCTGGATGGCACTGGAGTTTCCAGGCCCTTGTGACTCCTGTGGCTTTTTACCTCCTCTGCTGAGACTCTGTGTCTTGGGCTTCTTGGTTCCTTTGTTTCTTCACCTCCAAGGAGGTTGCAGAGCAGGGCTGAGGGCAGGCAAAGCTCTGCTGGTTAGAGGGCACTGTGCTGCAGATCAAGGAGCAAGGGGGAGGTGGCTCAAGATATTATTACTCCAGGAGGGGTTTGCTGGAGCCAGGAAAATCCAGCTCGTCCAGACTGCCTCTGCTTTCCTTTCACCCCCTCCTGTGAGTAATGCAAGTTGTTTATTTCTTCATCCCTGCCCTTGCAGAGAACAACTTAGGCCTTCATGGCTTTTCCCACCTCCTCCTCCTCTCCCAGGCCCCTCTTCGTTCCTTGAAGAAGTGGGAAAGGACAAGGCAAGGGAAAAATTGCAAGGAAAAACACTTTCTCTCCTTTTTTTCCTTGCTAGATCACAAGCCAGCAGAGGCAGAACCAGATGAGCTGCCTAAGCATGGGAAAAAGCAGGACACTGGGACTTGTAAGTGAGCATCTCCCTGACTGGGGTGTTCAGCCTGCCCCAGGACATCTCCTTCTTCTACACCCTGAGCAAAAACATCCCCTTGCTGTCTGGTTACATTCATTTTCTCCTGCCCCTCTATGTCCATACAATGTCTGGAGATTACATCTAGGATTGATTTTAAAACTAATTAGAACCCTAATTTCCTTTTCTTTTACTAGTTCTCACTAGTAATTTTATCCTGTTTTTAAATTTCTAAATAATTGCTAAATTAGAGGTTTATTTGATAATTTATGGTTTAAAGAGGAGTTTGAAAAGAAATTAATGTCATGAAATGGGAAGACACTATGTAATCTTTTCAGACATTCCAAGTTTCCTCTTAATATTTTACAGTCTCTTTACTATTTACTTTGTATCTCTTTTCTTGAAAGTGTTTATTTTGGGAAGGTCAAAACAAAATTCTCCCTATGTCTCTCATCAGCTGTAAGATGAATGCAGAGAGTTGGAACAAGTTCCATTGAAGCTCTCAGGCAGAATAAACAAAGTCCTGACCGTAGGCTTGACTCATGATAGATCTTTAATGACTATTGTCATGAAAAAGTAGTTAACATGTTCTCCACCAGAAAAAATAAAATAAAGTACAAAAAAGGGTGTAGCTTTGCTGCAGAGTCAGCAACACATCAAAATAGGGGCAAGAGAGGGAGAGATTCAAAGGGAAAGGCTGATACAGAGCTGATGGGCACTGGGAAGGGTATTAGGAGCTGTGTGCTCATTAAAGGGAGAGATGCAAGAGTGCTGGGAAGGTCAAGTATATCTTGAATTTCTGATGTTGCAGGTCAGGCTTTTCAGATGGAATCAGCCTGGAGAAATGGGTGTTAGGGTGGGGTGTTGTGCACAGCCACCACTTCAGCTTTTGGAGGCTGAACCACTCTGGTGTAAAGCAGTTTTCCTTCAAATGTCCCCAGTACTCCACGGGGAATCTTGGAGACTGTTTTGGGGGAGCTTGGTTTTTCTACAGATGGAGCTAGAGAGGAGGGAGATGCCTGAGAAGTGAGTGCACATCCTCAAAAAAAGCAGACTTGCTCCCACTGCCTTTTCTCCTGGTGTGACAGAGTGACCTTTGGCAGGCAGCAAACCCTGCACGCTGCTCTTGTCATCATCTGGTGGGGCAGGAAAACTGCTGACATGGAAAAAGTGCAGGCAGAAATCAAGCAAAAGGGATTCATGGCTTGGAAAGTTCAGTGTCCTGGGGAAAGAGTAATAAAAACTGACCCAGAGGGCTCAGGGATAGTAATATGCATGCGTATTATGGTTATTGGGTGAGAGAAAAATATCTTCGGATGAGTTGGGAGATATTCACAGATGCTGTTTTGGGAGGGACATTTATTATTTTTTCCTGTTAAGAAAAGGCTCTCTTGTAAAAGTCTCTGTGAGTAAAGAGCTGGGGAACCTGTATTGTACAGCTTAAAGATCTGTGACATTTGCAAACAGTCCTAAGGAGGACTGAGTGCAAAGTCCAAGAAAATTACATTTCTGGGCTATTGTTTAGGGAAGGAAAGAAGCCATGAGAGCTGTGGAGCAAGCTTATCAAAAGCAAATAAAATACTTTGGTCTCTGAAGAATTCAAGTATCTGAGATTATATATATATATATATATATATATATATATTCAGGTTATCATACTATTCTCTGTGGCAGTGAAAAATTAAAATTTTCATTTAAATTTTTCTTTTTCATTTTAATTTTACTGCTCTATGATAACTGATACATTTTGGAAGGTATGCATTTATCTTCTGTAGCCCTAATTACCTTTGGGATGAAGAAGATGGTGACTGGAATAGTTTAAAAGGTTTGTCAGTTAGAAGAATAAGAGAGAATACATACTTATAACTAATGGAAAAATATGCACATGATCTGAGAGAGGGAAATGTTTTAGACTCAATTTCTAATGAAATAACTGAATATGATTAGAGAGGGTTTTTTTGTTGGTTTTTTTTTTTTCCCAAAGAAACTTCTCAACTGTTTGGCCAATTTTAACTGAATTTAAGTGCCACTTTTTTCTGAAAATTATCCTGTTTATTGTGAGGAAACCAGAGCTACGAAACCCATCAATACACCTATGGAAGTAAAAGTTGTAGCACACATTTCCATCACACAGTGTGTTTGGAAACAAGTCTTTTGCTTGACCTGAAGCTGATGGATAGAGGAGGGCTGGGGCAGCATGGATTACAGGGAGGAGAATTTATCAAAGGAGCATGGAAGAGGGGCTTGGGCTGGTTTGAAGTATGGAGGGAGGGGGAGGGAGAATGATGCAAGCCACAAATCTGTAGGAAACCAGGCTTTATTAGTTCCACTGCTTTTGGAACAACTTGTTTAAACTTCCCTTGTAGGTAATTAACTTTCTAATGGCACTGTGAGATAGGCCACCTGCAGAACCCTTGGGCAGGGGGATTCACAAGCATGTACAGTTCAAAATAGGGCCTCCTGGAAAACCAGGCAAAAGTGCCTTAGAATAATATTTACATTCAGTAGCATTAAGTACATCTGTTTGTTATTAGTGGGAGGCTGAACTGGCTAAAAATCTTCCACAGGAGAGTGACCCAGCAGCAGAAGGCCAGGTACCTCTGACAGCTTTTCCACAGCTACCAATGGAGCTGTTTTCAGGATTCCCCTCTCCGTGTCAATCTGAATACAAAAGGAGATGACATTTTCATTGCTGAAATATTTAGATTTAGGTTTCAGTTCTGTCCCTGTGCCTCTCTGGTTTTGTACTTCTTTTCTCTGTTACTCCCATGTTTACAGGGGTGTGAATTTTTCACACAAACCAAGGGGATGCAGCTCTGCTTGAAATCAGTGCAAGCCAAAGACTGGCAGCCTGCTTGCAAAATGAATCCTTAAATAATTTTTAGAAGGATTTTAAATAATTCTAAAATTATTTTAAAAGTTATTGTTATTATTATTATTATTTTAAAAAAATTTAAAAGTATTATTCAATGGGAAAATATTGCAACTGATGTAGTCAAACAAAGACACAGGAGATTTTTAATTATGGAATTCAGTTTAACACTCTTGAACATAACTTTGAAGATTTTACATGTCATTGCTAACAAGAATTTCTGATTTCAGTGTGGTTGTGATGATTTAAGCTACCTGGAAGTAATGTTTAACTTCAAGTGCAAAAGCTTTGGCAGAACTAAGAACGGAGTTTAGATCTTTCAATCCTATGCCTTAGACATATGTTATATTCTTGCTCAGAATTTTAGAAACTCCACTGCCTTGGAATTCAGGTCATTGGGTTCAATTTCCTATTCCACTACAGATTTGTTCAATACAAAATTTTGTGACCACCACCCCCCCCTAACTCGCAGCTGTTATCTGTTTGTTATCTACATCTCCATCTTTTTTCTATTTAGGTTTGTAAGACTCTGAAGGACAAGGAAGATGGGACATTCTCTGTGTTTATATGTAACACGCAGCACTTAAATCCATAGAGACTCCCCCACCTTACTCTTAAAATCTTAAGTATCTACAAGTTGCAGAGAGATTTCTAACTCTGAAAGCTGTTATGGCAAACCCTTCTTTAACCACAGACTATTGCTGTCTTTCCTCAAAATTATTAAAAACCTCTCCATCCATCCCCTCTGCAGGTTTCCCTTAGGCCCATGCTCACTGTGAAAAGCTGCCTTGTCCTCTGGTCTCTTGTCTGCTGTCTCCAGCCACCAAATGCTTGTGTCAGCTGGGATTTCCTGGCCAGTTTACCTCTTAAGTGGTCTTAAAGATATAGATATGCTTAGACATGATGTTACAGCCTTGTCTCACACCTGTACATTCCTGTGCTGCACCCTCTGTGGGATGCAGGATCCTCAGCCTGCTTTGTTTGCCTGGCAGAGTAAAAAGCCTGATATAAATGATATATAATAATATAATAAATGATAGAGCTGAGCTGTGCTGCCCAGCCACAGGGATTTGTGTCATGAGAAATCCTCAGGGTGTGTGAAAAAGCTCTGTGGGAATGGAAGGGATGAAATTGCCTTTGCAGGACCCGTGTGCCCCTGGAAATTTGTGTGTCTTCTACTGGATACCCAAAGGTGTCTCAGGTGGCACTCAGGGTTGTTCCTTTCTTACTTCAAATCATACAAGCAGACATTTATTAATTGTGGAGCTTCCTACAGCTAAAGCCTTGTGGAAATCATGCCTGAAGAGAGGAAAAAGCAAAAATTCCTTTAGATTTGGCCAAATCTGGAAGAAATCCATCTCGGTTCTACTCCAAGACAAATGAGCATTGGGAAGTAAAACATCTCCAAAGAGAATGAACACAATAGCAACAGATGGAAAGAGCTGTGTGCCTGGAGCTTAGCAGCAAGAAGTAACCACCTTATCATGAGACCCAGAGTGTTGTTTTGTGGTTTAGGAAAAGCAAGTAGGTATGACCAAAATGACTGTCCTTGGGGGAAGGTGGAGTCAAAGGGCACATGCTTGAGAGCCACAAATATGAGCTATTCAGAAAACAAACAAAGACTTCTAAACTAAAAACGTGCAGGTGACTGAAAAGGTCACCCTGTGAAAAGCCCAAAGAATGGAGCAGAGGGAGGTGATGAGGTGTGTTAGAAACAGTGGCCTCATCTCCTCTGTAAGTGCAGCAGATGAGGAGCAACGTGGGTCAGTAGATCCCACACTGAAATTGGGATCTTCCAAACTCCTCCAGTCTGCAGGAGGCCTCAGGACACAGCTGCTCATTTAATGAGCAGTGCTGTGGGTGGGTAATGTGTTCAAAATGTGTTGCTTTCTAGAGCTGTGCTATTTAACCCATGCAGAATGGCAAGGCTTTGAAACAAATCTGAAGGTTTTATAAGCTCTGTAGCTGCCTGAAGAAAAAAAAAAAAAAAAAAAAAAAGGAAGTAAATATTCATTCAAAAATGGGAGACCACCTACTTAAAAATCTAACCCTGCAAGTAAGAGAAGCATTTCTTAAATAAACTCAAAGGCAAGCAGGGAGTCACCCTTTTGCTTCTGTATGTTTTTGTGTAATGTGTTTCTGTTGGAAGTCATCTGGTTGCAGAAAGGTATGGACCTGATTTGCTGCTTTCTTGTCCTACCTCCTGTTAGCAGAAAGTTGGTAGATTACTCCTGTAGGGATTTACTCCTTCGAGGACTTGCTTCCCTCAATCTGAGAGCTCTCTGATACCAGTTTAGGCAGTGCTGCCACTTGTTTCTTACAAACACTTTCTGTGCTTATGTGAAAACTGATGGCTCTGCTGAAATCAGACATCCTTTTTCAAACCAAGTTTTATATAAATGGCTTGAACTGGATTCCCTCCAGACCCACCATGCCTGCTCTAGGACATTTGCTTTTCAATGGGCTTTTTTTTTGTTTTCATCTTCTTCTTCTTTCTCAGCCAGTTGCAACTCTTTGGATGAGTCTGATTTTGTTGTGTGGTCACTTATCTGCTGTAACCCACTTACTGGCTTCCACATGTTGCTAAAACGTGTTGGGAAGAGGGGATTAAGTTACTGTTTCTAGCTGTGAGTTTGTTTGGCCACTTGGACACGTTCACTGGGATGTGAGATCCTGGAGTCCATACAGAGCCTTCCAACTGGAAATTTTCTATTTTCTTTCTTCACTGCAGGGGACCTCACCCAGGCTTCCTCTGTGAGCCCTGCTGCAAGGAAATGTATGTAGCATCACAGCTTTACCAGAGCAAAGGGACATTTCTTCCACTCAGCTCCTGGTATCCAGAACCCTTGGGATATTCTTTGAGGTGCCTCCCTGCAGAGGTAAGAGAGAGAAGCAGGGATTCTGCAAGATCTCTCGAGACCTTCCATTGCAGAAAACATTTTTTGAATCATTCCTAACAAAATTGGTTCAGTAAGTGAAACCCAGATTTTTTTTTTTTTTTTTCTGTTAGAATTGAGTAACTGGGAAATAGGATGCTTAGCTACGAGTGACCAAAAACCTTGAGTTTCCAGAAGATATTTTTAAATGAATGTTCCCTATTAGAATTATTTCCTAGTAACTGCAGTGCTACTTTGAGAATGTGTTCCAAGCATTGACTTGGCCATGTTTTAGTCAGCTCTGTTTCCTTGTGAGTGCTGTGACTGATTTAGATTCTACACTTCTTTATCAGCTGTTTTTGCTGATGCCTTCCTATGGCCACTTCTTGTATTTGAGGATGACTTTTCTTGTGCTTCTTAGCAGTTCATAAAAATAAACAGCATGCAGTGAGTTTGTTTTTGTACAAACAGGGATATTTACATTATAAGCTTCTGTATAATTGGCTTTGGGCATAGCTTTGGGAGGAGAGAGTTAGGGCAGAGATGAAGAATCTGTTTAAACTCCTTGATTATTTCAAGCCAAGTAAATATACCAAAGCAGCACAGAAAAGAGAAGATGACTCTTTGGGTCCCAGTCCCAGTGGTGCTTTGCCCAGATTATGAACCATGCCTCAAGGATCAGCAGTGTGGCCAAATGCTAGAGCAGAAGAAGCCCCTTCACTAAGAAATGTGTCATTTTACACAGCATGAGGTCATGTAGGTTTGTCCTTTCTAGCCATTTTCCAATAGAATGGTGCTCTGGGGTTTCTCCAGTTGGATCCAGAAGATCCATTAATTTCTGTTCCATGACGTTGCTTGAGATTGAACTCAGCAGTTTCCCAAGACCTCTGGTAGTGGAATTATGAAATGGAAAAAAAAAAAAATATAACCAAGAGAAGCTACAGTTCTATTTACAAAAGTTGTATGATACAGCAATAAACGGTTGGTAATGAAATGGAAGCCAAGGAATTCAGTCTCTGCTCATGAGTGGTAAATATCTGAATATTTATAGTAGTATTTAGCTGAAGAGCTGGGTATAGAATATGCAGTGGCTTCCTGAAACCCCCTGGCACCCAAATAAATGAACAAGCATGGCATGAATTTGAAGGTGAATTTCCCATCTAGGGCTGTGTATGTACAGGCAATTACTTGTGTGAATGTGCAGAGGAAAACAGAATGTAATGTCTGCTAGGCAGCCAATAAACTTGAATTATATCTTTCTGTTTCCCTCAGCCAGGAAGTCACCCAGCTATTTTTAAATCTGTATCCATGAACATAGTCAGACATAAGGCTCTTTCTTGAGGAAAAAAAGGACAGGAAAAAATTTAAAATATCTTGAAATTTCCTAGCCCTGTTTATCTCTTGCTACCTCTCTCTTTCTGTCAGAGGCTTTACAGCTTTTTCCAGCCTAAAGGCAAGAGTCCAGGAGTTCTTCCTAGAAACTCTGTGTTTTCAAGGGGTCCTTCTGTAGCAAGGAGGCAATCACTGACTCATTCACTGATTTTTTAATTTTTTTTTTTACCACTGACGTGTGGTCCATCTCTTGGCAAGTTTGCTAATATTTAGATATTAGAGGATAGTGCTGACAGCCAGATGACAGCAGTTTGTCACTAGAGCTGTCACTGCTCTCTGGAGTATGACACGTGGGTGTAAGGACCCTTTGCAAAAAGAAAAATGAAGGTTTCAAGGTTTGGTCTCTTCAAGGTTTGCCATGGAATCTACTTCGGGGTTTTCTTTCTGCTTATCACTCTAAAAGAAAGCTGAGCAGGTTGGTTAAATTCTTATCCTTTAATCTGGGCAATCTCTGTTCATTTTCTAGGTCTAGTACAGATGTAAGAAGGGCTTTTGAACAAGTTACTCAAAACTCAATCATAAAGTAATAGTTGTGTTTCACATTTATATTTTGAGGTTGTGTCTTTAATATCTACAGCCCATGGCACAACTGCAAGTCTCTCTTCAAGCATTACCTGGAATTATAATTGTAAAAGGAAAATAATTCCTTATGGTACATGGTGTTCTGTTATTGTATGGTTGCAGGATCTTTTTAGCAAAGTAGTAAGAAGCCAATCGATAGTGAAGAGGAATAAGAAAATAATACAGAAGGACCCTGTTGAAGCAGGAGAGGAAAGATGTAGAAGAGTCAGAGAAAAAGTCAGTAGTTGATAGGGATCTGGGCTGGTCATGAAGTCTTTGATGTTCCTAATTTTCTCTATTAATGGAGTGGGATTTCTTTACATTTGTATGACTGATGCCCAAAGTGGAAAGCAACCCATCCTTTGCTCTGTGTGGTCAGAATGCCCCTGCTCTGTTCTCTGCATTGATTTACAGTTATTTTACTGCAAAAACTGCTTAATTGCAGTTTTTAACAAGCAGGTTTTAATCCTTGTTGGCTTCATGAGAGATTCAAATTTGCATTAAACACCCTTATATCTAGTGACTGCTGGACACCTGGGTATAAAAACTAGAATAATGGCTGTGAGGCTGTTAATGTCTTTTATTAACTCTTTAAAATTATCATTAAAAAAAAACCCCAACACAAACAACCCTAAGCCACCAAAATCCAACCAAATACCAAAAGCAAAACTGGAGGATGAGCTTAAACTGTGCAGTCTTTTCAACACCACAGAGACTCTATTTTTAGTGATAGCTGGAGCCATCTGGGCCCTTTCTTATAAACTCCTGAGCAGCTTGAGGAGGGCAAGACTTTGGGAAGTTCCTGGCTCCTCTCAGTACTTCAGGAGTGTTACCCAGTGTCAAACTATCTTGCCTGAAAGTAAAAATCTCACTCGAGATGCTTCTGCTTGACCACATAGTCATTATTTGCCTGTGCCAGGTATTCACCCCATAGAAAAACCCCATCAGCAGCTCAATTGGAGAGTTATGAAGCAAAACTCTCTGCCCTGTCCTCATATTCCAATGATAGGTGGCAAATCTGTAAATCTGAATTGTGCCATGCAATGCTACACTATCAGACACAGCAAGAGAAACTATGGGCTCCTGGAAATAGCCTTTTAGGACAGTGGGGATCCCACAAACCCCAGAAAAAAAATACATTAATTCTCGTTTGCTCAACAGGAATAGTTAGATAACCTGAAATATGCCATAGTTGAAATAACACATTTAGGAATATGCTGGTGAAATACATTACATCAGAAAATTCCAACTTCTGGGCACAGAAGCTTTCTGTGGGAAAAATACAGTTTAGCTGATTCTCCTAGGGTAATTTTTTTTTTTTTTCTTGAAGAAGAGTTATAGAATTGCTGAAATATCATTCAGACCTTTCTGGAAGCAAATTAATCCCTTTTTTTGAAAACTTTCTATTATCAAATCTCAATGTATGCAATTTCTTACAGGTTCTTTTGGTCTGAATTTTTGTTCTGATTTGTTATGGAAACTCTTGAAAACCTATTTATAGAGTAACAAGAAATTCAACATAGTCATTTGGAAGGTTCAAGCTTGGAGATCATCTGATAAGTAAAAAAATTCTTTTTAAAGCAGGCTGAGTTATCATGCCAGCTGTCTTTATGCATATTTGATAATTCTATTAAATATTTTAAATGAAAAATAATTGTTTCTAATAAATGTATTAATTTTAATACTGTTTTCTATCAGAGGCAAAGAGAAATTGCTTACCAATAGGTAGAACTTATTAATAATTTTGAGTCAAATGTTCATATTACAGTTTTCTTGGGGATTATTGCTGGAGTTGAACTCGTTTTAAAAATCTGCTGAAAGAGTGATCAGAGTTTCATAGCAATCCCTGTTTGTGCTAGAGGTAAAACTCCTTAAAATCCAGCAAAGAACTTGGGCTACTCACATGTCTCTACATGTTGTAGAGTGTCTGTTTCAGTATTTTTAATCTATCATTTATGAGTAGCTCAAGACTGAATAAAACCAGAGCTTTGTGGTGTTCTCAGTGCCACGTGTAATGTTCATCTCTAACTGAAAGATATATATTTGTTAAGAAAACCAAGTATCAGTTATTTTTATGACATGCACATAGCTCATGTAGTTACTTGATATTTGTAGTGCTGATAATGATAAAGATGAATGTTCAGATATTTCAGTTCTTAGTGTAGCATCTCCTAAAAAGAAACAAAATCCAAAAGACTTTTTCTGCCTTCCCATGTGACGGAGGCCATCAGGGCCAGTCCAGCAATGGAAAAAACTGATTGATATTTCTGTTTAAGAAGCAAAGCAAAGAAAACACAATCCATGGTGTGGATACCTCTACCATTTTTCCTTGGAAAGCTCCTAATTGGAGAGAAGTGCCCTCTGTCCATGCATGGAGCCTGGCGATCAAACACACGTGGGGAATTACTTCCAGCAGATTTTATAGCCACCTCTGCACAATAACAATAAATAATGAAATAAATGCAGGGCACTTCTGCTGGTTGGTTCTCAAAGCAGTCCTACAGACCACTAAAACAGTAGTGCATTGATTTTTCTCACCCTTGGAATACAGAAATCCTGTGTCAGAACATGGCTGTGGTGTAAAAGCACAGAGCAAAATTACCCAGTGTCTAAGACAGGAATTAATACTCGTGGTAAAAGCTACAGGGTGTTTTAAAGGTGCAAAATATAAGCTGAATATGGACTGTGGTTTTTGTTTGTTTGTTGGGTTTTGTTGTTTGTTTGTTGGGGTTTTTTTTTTTCATGTCTATTATTGCTGTTTGGCTTCAGAACCAGAAGAGAATTCTGCAGGACACGGCTGTGTTACCAGCTTGGTCACTTAGGTAAGGAACTTCTCTTGCTCTTCTGATGTTTCCTTCCTTCTTTTGAGTTTTAGTACTGGAGTACTTTGTGTGTAAATACAGTCTCATCAATACCAGTAGCTGCATCTGACCCAAAGCTGGAGAAGTGAACTGTAGTACTGTTGGCCAAATGTCTTAAATTGATTAATCTGCTTGGATACCAGTAGCAAAAAAAGCAGAGGATGGGAATTCCTGATACCACAGGGAAGAGCCTGATCCCCAGCTGTGCTTGATCAGGAAAAAAGAAAAAAATAATCAGGAAAAAAATTCTTCAGCATGATGGTAATAAGACACTGGAAGAAGTTGCCCAGGGAGGTTGTTGATGCTCCATCCTTGGAAGTGTCCAAGTTGAGGTTGGATGGGGCTTGGAGCATCCTGGGCTGGTGGGAGGTGTCCCTGCCCATGCAGGGGGTTGGATCTTGATGAGCTTTAAGGTCCCTTCCAACCCAAACCTTTCCTTGATTCTGTGATGCTACCTCAAGCTGTCAAGCCCTTCTCCAGGAGCTTGGAGCTATCACTTAAAGGCCTTACTGAGTATGTCTCCTTTGATCCAAATGTCTTTATTTGAATTTGTTCATGTCAAATGCAGGGTTTTTTTCTTGAAAATCCTGGTTTCTTTCAGTTATTCCACATATATCTTATTATTTCTTTTCAGTGAGGCCAGAGATGTATCATGAATTCCCTTAGTGTTTAATTCTCTTTTTCATGTGTTTATGTGTGTGTATATATACCCCAGTTATTCAGTTAATAGAAAGATCCTTCATTAAAGGTAACTTCTACCTTTTGCTAAGCTCTAAGGTCCTGCAATAGAAATTAGAATTTGAGTACTTCATACTTTCTGGCACTGAGTTGCCTCACACCACCATGTTTTTAGTTGACTTTTCCCTTGTTTATGAGAAACAAATGGAAAAAAAAAAAGTTAAAGAAACTTGACCACGTTTTTATTTTTTTAAAATTAAAAAGACAAGAGTGTCAAAGACTGAGCACTCTTTCTTCCCCCTCCCCCCCCCACCCCATTTATATATTTCCTGAGCCCTAAAAGAATATCCTTGATAATTGCATGCTCAGAAGTAACAATTTAGACTTTCACCTGGGATAAAATTGCAAGATATTATTGACTCCCATTCCTAGCAGTTTAAAGATGCAGCATTTGGGTGTTTTTTTTTTTTCATGGTAAGCTCTAATGAGACACTGTTAGAGAAACTACTGTGTGTTCAGTAGTGAGGAATGAAGCTCTAAAGGTCTGGAAGTTTGGAAAAGTTCAGATGCCTCAAAATGCTTGGATTCCTCTCAACATTTTTTCTTCACTGTATAAATCTACCACCCAGCCATCATCCTCTGAGGAATTAGCTAAAAAAACCCAACAAAAAACAAGTATTTATAAGACAAATCATTTGGCTGATGGAGGGAAGCATGCAAGCAATATTTTTTTGATTCACATTTGAAAGCAGAATATTCCTTCCATTGCAGTCAGGGCTGCAAGTCATTTCTTTCCAGCAAGCTCACAAAAGCCTTTTTCTTTCTGCAGGCATTTAGCCACACCACCACGGGCTGTGATCTTGTCAGTTCTCATAAACGAGTAACACCAAGAGCAAGAAAATACTTTCCTGAGTTATAAGGATGTACATTTCCATGAATTGGTTTGGTTCATCTCACATATGAAGTGTTGAAATTTTTCTTTTTTTTTTTTTTCTGCTGTGAAAGCATGAAAAACACTGGAAGAATTTTGAGAGGTTTTCTCACTGTTAAAAGCTCATCATGTGAGGAGAAGCCATTTCTTATGACATTTAAACCATTTCTTATGTTTAACATTACTGATTTAGTAATGGCAAAAACCTGCTGGGCACAGATCATAGAATCACAGAATGGTTTGGGTTGGAAGGGACCTTGAAGATCATTAAGATCCAACCCCCCTGCATGGGCAGGGACACCTCCCACCAGCCCAGGTTGCCCAAGGCTTCTTCCATGTAGCCTGAAGGACTGGAAGCACCTTTCTCTGTGTCCTGGTGAAGCAAGCTGACTAAATAAGTCAGGATGAAGCCCAAAACATATAAATGAGCTGCTAATTCATGGTACAAGACATTGTATCAACACCAACCCAACATCTGGGCCAATAGTCCCCAGAAAGGACAAGGTAAATGTGAACTCCCTCTTCTTTGCTATATAAGAAATTATAATTCAGGGGGGGTTTAAAAGGGTTTTACTGCAGTTTTACTGGCACTGCAGTGTGATGCATACCAGTGTTGACTCAAAAGGAAAAGAAATTGTGAATATGATGCCAGCACTACGTGCTGCCAGCACTACTAGCAAGAGCAGCTGAGTTTGCTCCCTTAGACCCCACAGCCATGAGTAGAGCTCAGCCTCTGAGTTTCTCTGACAACTCAATTTTCATTTTGTAATATTTATCATAGAATCATAGAATTGGCTGGGTTGGAAGGGACCTCAGAGATCATCAAGTCCAACCCTTGATCCACTCCCGCTGCAGTTCCCAGCCCATGGCACTGAGTGCCACATCCAGGCTCTTTGGAAATATCTCCAGGGATGGAGAATCCACCCCTTCCCTGGGCAGCCCATTCCAATGCTTGATCACCCTCTCTGGAAAGAAATTCTCTCTAATGTCCAACCTAAACCTCCCCTGGCACAACTTGAGACCTCTTGTGCCCTCTTGTCTTGCTGAGAGTTGCCTGGGAAAAGAGCCCAACCCCCCCCTGGCTCCAACCTCCTTTCAGGGAGTTGTAGAGAGTGATGAGGTCTCCCCTGAGCCTCCTCTTCTCCAGCCTCAACACCCCCAGCTCCCTCAGCCTCTCCTCATAGGATCTGTGCTCGAGTCCCTTCACCAGCCCAGTTGCCTCCTTTGGACCTGCTCCAGCACCTCAATCTCCTTCCTGAGCTGAGGGGTGGGTTCTACTTTGAATAGGTAGGAGAGGATGGAATGAGATGGGTTTGCTTCTCTGCAGCTCTAGGTCTCTCTTCCTGTGAAAGCAACACATTATGAATGCAAAAGACTTTTCTTGCTAACAGCGTTGAGAGGATGGAAGTTCTGGTGGGAAAACTTCCAAGTGAAACTTTGGCTTCACTCAGCTGGAGTGGCACAGGCTCCACACTAACAGCACCTTTTTTTTTTTTTTTTTTTCCCCCTTTTTTTTTTTTTCCCCTCCTTTTTACCACAAACTTCCCCGTGTCACAGCTCTGTGAAAATATTTCCCATATGTCAGCTGGCTGATCCAGTAATCACTTAGGGCTGGAGTGTAAATTACACAAGCTGCAGCACGCACACAAATACCTGACTTGTACCATTCTGTAATTTGGGTGAATTCACTAGGGTGAATTGAGCTGATTTTAAATTAAAAACTGTCTTTTAATAGCTGTATAGCTTAAATGTGTTAGAAGGGCTATTATTCTGTCTCCCACTTTAGTCCTTGCCAATGTAGAATGTCTCACTTGTTTTTTCATGGTGCCTCTCTTGCTGTTTGCTTTCCCCATTTGCTTTCATTTCTATCCAGTGTGCTGTCATTATGCCACAAACTGGATTCTTTGGGTAGGAACTGCCTTTTTTTTTTTTTTTTTTTTTTTTTTTTCTTTTTTTTTTGGAACATCTAGAGGGCTCCTGGCATTTCATAAACAAATTAATTAATAGCGTGTGCTATTGTTTATTTTGTAGCTGGAATACTGCTCTTGAGCAATTGACTGTAATGTTTCAGACAGGGTAATAGCTGGAGAGTATTTTGATTTTAGGGGATTCTGGGAGGCTTTAAATTAATCTTTTCCTTCAAGGTGGTAGGAGAGAACTCCTCAGCACGGGACTGGCTGCCTATATCCTGGCATTCGTGGGAGCCAGGAGAAAATTTTGACTTTGAGGACAGTCAGACATTGGAATGGTCTCCCAGGGGGCATGATGGATTCCCTCACTTTGCAAAATTTGAAGCCTCAGCCTGACAGGTGCTGAGACATCTCACATAAACAATAATATTAGAAGGGTTGGACCAGATGACCCTTGAGGTCCCTTCCAACCTGATGTTCTGTGATTCTAGGAAATATAACGGTGCAGAGCTTTTGGATTTCTGAGACTTTTTGTCTTTTTTGGAAAAAGAATGCTTTAAACAGCCTTGGCTGCAGGTTTTACTCCCTGTGTGGGTGTGTGGAGGGGTTTGCTCTGGGTTTGTGAGGGGCAGAGAGCTGGGGGTGCAGGGCAGGGAGGGGGAACCCCTGCTCCTAATGTCACAGCTTTTAGGAGCAACAGCTCTTGCTGATGGATTCACCTTCTCCCTGCTCATCATCACTTTTTAGAGTTTCCCTTTGCACCCTCAGAGCTCTGAAAGTCTCTTTGCAGCCACTTGTGTGGCTCAGTTTTTATACAGTTCCCATGCAAGCCTTGCACTTGTCCCCTTTCTCTTTTGTTTTCCTCTGTTGCCCTCTTTTCTTGGCTTTCTGCTCTTCCAATTTCTTTTATCCTGCCTTGCTTTGCCTCCTTTTGTTTTTAGTTTCTTTCCCTCCTACCCCTCTCTTGTATTCCCCAATATTTTTTTCTTTGCAGTACAGTTGCAGGCCTGGACACTGAATGTTGTGGAAATAGAGCATAAAAATGTTTTCTTCTGGGAGATTTCTTAGGCTTATTTGTCCTTTCTCACCAGCTCACTTTCAACCTCCCTTTCACAATTGTATTGATAGGAAAAATATCTATTTTACACTGAAAAATATTGTGAAGGAATGTAGACTACAGTATGTCAAGAGATTTGGTTGAAAGGACTGGAGCCTTTTTTTGGGTTATAGCTCACAATAAATAGCTGATAAATAGCATTTGAGTTGTGTTGCTTAGCTGCCATTTTTATAGGGTTTTCCTTTTCCTCTTTTTCCTCTTTTTCCTCTTTCTCCCTTTTCTCCCTTTTCTCCCTTTTCTCCCTTTTCTCCCTTTTCTCCCTTTTCTCCCTTTTCTCCCTTTTCTCCCTTTTTCTCCCTTTTTCTCCCTTTTTCTCCCTTTTTCTCCCTTTTTCTCCCTTTTTCTCCCTTTTTCTCCCTTTTTCTCCCTTTTCTCCTTTTTCTCCCTTTTCCCCTTTTATGCCTTTTCTTCCTTTTTTTCTTTTTTCCCTTTTTCCTTTTCCTTTTCTTTTTTTCCTTTTTTTTATTTTTTTCCTTTTCCTTTTCCTTGTCTCTCTTCTTTTCTCTCTTTTCTCTCTTCTCCTCTCTTCACTCTCTTCTCTCTTCTCCCCTCTCTTTTCCTTTTTTTTCTTCCCTTCTGTCCTTTTTTCTTCTTTTTTCCTTTGTTTCTGGAAGTAAAAAACCTGCAAGCTCTCTCCTATAGTTTTAAACAACAATTTTACCTGCTTGTGTAATAGAATCAGCCATTAAAAGGAGGCTTTAGCTTCATCCTCAAGATTTAGGAGGAAAAAAGCCCAACCCCAAGATGCCACTTGCTAAAACTTCCACATTTTCAATCCCATTTGACATGAGTGGTGAAACATTCACTGACAAAAACCAAAGAGAACTTCCCCATGATGTACACTTTGAAGGAAGGAGATGCCTACAACTTCCCTGCTCTTGCTTGGATGCCACATTCCAAGGGACTGGAATTCTCTTAGATCAGGCTCACCCAAGCCAAGCTGCCTGGGAGACAAGGGTTGCTCTCTGCATCTCCCAGAAGATTTCTGAGTTGTCCTGGAGCATCTCTGGGAATGCCTCAATGAGTTCAGGAAAGCTTTATAGTGTGGGGAGGAGTGGATTTTCCTTGGATGAGGACAGCAGGCCTTGATCATGCATGAAGGTGCAAACTGCATCTCCCCACACCTGCCAGAACAAAAAGGGCCTTGAAGGTTCTTTTCAGCAGTTTATTTAAATGTCTGCAGCAATTCTGCAGAAATCGTGTGGGAAAGGGAAATTTTTTTGCTTTTAGTTGCAAGGGGAAGTAGTGCAATTCTTTACCATATTTCCTATTTATTTACTATAGCAATAATTTCTGGGAGTTGGAGTAATTATAAGTTTTCCCTTTCTTTTTCTTCTCTTTTCTTTTCTTTTCTTTTCTTTTCTTTTCTTTTCTTTTCTTTTCTTTTCTTTTCTTTTCTTTTCTTTTCTTTTCTTTCCTTTCCTTTCCTTTCCTTTCCTTTCCTTTCCTTTCCTTTCCTTTCCTTTCCTTTCCTTTCCTTTCCTTTCCTTTCCTTTCCTTTCCTTTCCTTTCCTTTCCTTTCCTTTCCTTTCCTTTCCTTTCCTTTCCTTTCCTTTCCTTTCCTTTCCTTTCCTTTCCTTTCCTTTCCTTTCCTTTCCTTTCCTTTCCTTTCCTTTCCTTTCCTTTCCTTTCCTTTCCTTTCCTTTCCTTTCCTTTCCTTTCCTTTCCTTTCCTTTCCTTTCCTTTCCTTTCCTTTCCTTTCCTTTCCTTTCCTTTCCTTTCCTTTCCTTCCTTCCTTTCCTTTCCTTTCCTTTCCTTTCCTTTCCTTTCCTTTCCTTTCCTTTCCTTTCCTTTCCTTTCCTTTCCTTTCCTTTCCTTTCCTTTCCTTTCCTTTCCTTTCCTCTTCCTCTCCTTTCCTCTCCTTTCCTCCTTTCCTCCTTTCCTCCTTTCCTCCTTTCCTCCTTTCCTCCTTTCCTCCTTTCCTCCTTTCCTCCTTTCCTCCTTTCCTCCTTTCCTCCTTTCCTCCTTTCCTCTTTTCCTCCTTTCCTCCTTTCTTTTTTTCCTTTTTTCTTTTTTTCATTCTTTCCTTTTTTCTTTCTTTCTTTCTTTCCCCCCCCCCTTTTTTTTTTTTTTTTTTTTTTTTTTTGTTTCTTTCAGGCAAAACCCCAAAGAGATAAAAATGGCTTTTGCCACACTAGTACAGTGGCAACCACTGCAAAGCAAAGTGCTCCCCTGAGACATCAAACTCAGCAGTTTCCCACTGAGTGCTGGCCCAGCTGTGGAAGGAGGAGGAATAAAAGGTGATACGAGTTAGATTTATGCTGATGTATGAGGTGAGCATATATTTTTTTGCTTAGAAGTTGCTAGAACGTCATGGTATTTTACCAACTGAGATTTATACATTTGAAAATGAGCCTCCAAATGGGAATGTTTCCAAAGTCTAATAAAGCAGAGCTATGCTCATAGACTGACCTTGGCAAGCCTGCAGGTAAGTTCCACAACTTCTACCACCTTATAAACACTAAGATGGGTTATATAGAAAAAACTATAGAGGCTCTATTTAGAGACTTAGGGTAGCAAGTAGGCAGAAAAACTTCAAAACCACCAACTTAATTTATTGAAGGTCTCAACAGGAATATGTAGGAAAACATTCTGTCTTCCACTGCAAATATTCCCCCAGCAACCCAATCTACCAGCCAACAGGACCCCAAAATTTAAGGCAGGGGGGTGGGGCAACCATGCTGAACCTAAAGAAAACCCAAAGGATGAACATGATCCTGAGTCTGCATTTTACCTGCTCAGCTCAGCCAGGAAGCACATGGCTGGGAGGTTTTTCAAGCTGTACTTCATGTACCCATGTAGGTAGTTGTGTTTTGTGGTGGTAAACAACACAAAGTGAACATCTCCTGGGACTTAAGAACGTTTTTTAAAGAAGTTTTCCAGCCTGTCTCTGCAGTTCATAAAGGTTCTTAGAATTTCCTTTTGTAGGTCCAAGTTGGGAAAACACAGGTGAGAGCAAAATTTATTCTTACTTCCAAGTAAAATGCAGGTAATGCTGTTGCAGGGTCCAGGATGTCTGTTTTCAAGGGAGGCAGAGTGTGCCAGAAAAAAAAAAAAAAAAAAAAAAGAAACACAAGCCAGAAGTGGAGTCTGGACCACTCCAGGGCACAATTTAGAGCAATTTCAGGAAACAGCTACTCCCACCAGCATCCTCCTTGCTTTCTGGTACAGCAAGGCACCATGGCTCTGCTCTGGCTCTCTGCCACTCCTGAACTCTAGAAATTTCTGGAGGCCAATTTATACTCCATAGGTTGGAGCAGCATAAAGAGGCCACAGTGAGTGATGGAATTATTTCCCTGTATAATTCCAGAAAGTGACAGGAATCCCAGTTCTCGGACCCGTTCGTAATAATTTTGTGCTAACTAATCATTAGGTTCTTCATTAAATCATTAATAGAAGTGTTTTTTCTTTTCTTGTATTGCCTTTCCAGGTTCAGAAGAAAGCCAAATAATATTTTCAAGAAGCCAGACAAAAAAGGTATTTAAATTTTTAAAGTGATAAAAGTAGGTATTTTCTGGTACCTTGTGTTTTTAAACCTTTTAATCCCAAAATGTCCTTTGGATTGTTAATGGTTCTACTGTGTCTGTGTGCAGCCTTCTGCTAAATAAAGGAGCTACTCCCTTGATGGCCTTTCAAGTTCCTTTTGCCCCAGAGATAAATAATAATTTAGCAAAAATAAGAGGTAAAGTGCACAATATGATGTGAATAAACACACCTTAGCAAAGCTGCTGAAGGGATGGGATTAAGAACATAATCCCAACTGCAAGAATTATTGTGACATTTTGTGTAACTATATTTTTTTTTTCACCTCATTTTTTCTTATTGTTTTTCCCAAAGTTATTTTTTCTTCCATTTTTAACCTAGTAGGACACACAGGAGCTTGCTGTTCAGCTTGGAAGTCCATGGCTCATTGTTGAGGGGCTGGGTTTATTTTCTAGGAGTCTATTTCACTGCACAAACCCAACCTGAGATGTGGAGTCTGGCCAGTGCTACTCATAAAGTAGACTCTCACCTAACATAAACTTTTTAGGGCTTATCCTACATCTGCAGGTTGGGATTTGTGGAACACACAGCCCATGTGCTGGGGGATGTCTGGAACTCCCAGCTGGTTTCATTAATGTAGTTTTCCAGTTGTGTGTTGGAGAGCTGCTTCTGGCCATGTTGAGCAATGTTTTTGCAATGCTTCTGGCTCTTCTAGCTGCAAGTCTTAGAGATGGTGGAATTTATACTTGATTATATTAATGGGGGTAAAAAAAAAACCCCAACAAACTGTGTAATTTTTTTTTTCCAAGAGTCATATTATTCCTCTTGTAAAGGAAGCTTCATTCACTAGATATAGATCCCTCTTCCCTGGTTAGGAGGACTGGTCTCCCAGTTCCATGAAATAGTTGCTGGCACAGCAAATAGGAATCTTTTCTTAAAAAATGTAATTGCTCTCTCCTGAAAATGAAGAATAGTACCAGAATTCTGCCTGGGCTCCGTGCCTTTTAAACAGAAATTACTGAACCTTTTCTCCGTTTTCTGTGTGCACGGGTTTTTATTTATTTTTTCTTGTATTTTATTTTTTTAATTATTATCTTTATTTTTATGGAAGTAATATTTAAGTAACCAAACCAACTTTGAGTAGGAGACCCTACCTTACTCCAGTGCTCACTTGAGTGTTGCTGACTCTATTGACTTTGTGTTTTAGGACTCAAACCTGCCCTGAAACCCAAATTTGTTTTTTGTCCAAACTGTGTGAACATAAACCCATGAACCTGTGTGGTCTTAACTAAACCTCAGTGCATGCCAGATGAGGCATCTGGGGATATTGATGGGTACAGAGCTGAGTTTGTCCCTCTCTGGAGGGGCAGTCACAGCTCCCCTGGGGTGCTCTCATATGGCCCATGTCAGATAAGGTGGATGCAGGGTCCATACCAGGAAGGTAAATGGAGTCTTTAGGCATTATAATACTGAAGATGCAGGGGATTGAATAACAGCTTGGCCATTTGGGTGCTTAAAACCAGATCAAGCTGTCTTTCAGGCTCCTAGGATATTTTTATACATCTTCCTCCCTAGTCTGCAACATGAGCAAAACCTTTATAACCAGTGGGACTCTTCTGTGAAAGAAGGAGTAGAGTGAACTGAAGGCTATAATAATACTTTGTCTCACTTTTTGTGGTCTGTTTAATTTGTTTCCTCTCTGCTATGCTTTTTTTCCTCTGGGAGTGGATGTAGAAAAGTGCAGTTTTTTGTCTCTCTCTATGTTTTGACATTATTTTGACTAATCATTTTTCTTCTTGTTAGTATTATTATTACCTCATTATTAATGTTCAAGAGCATTTACACGGTATTTCCTCTCACTTCCACCAAATCCACATATAGAATTTTATACATCTTCTCCTAGGTTCTCTTTTGAAGTATTTAAAACAGTGAGACACAGTGTATTGTCACCAGCTGATGTTGGAGGTCAGTTTTAATTTACTCATAGAATACACATAGGAAGGGGCAGCAGTTCTGAACTGTGTGGCTCCCTAAATCATGTAATATTATGATTATTATAATATAATTATAATATTACCAGCTTATAATAACCTTTCTGGAGATACTTCTGTTGTAGACATCAACATCCACTGTGATTATAGCTCATTGAATATAGGAACCCAACATCATTAGACTGAACATTTGGGACTTTGAAGGTAAAAGAGCCCATCAGATGTCAGACTTCCCATCAGTTTTCTCACTTGTCTGCTTTGATACAATACAAAATCTTTAGCTCTGTTTAAATGTTTTATATCAGTAGTTTTACCCTGTGAGACAGATACTCCCCAGCTGAGAATGCTAGTGGCTCATGGCTATGGAGATGAGGGAAGAAGCTCTACCTTCTCCAGAAGGATGCAGCTACATTAGTAATTTATTTAGTGTCCTGGAAGAGTGATTTGGTACTTTCCTGGAGGTAATGTGTGTAATGAAATTCACTCTAAGGACTGAAACTCAGTAGTCTGGGGTGGGTCAGCATACAGATTGTGTGTGTTATACCTACAGAAGTCATTTGTGGATCAAACTATTCAAACAAAATGATTGATAAATTTTAAGGAGAATTAATTCAGTATTTATCAATAATTACAACCACTGAGAGAGCAGACTGGAAAGCTGCTGATGGGGCATGTGAGTGAAGTATGGGATATATTGGTGAAGCCATCTGACAATCTGCAACACTACCTGCTTGGGAGTAAAAGGGTTTTTTTCCCCCTTTTCATATATCTGGCACATCACATTGAACTGCTCTTCATCTTTCTGTCAAAACTGTTTTGTGAGAGGTTAGAAAGAAAACCTTTGAGGTGGGTAGGGGATGCTTTACAGGTTGAAGCTGTGTCAGAAAGTTCAGAGCTCTGCCTGGGAACTCCACTACTCTTAACATTTCAGGGAGCATCTTTTTCCCTGTCCTGACCCCTCTCCCCATGTCTGGCATTTGGCTTTCTAGCACATTGGTCAGCATTTCCTCTGCCATTTATAGCTCCACTTTAAAGATGGAATTCTCATCCTGAAGATGATGATCCTTCATGGTGTAAAATGAGCGTGCTGTAATCAGATCTTCTTGCAGGGTGCAAATGTGTTATTAGGTGTCAGTCTGCAGGCTCAGGTCATCCACCAGCTGTTATGCTGCACAGGTTGTATTTTTTTGCAACATTTGGTGGAACATTTCAGGACTCTGGGATTATCTGAACCAGATGTGAAAAGCCATCTCCCGGACACAAGTGTGCAATTAGTCATAAGTGATTAGCCATGACCCCTTATGTGCAAGGGGAGGGAAACTTAGGGTTAAATGCTGTCTGCACCTCAGCTGAAGAGGGCTATAAAAGTCCCTCTTTTTTAGCTTCTCAGACCTCAGCCAGTTTTTCTGCTTCTTCTTGCTTTCCAGATTTTTAGGAACCAGGAGGAACCTAAAAATCTGAGTCCTACTTGGAAAACTAGAACAGAAAATCACTGAGAAAGGGACCCGGGTCTTAGTTTTTCTACACTTTTTTCTGTCATTTGCAGTGACAAAGTCAGTGCAGAAGCACCAGGGAAGGGACTGGAGGTATTGGCCCAAGGGGATTAAGGACCCTCAACAGATTGAGGGTCTAGACAACCCTTCTCTCTAGTGTGGGGTAGGACTTAGAGTTACCTCAGCCCCCAACAGCTACAGTAAAATGACAAAGGGAAAGATATGAGACTCTCAGGGTCAACATCAACACCTTAACCTCCCCTGGAAACCCCTAAGCAGTCAGCACAGTTCCTATACCACTGCTCCAGTACCATTTCTAGGAGCTAACAGAGCCCAGCTCCATTTCTGGATGGAGCTAAGAGGCTGCTTTATCCCTGTGTATCTGCAGAGCTCCCAGTACAGCTGAGATGTAAATTTGCTGACATAATTGAATAGGTGACCTTATAACACCATGTAAACCTTTGTAGAAATCCAAGAACATAGTTGTGATGGCACTGGGAACTGCGTGAAGCCTTTTATTATTTAGAGCCAAATGGAAATCTCAAGTGCTTTTGGCAAGCTACATGTTAACTTATGTTCCTCAGTTGATTAATGATTTCCTTTTGTAGGACTGGGGTTCATCTTTACCTCTCCAGTGTGATTTTCACACCTGCTTTCCCTCAGTTATGGCTCTAGGCTATAAATTGGTCAGGGCTCTACATTTGTTTATGAAAGCAAGAGCCATAGCTCAGACTTAGAGAAAGAAAAGGAAAAGGCAGCTGGTGCTACATGGACTCCAGCAGGTGGAGATATAAACCCCCCCAGGTTGCAAGTTCTTGGCACAGAAGGTAGAAAGATGTCAGTCAAAGATGTCTCATCAAATTGTCTTCTACTTTGTTCTCTTCAGCCAAAACTGCCTCAGATTTATCAGCAAGGAGCCTTGTTCATTCCCTTCCATGTCTCTGACAGAATTAGTAACAGCTATTGCAGATTTGGAGGATGTGGGGCAATCCAGAGGTACCATCAGCTTTCTGAAGACATTGCAGAGCACCTCACCCACCCTTCAAGAGGACCCATGGCCAAGGAGCCCAGGCCAAAGCCCTTCTCCCATGAGCTTCTCAGCAGCCAGCACAGTTTCCCACGAGAATTTGGAACAGGAGGAGACCATCACAATTTTCCTGGGGTTGGTAACCTACCTAAAAGCACTGCAGCTCCTAGAGCCAATCCCAGCACTTGTCTTTCCCCCAGAGCCATGAGGAAAGGTGTCTACAAACCACTCCATATCTTTGAGGCCAATACCACGTGGAAAATCAGGCTCTGTGGGAGCCTGTCTCACCCCAGCTGCTTTTGTGGTTGGTGGAAATTTGTGTTGTCTGAATGAGGGGATGGTTTCCTGAACACAGACCCTTTATGGGACACCAAGAGCCTGCCATCCCTCACTATGGTATAGAAAAGCTTGACCAGCTTCTCCACCTTCAACCATCAGCTGGGAATAAACCACAGCTTGAGCAGTGAAGTCTCCCAGATAGTTCTCAGTGCTGATCAGGCTCAGAAAAAGAAGCTTTGACAGTCTGCTGGAGAAATTTTCCTTCCCTTCAACAGCACTCATTTTTTTCCCCCAAATCTGCATGTTTTTAAGTAAGAAAAAACATCTAACTTTAGGTTTAAGCCTTTCATCAGCCTTCTTGAAGAAGGCTGGGCTGCATGTAACACGTTTACTTCTGAATTTTCAAGCACTGCCTGCACTGTAAAGTTTAATGGACATCAAGGGAAGAATATTTGTTGGTCAAACAACAATTTTTCAAGATTTATAGTTTCTATCACTCCTGGTTATGACCTTATCCTCCATCCCAGCCACCCTTCTCAGCATGCAGCTGAATTTTTCCAGTTTCATGGTACACTTGAAGTTCTTCAGAATTCAGTATTCATAGAGTCCTGACAAAGCCTTGAGTGTTCACTCCAATGTTCAGATAAATATTAGACCCTAGCATTGCCCTCCAGATGGAGTAAAAAAAAAAAAAAATCAAATCAAAGCAACCTTTGGAAGTAAGGTCAACTCCATCCAAGGCTTCCCTATCAGCTGTGACAGCTCTGTCCTGACTCGTGCAGCCAAATGGATCCAGGGACAACCTGAGCAGAGGTTGGGTGAGGGTTGGTGACATCTGTGTGTGGGCCTGGTCCCTGGGCATTTCCAACAAGAAGGGATTAGAGTGAGTGAAAGGAAGCAATTTCCCTTTGGCAGCTTTGATCCATGCTTAACTTGGAATATGGGAAGCAAAATGTGGTGTTCACCTCCTTGCAGCAGGATGTGTGGGGAACCCTGGTGGGATCAGGCTTCTTGTTTGGATTTCTGAATCCCTGCCAGGGCAGGGCATTTAGTTTGGACCATAAGAGAAAGAGAATCTGTTCACAAGGCTTGGGTCCAAATTTCCACACCATCTGCTGTGTTTGGAGATTGGCGTGGAGGTTTGAGCCTGGCATAAGAGTAGAAAAAGAAAATAAGGTTTAATAAAGGAATTAAATTAATGGGAGAACTAGGGAAGGGTATCCATCCATACCAAAGGGTATCCATCTATGTTCTTGGGTATTGTAAATGAGGAAGGGAATACCACTAAGCAGAGAAAAGTCAAGGGACAGTGGAATACTAAAACCAAAGGTAAAATGGAGCCAGTTTCCAGTGATCTGGTGAAGGTGGCCTCTAAATCACCCTGGATGCAGATGCTGGAGGTTGAGATAGGAAAAAAAAAAAAAAAAAAAAAAAAAGTGTGGCAGCTCTGAGACCCCCCTGGTCTCACCCCAAGGTTATGTGAGCTGTTTCTGAAGTTCCCAGTTTGTCACTTTTTGTATCTGGTTGAAGAAAATCGGGATATGCCTGATGTGAGGAACTTTCTGTTTGAGTGTTGGGGCTAATTTATAAAAACTTGAGGCATTGATAGCAGATATTGTCGTGATAATTAAGACTGGAAATTGGAGAATTAACAACAAATGCAATATAGGAATGCTCAGTTGGAGAAAGTATTATCTCTGTTGTCCTTTTGAATCTCATCGTAGAAAATTTCATTGGAAAATAACTTGAAGATGCAAGGTCTTTTGCTTCATAATAAGGGTGGTGGAAGTTTTGTGGTAGTTCTTAACAGCCAAAAAGAGAAAGAAGCTTAATGGAAACATCTATATTTCAGTGCATAAAATGCAATTCAGGAGCAGAGTCATGGGTTTTCTTCTGAACACTGCTTTTTAGAGCGATTTTCACTGTCTTTCCAAAAAAACTAGGAAAGTACCTCAAAATTTTGAATTCCTGGTGTGGCAGCAAGACATCTAAATACCATTAAAGCCCTCTTAATTCAAAAGAACAGGTAATATTATGTGCTGTCAAGCCACAGAGTGTAAATGATGGCTGAATCACCTGGCACTGTCTCTTTAACTCCAGACCTGAATGTGTGGGGTGGTTTTATTTTCCTATCTTGGGGCTGCTGCTTCTCCATTCCCCTCTCCTCCATGGGAGTTTATTTTTCATTCTGTTTTTTGTTGTTTAGGTAGGTGCAGTAATGGCATTCCCAGGGCTTCCCAAGCACTGGTTTCCTTCTCTGGAACAGGAAAGCAAAAGCTGTTTCTAAGCTGAAATCTCATTCAGAGCATCCCAAATTTGGGGCAGATTTTCATCAGGCTAAACATAAAATGCTACCATGTACATTTCTTCCAATGGCCAAGGAGGGAAATAAAACAATCTGAGCTTTAATCCTTGGTTTTAGATTATTTATTTGTTTTAGGCAATGAGGGGTGTTATTTGATCTTTTCCTTACTGCCATTTGTCTTGCAGTCCAGTCTGCAGATGCACTGGGAAAAGATTATGTTCCTTCATCTCCCAAATAAGCTTTTTGTTTGTTTGCCATGGCTTTTGTACAGCTTTCAAGCCTGAATTTCTGTGTGGCTTTAGGTAAATTTCTCTTCTCCTTGAAGCTAAGCAATACAGTAACCTGTTTAAAGGAACCAAGCTACGAAAATACCACTTTTTTTCTTGTGCATCAGCCAATGCACAAGATATTGAGGAGCGTGGTATCTGAGTGGCACAACTTTGAAAGAGAGTAGAAATAATTTAATAAAAGGTAAGATAAATGTAAAGTAATGAAATAAGACCTTTAAAATGGTCTTTGTTTCTCCTCGATGCATGGTTTAGAAATTTTGATAAATTAACAAATAAATTCTCTAATGAGTGTATACACATATGTGGTTTTCTCAGAGCTATAGGCCTTGAAAAATACTGCTGCTTTTCCCAGTATTTAATACTGTCCCTTATATCTCAATCATCTTTAACTCATTAATCCTTGCTACACTTCCCTGAGGAAAGGCAATATTGCTGCCATTTTATTTATTAAGAGCTGAGGCAGGGAGATATTAAAGCTTATAAAGGAATTTCATGGCATAAATCATCCACCATTACACTGATATCAGTGATACTTGCCTCTCTGGGAACCTCTTTGATCTGTACTTATTTTTTTATATTTTTTTTTTAGGCCAAGGAAACACCAGGACCCTGAGTCAGGCAGGCAGCAGCACCTAAAATTGTGCAAAGGTTTTTTTTGGTCAGTGCTGTGCCCACTGGGGAGCAGCTCCTTCTGCTGAATTCTCCTCTTCAGCTGCCCACCTCCCAGCTGATTGCTCAGCTAATGAGCAGGATGAGATCTTTCAGCTTGCTTAAGGTATCTCTAGCACAGTGTCTTGACTTTGCAGACAAGGATGCTCAGCAGGTACCTGACATCGAGTTTGGGCCAAAACTTAAGGTTGAAGATGAAGAATAATGCAGCATCAGCTGTTACAAGTTGCAAAATGTTGAGTGCTGTTGAGCTACTGATCTTTTTCCAAACAGCTTTGTGGGTGCCTTTATTTAAGGTAAGTCGTGGAGTTCAATTCTGTTTGGAAAAAAATTAATTTTTATTCCCTCTTCAAGTTTTCCTTTATGGCCACATTCTGTAGGTGAAAGCTGTCAGTTGTATTAGGATCTTACACCTCTTTGTTTTGACAGATTGCTACCTTGAAAATTCTCTATATTCTGCAGTTCCAGGGTTCTTTGCTAGGGAAGCATAGGAAAGATGATATTTTGGATTAGAAATCCCAGCTGAAGTATCACTCTTTCATTGTTTACTTAGATTAAGCTAAAAACATTTTTCATTAGGAATGCAAGAGGTAATTTCCTGCCAGAACACCCAAACCTTTGACATTTTTCCTTCAAAAATCCTTAAATGTGTGGTAGAGTATCAAAGTCTTTTCCCTGCCATCATCAGCAAAGGTCAATGGTTTCTGACAGATGCATATTAAGCCTGACTTAATTATGACTGAGTGCCACAATGTTTTATAACATCTGTTATCCAGTGACTAAAAAGTGTCTATAATTCTATTATTTTAAAGGACTAGCAGATGAAAATGACAATTTCAGTTGGCAAATCTGAGCTGGCAGAAGAAGAAGAAAAAAAAAAGTCCTTTTTTTTTTTTTTTTCCCCTGGAATATTTCTAGTAATTGCTCTCATTTTGAAACAACTCAAACTTTAAAAATTCCCACACGTGGCCTTGACAAGGTCAGTAAGGCCTCAGTAACTTTTATGTTTCCTGCATGATCCCTGCAGGTTAAAGAGAGGCCTCACTGAAAGGAGAGCAGCTTGCAGAATAAAAGCTTTCCTATAGCCCCCAGGAGCAGCTGTTCCTGGGCTGCTGCAGCCACTCTCCAAAAACCTGAGATTTGTCACACTGGTACTGGAACATCTTTTGTGTAAAATAAACAGCAACCCCAAAGGACTGAATTTCATGGAGTCCTTGCTGCCTTTTTTGAAGAAAAAGCCTGCTAGTGTTAAATGAATGGTTTTAATTTTAATTCATTCATTCATTTTGTTGTAGATTTTATGCCTTGCTCCTTGAGGAGAGCTGTAGTTCCAAATGAAGATAGTGACACGTGAGGGCCTTAGAAAGAAAGCCCAAGGACTTGGCAGAGTTTTCATGGTCTGTGACACTGAGAGAATTTATATTTCAAGGACAAAGCACCCTCAGGCCTGAAAACTTCTCAGTTTTTGGTGCTGAGGCCTCAAGGCTGTGTGTGCAGTGCAGAACAGTGAAGCTGCTCGTGTTTTCTAAGGTACAGAACTGGGGTAAAAATCCTAACTCTGCATTATTTGCTACAAGACTGCAAGGATTTTATAGAATCACAGAATGGTTTGGGTTGGAACCTTAAAGCTCATCCAGTGCCAACCCCCTGCATGGGCAGGGACACCTCCCACCAGCCCAGGTTGCTCCAAGCCCCATCCAACCTGGACTTGGACACTGCCAGGGATGGGGAGCCACAGCTTCCCTGGGCAACCTCTACCAGTGTCTGACAATAAAAAATTTCTTCCTAATATCTAATTTAAATCTCCCCTCTTTCAGCTGGAAGATTCCCCCTTGTCCTATCACTCCATATCCTGTTAGAAGCCCCTCCCAATCTTTCCTGTAGCCCCTTCAGTTACTGGAAGACCACTCTAAGCTCTCCCCAGAGCCTTCTCCTGCCTGAACAACCCCAACCCACAACTCTCTCAGTTTGTCCTCACAGCAGAGATGCTCCAGCCCTCTGATCATCTTCATCACCCTCTTCTGGACTTGCTCCAACACCTCCATTTCCTTCCTGTGTTGGGGAGGCTCCAGACCTGGACACATTTCTGCAGGTGGGGTCTGATGAGAACAGAGGGGGAGCATCACCTCCCTTGACCTGCTGGCCATGCTGCTCTTGATGGAAATTCTGATCTTTCTCTCTGTTTCTGAATTACTGCTAAAATTTGTGTTTGTTGAGTTGCACACAGAATCTTAAAGTAGAAGCAGTAGCAGGGACTAAGGCTCTGCACACACTTCAGGATATGGGAGATGGAAACTTTTTTTCTTGGCTAGCAACGCGTATTTATTGCTGAGCAAATCACAAGTAATTTTTCTAAGTGGCAAGCTCAGGAGCTAACAACTGATGGAGTGACATGTGAGGGAAATTACAGACCAGTTTAGAACTGCTGGCCAATTCATCAGATCTTGCTTCATTTGTCATGTCTGAACAAAAGCTGCTATACATTATTATGCCCATATTGTAGTGCATTGGAGTGCCCTAGGTAGGGATGGCTTTGATTATTTCTTTTTACTGATAGACAGATATTGAGCTGCTACTTAGTTCAAATAGGTTTTTTTATTCATATAGATCTCCAGCTGAAATGAAGACAAAATATTAGATATTTTGCTACAACATAGATGGGAATGGGCTTTAATAAGGCATCTAAAGGGGATGAGGAGATTAAGATTCACTGTTGACTGGAATATTGTTTTGAATTTCTGGATGATTTAATTAATGAATTATAAAATAATGTAATAATAGCTACTACTACATTGTAAGCATTAACTTTTAGTTGCTATTTATAATAAAAATAAAGAAATACTGAAAATCAGCTGTACCTCTTTGATAGAACCACAAAGAGCCACCACAAAGCATCACAAAGAGATTTTGGCTATCGTGTGGTTTTGCCAAAATATTTGATGAAATGAAACTGTGGAAGGCAGACTCTGTGTACTGTTTCTGCATCTGTTGCTCTTGGTACTTACTGCAACAACAGCAGCTGAGATTTGATCTCACTGGAAAAATAGGATCATTAATCTGTGCTGTTTAAACTGGGATATACTAACTGGAAAAAAAAAAGAACAAATCTTATGGATGATGACAGTAGCTCAGGGAAAAATAATTCATTAATTTTACTCATTATGCAATATTTTCCATAATTTTCTATTATAATAATTTATTTAAATTTATGCAAAATCTGTATTTACATAAGGGTCTGTTATGTTATTTAGAGGATGAACTGGATTTTCATGTGTTTGTTTGTCTTTCCATTGTTTGCACCAAGGAAAAGGCTGAAGGTCAAGCATGTGGCAGGAGTCCATCACCTCTGACTGCAGGAGCTACTGGTAAAATCATTCAGGCAGGTTAAGATCCCTATCCCAGTGTGTTTTTGGATGCTGATGAATTCTGAGCCTCAGACAAAATCCTTATCCACTTAAATGGAGTCGGAGGCTTCAGATGTGGGTGACTGTTAATGATTTCTTTCATCCATTCTTTCCTCTTGTTTACACTCCTGTACATTTCTGTTTCTACTGACAGTGTTGAGTGTCTGGATTTCAGCATGATCATTTTTGTTTCAGGAAACTGGTGCCTCTGAGTGGGCTGAGAGTGAAAAGAATACATTATGCTACAGGTGGCATGGGCTATGTATGTCAGACCTCTATTCTTAGGACCAGGGTCAAAGCAGAGGGGGTAGATTAATTGTGTAACAAGGTGTCAGAAAATATTCCACAAATAAACAGAACATGGCTAACTCAACACTTTGAATTTATAGAAAGTCTAAATGAGATCCTTAAAATAACATGATTATTGCTGAGTTTTAGCCCCAAGCTAAACTGGGGTTCTACTTTGAATGAAGGAGCTCCCAACTGGCAGGAACTTAAAAGGTAATGTAATATGCTGCTCTACCAGAGATATAACAGACTGCTTATTGGGACATGTTTAAAAAAGGGAATTTATAGGAGCTTTCTGATCTCAGTGATATGCATTTCTACAAATAACACCAGAGACAAGTGAAATCTGTTTTATGGTTCGCAAGAAACCAACAGGACCAAACCCGAGGTTCAGTCTGAGCAGTTCTACATATACAGAGGGCTCCCAGCAGAATCTTTAAAAATAAGCATATGTTTCCCCAATGACATCATATTTTTGTTATCTGCATTGTACCATGGTAATTTTTTTCAAATAAGAGACAAAGAAGGCTACAGAAAAGTTGGAGACCATAACATTTCAGTTGAGTTCTGTTTATTCCTACTACTACATTTAAAATATTTTGATTAAGTAATGATGTAGTTAAAAAGCAGGGATGGTGAGTACTTCCAGGGCTGAAAAACATGTAAAATAGTGCAGAAATTGGACCTTATGCTTTATTTTCTGTACTGATAATAAAGAAGAGATTCATATACCTGCTCGCTGAAGTATTTAAGAGGATGAAGCAAATAGAGATTAATCTTTTAGTTCTCAGTTAAATCTTTAGTCTTATTTTTCATTCTTTTGTTGGGCCATTTGGGTTGTTTCTGCTAATCCAGGATGCTTGGTGGAATGAGAACATAGTGCAGAAGAATTAAGAAATTGTAGGTGGTAACTTTAAAATATTTCATGAGAAGTGGTGAATAAGTAATTCCAGTCTTTAGTGGTCACATCTGATAATTAGAATCTCTCTCTGTGTGTGTAGGCAAATTTCCTTTGTGGTCAGTGAAGGTTTTGCTTCTGCTATATCTATGGGTTTGTTAGATATATCCATGCCAAGGCTATGTGAAGGTAAAAGGTTTCCTCAGTACAAGCTGAACCTGAGCTGTTCCATGCCTGATAGGCAGGAGCAGTTCCTTTCAATTAAGGTTTGCTCTGTTTCTAATTAAAAACTGGATGAAAACCTGTGAATGAAATTTGGTATCAGAGTCTAAACCACAGGTTCTCATCTGGTTCAGCTTTTCTTTCTCAGTTGCCAAAAGAAATTAGAGCCTTTTGGATTATTCAGTTGCAAAATTTAATTAAAATTAAAAAAAAAAAAAAGAAAAATAACCATTAGAGACATGAACATAAAATTGCCATAAAATCTACCTATTTCTTCTGGCACCCAGCACTGAGTTCCTTTTTAAGTTGCTTTTAAAAGGTCACAGGATGGACATAATGGGACTAAATATTCTTTAGAAGAGATGCACCCATGATGTGGAGCACAATAAAACCTTGCTGTGAGTTTATACAAAAGGATGTTGGTTTGCAAAGATGCTGCCCAGAGCCCCACAGCCCTGTATGGGCCACTGTGGTTTATGCCATGTTCACAAGGCTAGATTTCCTAAGTGATGCAGAAAGACTGCACAAAACATCCCTGCCCAGCTGTATGTCAGCCCAGGATCCCATCTTTTGTTTTCAAAAGAAAAAAAGAAAAGGTTTTTTTTTGTTTCCCATTCCTGTTTTCAAAGCAGTTGTACTGACCCAAGTTGTATGGTGCCACCTAAAACCCTAAACTCTGAATTGCATGGAGCTGCAGTACTTTTAGCCTCTGTGTGTGTTAACTATTATTACCACACACTTCCTTGAATCTGGTTAGTTTAAAGGAAATTTTTATTCCTGAGCATCTAAATCCTAATTTTCTCCCTTCTCCTAGGCAGAACTTTTCCAAGTGTCAATCTCCATCCTTATGAAACAGACTGAAGGCAGAGTTTGGGAGATGCTTTAACCATTTCCAGAGCTTGATTGGCATTTGGATTCAAAGGTCTTACAAGGTGCAGCATGGGGGAGCAATCCATAAGATTTGAGGCTATTTCCCTTGACTAAACAGCTTGCATCCTCTTTTTTCTACCAGCTCCAAGAAAAGGAAAACTCAGGTAAGCTGGACAGGAGCTGCGAACGCAAAGTTATTGTCAGAATTTTCCTAATATGAGCTCAGCTCCTAATGTTAGAGAAGTACCAAGAAAAAAATAGAGAGACAGAGAGATGAAGCAAAGCCTAAAGCAGTGATTGCTGCTGTCTTCATGATTCAGTCCACTCCATCCACCAGCATGGGGCTGTATTTCCATCCTCTGCTTGAGCTGGAAGTTGTGCTTGGCATGGCTGCACTCTTAAGAGCATTTGGACAAATAAATAACATCCCTCTTCATTATTTATTTGCCTTCAAATTTTAATCAGTATTTGTGTAATCAGTAGTAATTTACTACATTCCTATTCAAAGCAATTGGCACAGTGTTTATGCCTAATCACCCAGCATTGCTGTTTTATTTAAGTACTGGGTTCTAAATACACATAACTCCAGCAATTATCACTGGAACAAATTTGAGACTTTGAAGTGAATTATACCAGGAGGAGTTTTCTGTAGTTTGAAATTGGAAAAACAAACAAAAAAGGGCTTCACTTGCCCAGCTGAGGAATCTGACTTTGACTTTAATGCATATGCTCTAGGTGTTTGATTTTGGGGGTGAAAAATGTATAAAATTTTCGGAAAGCTTTCAAGTGACAGAATGCAGGACTTCATTCAGCCACATGCAAGTGCACTGTTTGGGTTGTAAGGTTACAAAACCTGCCTTTTTCTTTGATGATTTTTTTTTTTTGCTTCCACATACATAAATAAATATATTTATAAAGTGCTGATGATACTTTTGCCTTTTTTTTCTACCCTGGGCTTAGCAGGTGTGGGCATCTGTGCCTGTGGGGTCTGAGGCTGTTTGTTAAATCTTTTTAAATTCAGTTTACAAGGGGAAGCCTATTCACCTGGGCTGGAAGTGATGTGAATGAGTTCTCTGCCTGCTCTGCACCAGAGCAGCTCAGGGTTGTGTCTTTATGCTGTGGTTGGTTAGAGTTGGGAATAAAGTGCCAAAGTCAGCAGCTGAAATAAGTAGAGTAAATCAAGTTAAGAGGGAATGGGACAAGATTTTGGAAAAGGAGGGAACGCGGGGTAAAACCATTACCTAGAAGTTCAGGGTTAAGATGATGAGATATAAATTGATTGGTATTTCCTGGGTTTATAAGGGGAGACCCTGGTGGATGAATGACATCATCTGCTGCCTTTTCAGGTTGCTCTCTGCCTACTTGGGCTGCCAGGATGCTGTAGATCCTTCTGCTTTCCCTTTGGGATCCACAGGCATTTTTATCTGAGCAATCCATGCAAGGTCAGATCCTTTCCAGAACTTTTAGAAAAACTTCTGATGATCCTAGGTCACCTCAATGTCAACTCATGTTGATAATCATGAGTTATTTCATGTGGACATCTACTGTATAAATGTGCCTTGGGCTCTGCAGACACAGGAGCTTACAACAATTTAACTATTTGGGTTTAATGCCAGCTCCAAAGTGAGCAAAGACATTTCTGACTGAGTGACTGGTTAGCTTACTGTGCTCCCAACAGACTCAAAGTTGTCTAGAAATAAGCTGGGTTTTAATCAAAGCAAGACTTTGATTCTAAATTAATTTGTCTGAAGTCTGACCTTAGGTTTAATTGATGCAGTCTGTGAAGCATTTAAATGAATATTTGATGATGAGCTAGGAAAAGAGGTATTATTCTTCTCAGTGAGAATTTGAAGCCTGTGTGTTCTGAAGATGGGAAATTAAAAAAGAGGTTGGTGTGGCCCCAGCACATCTCTGAGGGATGTAGAATTTCATCATTGCAGCCACGTGGTGTGGTACAAGAGGCTTAATTTCAAATATGAGGACAATTCCTTTTTCTACCACACCAAACTTATTCATGAGGTGTCTGCTCCTCAGGATTTTATTCAGCAGTGCTTTGGTGGTCTGGAAAATTTCTGCTTTGGGAGCAAGAAGGTCTTCACCATGGGGTTGCCAGCAGCTGTGCTTCTCTCTTGGCCCTTAGGGGAACAGCAGCCAACAAAAGACAGAGATGCTGTCCTACCCATAACCCAGTGTGGGGTCATAGAAGATTGCTGTGAGTAAAGACAAAATATTTCCAGGAGTAAATCCAGTGGGTTAAAGATTCAAGAGCAGAAGACAAGAGTAATGGCAAGGAAAACATCTTTCTTTGACGTTTTGTCCTTAGGTTCATCAAGAGCACTGGAAACCCAGGGCCAGAACGAATTAATGAGTGAACCAAGTGACCAACTTCTTTTCCAGGGCTCTGCTTTTCAGCCAGTTTTTAGGGGATTTCAAAACTTTTACTGGTTTGATTTCATTCTCTTTATGCAAGGTTCTTTCAACAAAATGACCGTATTCAGTTATTATATTTTCTGGATGCCATCACGAACAGGAATGGTGATATCCCAAGGTTTGGTGTGATTGGTTGTGGGGAAATAAGCACTTGTATCCCATGAGCTGCTTCCAGAGAAAGGCTGGAAAGTCTAAAAGTGCATCTTAAGTGCTGCAAAATCAATAAAATGTACTGAGATTAACAAAGCCTCTTCAGATGATGTGTTTCATATCTCCTGTCACTGGTGTTATGGTAATGGCTCCGAAGGGCTGCAATAGGATTTACAATATGGGCTCTGACTAAAATAGGGGATTGTGCTAAGGAATTGGTGGGTATTTTCAAAATTATTAGACACAGTTGGAAACATAGCTGAAAGCAAGGCTGCCTTCGTGTAGCATGTTGCCAGAACTAACTGCTTTGATTTCTTAAGACTAGATGATGATTGTTTGATCATTTTATTAAAAAAAAAAAAAAAAAAAAAAAGAAAAAAAAAGAAAAAAAGAAAAAAGGTCTAGGTGTCAAAGAGTTTCCTTATGTCTAAACAAGTGTTATTAACTTCAATTATGGCTGCCAGGTGGAGAACTGTGCAGTTCTTTTACCATGTTTTAAAATATTTCATTTAGACATTTTGGAAAAACATACATCCCTATTCATAACCCCTGTTACTGTTCTGATTTATAGGTTCTGCTCCACTGTAAATCATTCAAAATGAAAAAATTAAATTTTATGGCATCAAACTTATGTGGCATCGTGCCTGAGCAAAGGGCAGAAGGAATGTGATTCTTATACTGCCAATTACTATTGAAGTTAATTTTTTTTTTAACAGATGGCTGAGATACACATACAGAGAAAGGTGAAGTATACTTATTTTTTTTAATTTGGAATTTGATTTAAAAATAAAACACTCTCTTCAATGATTTTTTTCCATTTGTTTATAAAATTTTGACTCAAGTAATCTTTTTTTTTTTTTTTATTTTTTTATTATACAAATATTTTCATCTGAAACAGAAAATTTTGGGTTCAGGCCATGCACTTTAATTACTGTGGAAGGTTAAATGTATCATTCATTTAATCTGACAGGCTCTTGGAGAAAAAAGGCTTGCTGTGTTGAAAGTGGCATAGGGAAAAGTGTGAAACCTTATCATTTTTAAGTGGAGTGAGAGAGAACCTCGACATTGAAAATCTAACATGTTCTCCAGTGAGGAAGAGATTTTGGAAGAGGGGATATGATATTACTTTTTTTTTTTTTTAATTTTAATTCTATATTCTTTGCTTTACTTATACCCTAGTACCCATTATCAATGCCAGCAAACATCAGTGACCTGGCGTGATGCCTGACTGTGAAGTTCTTTTTGGCAGAAATTTCTGCTCCCATTTCTGAGGGTTTCCTGGAGGTTTGATGGCATTCTGGGACTTGGATGTAACTTCAGCTCATGCAATGACACAGGAGCTGGTTTTGAACTCTTGTTGAGAAAACTACTTAAAGTCATTCTAGTATCATGAAGCTCAGTTATGGTCAAAGGCAGAGTTTTCAGATAGTCACAGATTTAAAATACCAAAGGAAATTATTTAGAGGCTTGAAGTGATGGGGAATCACTCTAGGTAGATGGAAATGGGTACCTGGTTGTATCTCAGATGTTTCTTCTGCCACAGTCTCTTGTTTTAATGAGGTTCCCTTGCTTTAGGTGGAATTATCTCTTCATCACTTTATCCTGAAATTCTCAGCCCAGCCACACCCCCTAAATATGTGGGTTCATCCTGAAGACCTTAGAGGCAGATGAAAATGTGTCAGGACAGTTCTTTATTGTAACAAAGTGGTAAGAATTAGAATTTTTAGGAAACTTTGAGACGTACCCAATAGCTGAAGTTCTTCTTGGCTAGTATAAGGGGTAAAAGGCAGCCAAGAGAGACAACCCTGAGCCTCCAAGCTCCATCCATCAAACCTTTCTATATGGATTGAGAGTACTCTTTCTCCTCTGGGGTATATTTTGGATTTAATAAAAGCTGTACTGAATACTGTACTAAAACTGTAGCAAAATGCATTGGTAGAAAAGGGAGAATGGCTGAGCCTTGCCTTTATTTGCCTCTGATAAATTAATATGGCCACATAAATTGCATCAGGTATTTTGATACTTTCAGATTATGACTGATTTTCTGATCATGTTTATTTCCATGTCTCACTTCAGTACTGTTAATAGAGAAATGGGCAGACTTTCTTTTTATAGCATGTTTGATTCTTTCTCTTTTTCATTACACAAAGGTTTCTTTGAAGTATCTGTTAAAACCATATTTAGAAAATGAAGTAAATATAAAAATATCTGATCTCAGTGTTGAAGGTAACAAAAAGAATATAAATGTTAACAACATTCCTTTTAAATGCAGAACTAAATCTATTAAGTACCTTGGGGTTAAAATTTTAACTTCCTTAGATTTAGGATAAGAATTAAAACATCCTCCCTTGTTGTATTTATAAACATAGAGCTCATTAGATGAAGGAAATTTCCTTTATCATTAATAGGTCACATTAATGTGATGAAAATATTTACACTTTCATTAAATTTTATTCTTGTTTTAAGCAGCTACCACATAGACTATTCACCCTTCAGATCTCTCAAGAGCACTTATATAACCTCCAATCGAAATAATAATAAAGAGCAAAGAATAAAAAGAAACAAATTAATCCTCCCTTGGGAAACAGGAAGATTGTCACTGCCAGATTTTAAGCTGTAGCATTGATTTGCCAAACTTTTACATTTTTTTCTCTCTTTCCATGATTTAAATGGTAAACCAAGTGCATGTGCCCGAGGATCTTGAAATTAAATGCAAAAATTGCCTTCTGTGAAACACCTTTGTATAAGGGACCCAGTATTTCCTTCCTCTCTGCATCACTTTGTTAGACAGAATGGATGCTTTTGGAAGCTGAAAGAAATCAGAGTCATATTTATTTAAAATCCATATTTATTATGGATTTATTTTAAAATCAGAGTCATATTTTATTTATTTTGATTCTGACAACATAGAATGGAGGAAAAGCAAAACTGGATGAGATTCAGGCCCAAGTCTGATAGTGACCACTCACAAACCTTTTCCTCAACAGCTCTATCTTTCTGAAAACTTGCCCATATTACAATTATTTTTATCTCTTCTAGGTCTAGTTTAATTTGGGGTCAATGTCAAGTTTCTTACTGGACATAAAGAGTGGAGGTGTCAAACTATGTTGTGTAGGCAGCAGATCACAGAGGGCAAATTGAGAACATCCATAAATTCAGAGAAAAATTCTTAGTGGTCTGAAGGGAGCAGGCTGGGCAGTCTGTGGGGTTTCATTCTGGTTTCTGTTGCTTGTTTTTAGTTTATTCACTGCAAAACGAAAATGTTCTGTGGAGTCATAAAGTTTCCTGAAAACAAGAGGCCAAAGGGATGGAAGATAAAGCCCAAGAAAAGAGTAGCCAGACCTTGCTCAGAGTAATAAATGAAGAAAAGGGACACAACTGGCATGGCAGGAGAAAATTTCCAAGAACATCATGGAGGTAGGATGGGTGAGGAAAAGGGGTGGTGATATTTGTGACCTCTGAGAGTAAGGGAATTCATATGTGAATCTGTATGGGTGTGTGGGGCAGAGAGAAAACGTAACAGGTGAGGGAAAAATCCCAACCTTATTGGAATTAAAAACTGGACACTCTTTACAATTTGAACTGGCTTTCCACCAAAAAGCATTTTTCTGGCTGAACTGAGATGTTTTGGTGGAGAAACAAAGCTTTCAGTGAATTTTTATTTTGAATAAATGCAGGTGAAGTGTTAGCTCAGTGTATAATTTAATTTAACTTAAATTAATTTTTTTAAATTTAATTTTTATTTAAAATGGCTCTTCTGGCTTTGAAGCTTGCCATACAATGCAAAATTCTGTTTGAAATCTATAATCAAATGTAATTCCAGTTAGATTTGAAACAAAAGTTTGATGAAATTGACAGGATTTCCTTGACAAGAAATTTTGAAGTCTGTCTTTTCAGTATGGTTGAAATTGTTTGGAAATGTCAGGATTTCTCATGAAACAACAGCAACTGTGTTTAGACATAAATAACAATGTGCAAATCCAGTGCTGAGAACTATAGTTTTGGATTCTTCAGCCTGTAGTACCCATATCCAGTGCTGGATTTTGGGCATTGTTATCTATGTCTAAACCCAGTTGCTGTTGTTCAACCACAAGACAAGTCAGAAAGCAACCACAAGAATGTTTGCAGTGGCTGCAAAGGGGTTGAGGAAGATGCTGGTAAGGTGGATTTCACTTTGTTGCTCTGATTTATTTTTTTTAATTTTCTTTGAGATGAGAGTGTGTAATATTGATCGTAATAAACTTTTCATTTCAACAGCTGGAAAGCAGGTTTTGAGTTGGGAGTAAGAATAGAAATAGATTTTCTTTAATGGAAAAACCTTTCTTACAGGAGAAAATAAACACTTGGGAAAGAACTTGAAATACTGATGAATCAAGATTTTAGAGTGGTCCTTTAATAAAGATGGAAGAATTACCTGCACAAAATAGTAATCATATTCCCAGTCTGCAGCCAGGAAAATGATTAGTTATTGAGTTTGGAAGAATAAGAACCTTTGTCACTATAGCAATGAAAAAACCCACATTTTAAAATACAAAAGAATACATGGAAAACATTTTTTTTTTTTACCTAGGGAACTAGAAATAATACACCTGCAGGTATAATGATTGGCAGTGCATGAGGCATTGAGCAATTTGTACCACAGTTATAGATTCTTTCTTGGTATTAATTTGAAATAAATTAAACTTTTTTTTTTTTCCTCCAATCTTTGTTGTATTTCTGCCTCTCATTTGTTTATCATCAACTCTTTTCCTTTGTGTTTTGTCCTTGCCAGCTCTTTCTGTTTCTCTTATGTTTCTTGCCCATTCTCTTAACTTTTTCCCTGGCTATTGTCCATCTCCTTAGCTTACTGCCAAAAAAAAAAAAAAAAAGCAAAAAGAAAAGAAAAAAAAAATATTTCCTCCCTCTGTTCTGGACTACAGAAGCAGTTGAACATTTACCAGAATGTGTTTTGCTTCACTGATGAGTTTTCTTTAGAATCACACCAAGTAGTAAATACTGGTTTAAAAGAGACTGTTGGGTGACCTCAGTAGCACAGGGGAATTCAGGAAGGTATTTCATGTATTACACTGTTACGTTAAAAAAATCTAAATAAAACCAACCAAACAAAATGCAACAGAAAAGAAAAACAAACAACCCTTGCTTCTCCTTTTTGAAATTTGTATTTTGGACCCATTCTCTTGCTCTGAGCCCTTTTCTGATGTTGATACAGTAGCTGCAATGGGTTGACCCTGGAGTTTTGCTTTGCTTTCTGTTTCTGGTTCCTTCCAACAGCAAGGAATCCCATTGCCTCAGTCCCTGCTACTGACTGAACTCCATCTGGGTCAGTCCCTCCCTCCACTGTGTTTGAGTGAATCTGCTCCAATGCCAAGCAGATTGTATGGAAAAAAAGTTGCCAGTAGTCACCCAAGCTTCCTCTGCTCTTGCTAGCTGTGAAATCAAGCCTTTAAAAAGCCTTTAAAGGAAAGAGGTTTGAATCTGAATTTCTTCTTTTCCAGGTGACCTTGTGAGCCATTGGGAAGGTGGATCAAACTTGGAGGTTTTATTTGAAAATACTAAAAAAAAAGAAAAATACCCAGACAAACCATTTTGCTTTACCAAGAACTGCAAAAAAGGGAAGGGGAAGGGGAAGGGGAAGGGGAAGGGGAGGGGGGAAGGGAAAGGAAAAGGAAAGGAAAAGGAAAGGAAAGGAAAGGAAAGGAAAGGAAAGGAAAGGAAAGGAAAGGAAAGGAAAGGAAAGGAAATGGAAAGGAAATGGAAAGGAAATGGAAAGGAAATGGAAAGGAAAGGAAAGGAAAGGAAAGGAAAGGAAAGGAAAGGAAAGGAAAGGAAAGGAAAGGAAAGGAAAGGAAAGGAAAGGGAAAAGGAAAAGAGGAAGGGAAAGCGAAAAGGAAAAGAGGAAGGGAAAGGGAAAGGGAAGAGGAAAAGAGAAAGGGAAGGGAAGGATCTTACAGATCAAATTTTAAATTTCATTGGTACTAATATTCTTCAGTTTGGTCACCAGGTCAAGAAAAAGCACTCTGTAGGTCTGAAACCCTCAAGGATGAGATTTACATATCCCAGTGCCCATGGGGTTGACAGCCCCAACTCTCTGAAGACTCCAAAGAGCCCTGAGCAGTCTGGAACTGGTAAGACCTCGGGTTCTGCCACTTTCTGAAACTTGTGGCTGTGCCATCAGCAAGAATTCTGCCAGCCAGGCAGGGACACAGCCCATGGACACAGCCCCAGGTCCTTTCTATCTACACACAAGGTATTGCTGAAGCAAAACATACCTGAGTGTCTGGGGCTGTGTTTTCACAGCATGGTTGTTTCAGTCAATAGATGGGAAAATATGATTTTTTGGAATCGGAGTCCTACTGTATTAGTCTGGTAAATCCCAGTGTTAGATACAAAAGAAAAACAATGTTCTTGTTATTTCTGGAGGTTTAAGGAGATTACTGTACCCTGGGATACAATGGTACTTTTCAACTATGAATTCTTCTGAAACTCATTGGAAGTAGTCTTCAAATCCAAGAAAGATTACATTGTGTTCTGCATGTATTAAACAATGTTCTGGGGCTAAATTTAAGGATACAAGTTTTTTCATTCTTAATTAAAAAAAAAAATAAATTAAAATGGATTGGGCTAGGAGCTGTCTAATGTTTACTTGAGTAAATCAAGTGAACAATATTGAAATGCTGAACAGCAAATAAAGACATTAATCTCTGGCTTTTGATATAAACCACGAAGTTTATATCAAAAGCAGTTTTTACCAGATTAGCAGGAGGAACAGCAGGTAGCAAAATTAAATATTGGAAAAATTACATTTATGCCACCCTCAGAGTTGAAATTAAAAAAATCTGAAGCAGATTCCTGAAGGGGAAAACAGAGAAAGAAGAGCTGGCATCAACCCAAAAACCCACCAGGCTATCAACGTGGGCTGCAGCCTCAGTCGCACTGGGCTGCACAAGCATAGGAGGTTCCAGTGTCTCATGTGGAGGATATGGAGAGGAAAATTAGCAAGTCATTAAGGAAATGACTGGTGAGCAGCTCATGCTACACTGCCAACATCAGCTTATTTGCATTGCTGAAGGCTGAAACAGGATGCTACCTGCAGCCTCCGTGGAGGGAAAGGGATCCACGCTCATTATTAATCCATTTATACCTGCAGGCTGCAGTGTGGCTCTGACTGTCATTGTGAGTGGGAAATGGAGATAAATACAGGAGATAAAGCATATCTGTGACAGCAAATGGCAGTCGAAGGTAAATTAGATTTATGAGCCATTCAAGTATGAGAAAGACTAAAATAATCTCTGCTCACAGGGTAGTCAGAGCTGGGAACTGAGAAATCAGTTCCCAGAAGGCTGATCGTAGCTCTCTTGTTGGGATATAGTTGTATTGTGGGGTTTTTTTTGGTTTGGGTTTTTTTTTGGTTGTTTTTTTTTGTGGTTTTTTTTTTTTTTTTGCTTTTTTTTTTTTGCTTTTTTTTTTTTGCTTTTTTGCTTTCCTTTGGAAGTCAAGGCAAAACTGTTGCAAGATTGTCTCAATCATAAATGCATGCATGAGGCACTGTGGGGCAGAATACTGGAAGGATGTTGGTAGGAAATGTGTAAGGCCAGGTGCTGGAATAGGAAACAGGGAAAATACCTTTGCCTACTTTTAATATCCCAATGCTTATTTTCTGCAATAACAAAGTGAAGAGATTGGACATCCCAGACACTGGAATGGTCTTCCAGGGGAAGTGGTGGATTCCCCCACTTTGGAAAGTTTGAAGTCTCATCTCAATGGGTGCTGAGACATCTCAGATAAACAATAATATTAGAAGGGTTGGACCAGGTGATCCTTGGGGTCCCTTCTA
Source organism: Heliangelus exortis (assembly GCF_036169615.1). NCBI lineage: Eukaryota > Metazoa > Chordata > Aves > Apodiformes > Trochilidae > Heliangelus > Heliangelus exortis. The sequence continues at coordinate 39,026,486 of NC_092425.1, forward strand.
ACCTGGCATTCTGTGATTCTATGATACTGCAATGAATCAAGAGTAAACTTAAGATTTGAATAAGTGATGTTTTATTTCAGTGCCTGGTGTATTGCTGAAAACTGTTCTCCCATACTCCTCATCCCAGCACATCCTCCACAGATTGTTTCTTTTTATGCAGCTTCATTCCCTGCCTGACTTGTAGAAAAAAAAGCAACCATTGTGGAGTCCAATGCTGGCAGAGAAGGAAAATGTACCAATTACCTCTCTTTTGGCAGACAGCTTTTGTGCTTCTCCTCCATCTGGGAATTAATGAGAGCTGCTCCTTATTTAAGGATATCTGTGACCTTTTGCTCAAGGAATACACTCAGGAAGGCATCTCTGCTGATTGATCAACAGGTAGTTAAGCATTTTGAAATGTTTTGGTCTTCAAGACACTATGTAAGCAAATGGAGCACATCCTTCTTCATAGATCCCACAATATTTGTTTGAGGTTTTGATTTGTGGAAGGTGCAGTTACTTTCTCTTGCAGGGCTGGATTCTTCAGCCCGTAGCACCCATATCCAGACATAGATGGGGATTTGGTGAAAATTTTATTTATTTAGGGGAAAAATCAGTTTCATGGAACCTTTGCTCATGTGGGGAAAGGATGAATTTGTCCCACTTCTATGCATAGTACCTGTAATGATATTAAATGATAATTTTATTTAACTTTGATTCATGAATCTCCCATTCTTTAACAGAGACAGCATGTGGGCTATCTCTGAGATCCAGGACACCCCAAATTCTGCAGCAAGTCCACCAGTGTTCCCTCACTTCAAAGATAACTGACACCCCAGTGGCCTTTGGATCCCTTATTTCACCTTGCTCTGGGCTGTTCTCTACAGAATAATTTTGTGATCTCTGTCACTGGTCCCTGGAGGGCTGTAATTTTCTTATGATTATTTCCCTGTTTCAGCTGCTTTTTCTGCAGCAGTGAGACTCCTTATAGCATTTCTTTTTCCTGGAGTTAGTATACTTCCTCACCCATGCAGCTGGTTCCCTCGTGGCCTATTGAGTCTTTTCTATTAACTTTGTCTTAAGAATTTTAATGTTCAAGCCTGTTTCCTGATTTGAGCAAGTCTCAGTTAACCAATTATATCATATTTCTCCTTACACACATGGGGTGCAATTTCAGGTCTCTGCTTTGTATTGCCTTTATGCTTGCCTTAAGGCTTCTATAATGTGAGATATCATCAATCCTCTCCTCTTCCTGTATTTTCTGAACAGTTTTCTTAGAAGTATCTTCATTACTTGAGCTTTTCTGGCCTGTGGAAAGGGCAGAGGGATCTTCCCAAGGAGTGTCCCTGGAAGATGCTTCACTCACTTGCCAGAGGGAACCATAAAAAGCACTTGAATGTTCTCATGCAGCCAGATGTCTCTGCAAGTAAGCAGCATGCACAGTCCAAAGGGTTACTGGCTCATGTGTAGCTCTATTTAACAAGAAAAAAAAGAGATTTTAAAGGGCCTAGGGGAAACCAGACCAAATTACTTACATGAGGTACTACTTTTAGGCCACCAAGGAAACAGGAGTGTGTTGAGTTCAGCTCTGGGCTTCACGGGCACAAATATTATTCCCATAGGGCTGGTAGCACAAAAAATGCACATATTTCATCACACCTGATCCCACATTGCTCTGCAGTCCCTGGGGTGGAGAACTCACCACGTGGCACCAGGCTATTTGAATTTTACACCCTCCTTTTAAACCACACTGTTTCTGCATGGCTGGTGGCCTCCTGAGAATGTGCCTTTGTGGCTAGAGGAAAAAAAAAAGTGGACTGCCAAAGAAAACATAAAAATAATTATGCCCCGAGTTGGTATGAATAGCCTGAGAAAGACAGGCAGGACCTTCTGCCCTTGCAAAACTCTCTCATATATTTGGGGATTTTCCCTATTGTTCTGTTCACAAGTCAACACAGCTGTCAGTTCGAGATTTCTTTTCTCATTAATTCCACTTAAAACCTTCACTGGGGAGGAGCATTAAGTGTTTTCTCCTTTGCCTGAGAAAACAGTGCCAGGATGCTAAACAGAGCTGTGGCAGCTGTGCAGGCTCCCTGTGTCATCCCTGATCTGCTGCTCTGGCAGCCAAAACTCCAGTTTTCCTCCAGGAGGGGCTGACATTAGTGACAATGAGATCTTTTTTCATCCATTATGAAAAATATCAAGGCAATAACCAAAGCTTGAACCAAGAACCTCATCAGATTCCTTTACAGCCTCTTTGTCTGAGATTCTGAAATCACAGGGGCAGAGTAAAGTTTTGCAGCTTGATTTGAGCATCCTTGCTTGGCAAGTCTGTGAGACTTTGGGGCAGCCTGGTCTTATTTTCAAAAACTGCACAGGACTCTATCAGAGTCCTTTAGAATATCTCATATTACCTAACTGAATTTTCCAGGATAGTTATGTGTGGATAGATTTTTTTTATGCTTATAATTTCTAATGGGATGCTGGCAGGCATTTCCTTCACCAACATGGTTGAACTTCTATAACTTTTTCTTCAAACGTGGAGTGGAATTGTGGAAACTGCAAACGGAGCACATTGTGCTCCATAAGAGGGAGAAATCACTTGCTTAGTGAAGAAAGCTGTAGGTGTTGAAATTCTTCAGAGAAAATCCAGGTACACAATCATTATTAAAGTGCCCAACAGTATCAACCTCTCTTTTAATTGCTGTTATTCAAGGTAATTTTCAAACCGCTTCTCAATGTCAAACCATTTTCCAGAGGTATTGACAAATGGAAGTAATATTATTTAAGGTCATAACTTCTGTCAAAATGAATTCCATATGTCATTAGCTCTGGATTCATTTATGTCAGAGGAAGGATCTGATTCTGCAAGTCTTGGATGGACTTATTTCAGATGGGAACTTTTGGTGACACAAAGACCAAACCGTGAAGAGTTAATAGTACCCAATCTCAAAATTATCACTATGATCAGCAAGGGTTAAAGCATCTGTTCCTGGTTTCTGACCCAATGTTTTATTTCAGCCTGTAGTAGCCATAGGTAACACTCAAAATAAATGACATTAACAGGTTCTCCAAAAGAGGTCAAATTACACGATTACTTAAGAAAACCCCTGGGTACATGTGTGCGCATTATGTGCCGTATCAATGCAAAAAGACAGCAAGCAAGACTGAAAAAAAGCCACGCTTTTTATTTTTCCAATGAATCTGTTGCACTTTGCAATGTTTAAGTGGGCTTATACAACATAAACATTTGGGACATTTAACATATCAAGCTCAAATAAAAATGACACGCAGATCGTTGACTTCTGAAGCTGCCTTGTGTTCAGTTATTGGAACACTCCATCCCTGTGGTTTCCGAAATATTATAAGTATATATTCCAGATTAAACTTTCTATTTTCCTCAAGGTAGAGTTGCTTTTCAGCCCTCAATGGCTTGGTTTTTGCCTAAAGAATCAGGTCCTATCAGCAAAATCAAAGGCGATTACACAGCTCAGTAGTCATTTAGGATTTCTGTGGCTCAATTAAGCATGTATAGCATGCCACAGCCACTGAGACTCTGTTTATTCAGTGAAAGTGCTCTGTAATTTATTTAAAATAATCCATCTTTAACAAATAAAGAGGCCATTGACTGGCCATCGCTGCAGGCATCCATTTAAATGCTGCCTTCTTGATGGTCTGTTTTGCTGGTTTAAGTTAAATACCTGACAAAAGTGATTCAGTTTTTTGGAAATAAGATTTGTATGCATGATGTTTATTTTCTTTTACACCAGTAATCAGTTAGAACTTCTTTTTTTAACAGATTGACCATTAAAAATGATTAATGCTATTCACTCTGATAATAACAGATTGTGACTGCCAGCTCTGTGTGAGTGTGTGTGTGTGTGTGTGAGTGTGTGTGTGTTTAAATTGTGTCTTTATGACACTTTGCTAATCATGTTAGACCTATTACTGTATACATATATTGAAAATTAGATTAGATGACTACAGTTTAGAGACAAAAACTCTTTTCTTCCCCAATGTGCGGCTCACTTTTTTTTGCTTTTTTTTTTTTTACTTTTTTTTTTTTTTTTTTTTTTTCTTTTACCACTTGACTATTTCAGAAATGAGTCATTCATCTAAGCAAAACCAGCAAGCTGCCATAAAGACTTGCCAGCACTAGTGGATCTTCTCTGGGCATCAAAAGTTTGCAGTATAAGCTCCTGGTAAGTGCTGTTACTTGTTGCACTGGAACACAACCAAGTCAGAAGAAGCTTTTTCTCTGTAACAAGAAACAGCCATTAAAAATTGTCTTGGGAATAGGGCAAAGTATAGTGCTAAATTTCCAGTGAAAGGCAATAGCAAAAGCTATTGGTTAAAGGCCTCCTTCTTAGGGTTAAGGATAAATAAAACTCTGGTAGCCACAATGGCACCTCCTGTCCAGAAGCCACACAGTATAGCTGTGTCTTGTCCTCTTTTCAGACTTAAAAAAGAAAAACAGCCCACTGAGAACAACGTCAGCCTTAGAGGAGGTGAAACTAAGATGTTTGTGTTATTGAATAATGACTTTTTAATGGAAGTTAAACAGAATCATGGACAGCACTCAATATTTCTTTATTAAGCATCTAAAGAGAATATGTCTCGTTCACAGAAGAACTTTCAAATCAGGGCATCACATGTCCTTTGTTACAGTAAGCTTGTTCTCACACTATTAATTCTCTCTGCTTTGCTTACAGAAGCCTTACTTATAGTTCACTTGCACCCACTTAAATGAGAACAATTTTTCAGTGCATGTTGTTTGAAAAATGGCTAATTCTACTTTAAACATGACGATTTATCCCAGAGCCCTGGAGACTGTAACACATTCATAGACATTTTCACATGAAGCTCTCTGGTGCCTATAGATGAAGAATGCATCTATCTTTGTTCCCCATTTCACCGAGACAGGACAATCCACTTCGTCCCTGCACATCTGGAAATAAGACATGAGACATTATTACACATACTAATTTGCTCTTAATTTTAATAGCTAATTGCAGCCATAAGGCTGGAGTCACAGAACAGTAGTGCAAACTACCTCAGAGCTTCAGAAATATCCTAAGTCAAGCTTGAAAATGCTTTTATAAGAAATTCTAACTTCTCTTTAGTTCACTGATTTGTCATGACTTCTGAAATACTTTGCTGGACTTTTTGCCAAGCCTGATATTCAGGCTCTGCCTTGTGTTCAATATTAACTGATCATATTTTAAGACCAGGATGGGAACACCACAAGCCAAAGCTCTAGCTCCTCAGTCAGGACTCATGGCTGTACCAAGGACTGTGATCAAGTTGAAGCTGTACAGGTAAAACCAAGGCAGGAGGATCTTATTGTCCCTGGGGTTGGATGGTAGAGGAAACAATCAAATAGTTGATGTCAAAGTGTTTTAGGGTAATATTTTGCCTTCCACACTTGGGGAATTTCACTTCCCTCTTATAATCGCAGGATGACGAGACTGAGTTAGGTTCTAACTCATAATTAAGGCATTTTTTTTGTAATTTTAAGGCAACTGTGTCATATTCCAGCTCGCAGGGCCTTACAGTAGAGTCCAGGATCCTTCCCTAAACATCCAATTCCCCTGTTCAACTCTTGGGCTGCTCTCTCTATGACTGCCTGGAAGGAAGTTGTAGCAAGGTCAGTGCTGGTCTCTTTTCCCAAGTAACAAGTGATAGGATGAGAAGAAAGGGCCCCAAGTTGCACAATTAGACTGGATGCTGGGAAAAATTTGTCCACTGAACGGGTTGGCTCTGGGCTAAGCTGCTCAGGGAAGTGATGCAGTCACCATCCCTGGAGGTATTTAAAAGATGTGTAGATCTGGTGCTTGGTGGACTTGGCAGCGTGAGGTTTACAGCCTGATTTGATGATCTGAAGGGTCTTTTTCAAGCTAAATGCTTCAATGATTCTGTGAAATACCTGGCAATGAAGTTTTCATCTCATCAGTAGACACAGGACAGGCAAAAGGAAACATGGGGAGGAGGGGAAGCCTGAAATCCTGTCTTGCTGTAGCACAAAGCTGTCTTACTCAAGGCTACAAATAAGTATCTGGTCCTGTTATTATTACCTCCTTAGGAAAAAAAACCTCCAAAAACCACCACAACAAAACTTTCAAAAGCAGTCTTCTTTCTCTTGAAGTACAAATGTGGGTGGTAATGCCTGCTTGAGTATTTGCCTAGAAAGATGTTAGTTTTTTGTCCAGTGCTCTCCTCTGCCTTGGAGGGTATCAACCCAAATTTTTTATCCCACACAGGAGAGAGTCCTGGTCAAGACACACACATGGATGGGATCTGAATCCTGGTCAAGCTGAGGCAAGAAACAGCTCTGAAGATGTGGAACTGAGACCTCCAGTCATTCTGGGAGATAAAGTGGTAAGACTGGAATACTTAGGTGTCTCCAGGATAAGAAGAAAGCTTAATTTGTTCAGTTGAAATTTAGAATTTAATTACTGGATTCCTCCTTTGTGTAAATTACTCTATGATCTCAAAGGCCACTGGCATGGAAAAGTTTCCTTCAGGATTTAGTACAAGGAGAAACTGAGGCACTCAATATTGAATTAATTGTCTAAGGTCACACAAGGCAATGGAAAAAATGTGTGGGATGACATTGCTGTCCTGAATTGCATCTTTGTTTGACTGATGAAATGTAGCACCCTGAGAAAAAGAAAGAAGATTTTAAGAGCACAGATTTCCTTGCACTTATAATTCAGAATGATGCTTTTCATTCATGGTGGTGCAAATATATTACCTTGGTGAGAAACCAGGGAGAACAGGAACCATAGAGCAGGAGCAAGCCTGTGGGTATATGTGGGGAAGAGAAACAGAAATTATGCTGTATGAGGCATTGGAGGCCTTCCAAGCATTTTTTGTTCATTATTACAATTTTTATGTGAAAGGGAGCAGCCTTCCAGGCCTGGCTGGTTTGCCTTGGGGAGGGATTTTGGCAAATTCTAGTCCCAATCCATGTTTCAGTTTTTGTGTGTGCAGATGTGTGCAGGCTGCCCACAGGAGGTTCAGAATGTGCAACTTTTTATCTGCTACTGCTCAGAGTTACCTACTCCAGCCTCTCCTGTCAGTGCAATCTGCCTTTTATTTAGTCACTTGACCTTCAATTTCCAAACTTGATAGTGTTTGTAGAAGGGAATTCATTGGATAGACTTTTTAAATTTTTTTAAAGATTTTTTTATTGAAACACGTGTGAAAATACCAAACAGGGTGATTAAAGGACGTCTTAAAACTGAAGGAGGTTTTTTATATGAAAATGTGAAAACTGGTTTTATTACATCAAACGGGGCAAAAAGTGCTGATTTTTTGAAAATTTGTTAACATTTCGTTTGGGTTTACAATACTTAGAAAAAAAAACTGTAACAAATGTTGCTGCGGCACATTAAATGAAATTAATTTAACAGAAAATATTATTGAAAAAGACCTTTTGCAGAAATCTGGCCAAACTGTGGTTTGATCGCCATTGTGTGCAGGCAAATTAATTACTGAGACCTTTCATGATCTTTGATTCTTCACGTAGACTGACTGAATATTTGAATTTCCTGGCTGCTTTTTGCTTTTCAGTTCGTGATAACCCATCTCCCATCATAAAACCTCCTTATGTGTTAGCAAACTATAGTAATAGGTCATCTGTATTGTTTTGCAGAAGGGCATGAAGTGCTTTTACCAGAGGAATAGGCAAGTTTTATGTTTCCAGTGGTAAAAAAAAGCAAGAGAAAGGAACCTCCTTTGGTTGGTAGAAGCAAGAAAAAACTGGAGAAGGTTTTACCCAGCTGGCCAGGCTTGACCTTGACTTCGAGCTTTAGTTTATTGTTGTTTTGATAGTAATTTCTAATGCCTTTTAATCAAACTCACAGCAAGTCAGTACACATTTCACAGTCACTTTTTCTTGTGATGAGGAGGGAATGAACACTGGATAACTCCAGAAAGCACGACCCAAATACAACAGAGAATGGAAACCTGAGGCAGCCTTGCTTTGAAGGGTGCTGTGGGGCAAAGCATTTGAGAACCACTCAGAATGCTCTTCAGGAGGTTACTTCAGTCATTTTTAACTCTACAACTGAGTAGCTGCCATGATTTGGGAGTTCTTGTGTGGGCTCTCCATGCAAAACATCAGGAGTATAGAAGTCATAATTACAGAAAGATCTCTAAAGCACTTTTGCCTGTAGCAGCCCACAAATGAAAACCAGATTTAATAGGAGAAAACACATCTTGTCTCTTCAGTATTGCAGAAACTCAGTGGAGAAACTCTGGGATTTAACCTTAGGAATTTTCTGGGTCTTCTGCAGATTTTCTAACTGAGGTGGCTGGAGTGTAATATCCAGATGGAGCCCTTCATGTACACAGAGCAAAAGCAAATGGAATTGGATGGGTAGGAAGGCAATTTTAACTGTCTTTTCTTTTTCCCAGTATTTGCAAACCAGTCATGCTTTAATAATATTTAGGGAAGGGTTGATTTGTGAAGCAAATATCTCAAGGTCTAGTGCTTCGATTAGCCACATGTTTCTTCTGAAAACAAAGCATATCACATGTAAAGGGAGCCTGGAATAAATTATCCTGCTCCATCAAGAGTTTCAGAGGAGGATCTGCCCCACTGTGGATTTCCACATCTTCTGGGGAGTCACACATGGGTATGGAAGCTTAAGACAGTGCTTGCAAAATTGCACATGCCTAATTACCCAGCAGTGGTATTGCTTTTAATAGGGCAGCAAATTAGGAGTTCTTGGGTTTTTCAAATGTAAATATCATTATCATGAGGAAGGCAGAACATAAAACATTTGTGCTTGCTCCTCACAGCTAAATAAGCAAGGGTGAAAGTAACTCAAAAAGCATGAGAAAACAGCTGATTAATTTCAATCTGATTTTAACCAAACTGTCATCAATGTCTTGCTTAGGGCTTCTCTTGGAGGGGTGTTTTGGAAGGAAGGGCAATTTCTCTCTCTGAAAACCCTACTGCCAGCCATCTGTTGATAATTATTGTCCAGTCTCTGCTGAGAACTTGTGATATTTAATATTTCCTCACCACTTGAACAAATAAGCAATAATAACTGCAAGGTACTTGACCACAGGAGTAGAAAGGCACAGAGCATGAAAGAGTCAGTGTACACCTTGGATTTTCAAACTGATGCAGTTTTCTATTTGTGATAAAGACAAATCTGAGTTCTTGGGGACTCAGAAAATAGGTGAGGGGCAAAATGTGTCTGGAAAAAAATAATTAAAAAATAAGTTGACCATTCTTCTTGTATCTTATAAGTTTCAGTTTATGTTATCCTTTCTCATAGAAAATGGCAGACAATATTTTTAGTTCTGCATTGAGTATGTAGGACGAGTAAGCTGAAGACACCTCAATTTTTCACAATATTTAGTGCTTTAAATGGTCAGTATTTTTATAGATATATTTAACCCTATGTAGTAGAAGTGATGGAGAACAGAAATAATTTGATCTAGTTTAGAAATGTTCTCTTAACTCATACAAGAAGCTCTCTGTAATTGGTGTTCTTTCCTTTCTTCAATTATATTATTCATAAATACTTATTATTAAGCCACATTTTTAAAACAAGTGCTTGGATTTTTACAAAGAGCTGCTGTCTAAACTTGGTGACTTGGTAGCTTCAATGGATGGTCTGACAATAATATATTTGTGTTTAAGGTCTGACTGTCTCTGGATTGCCATCCTCTGTGAATGACATTGCCCAGCCCAAGACATTGCCAAGACCCAAATCCATGATTTTCCATTTTTCAGAAGTCTTTTGGTCCCACTGCTTTGAATATTTATTCCCTGCCCAAGTGCTAAGAGAGAGGACACTGAGCTGCTAGCAAGAAAAAATCCTTGTTGCTTTTGAATCTGTGGCTTTGGATGATTTGATTAAAATCTCAGCAGCCCCTTATTCCTTAGAATATGCTTATTTTTTGCTTTCCAGTTTTGCTTTTCTTCAGAGGATTCAGTAGATAAAAGCCTCAGTCCCCTCACCTCAAAGTTACTCAAACTTAACTTCAAAGCTACTGCAGCTTGTAGGAAGCTTTGGCTGCAGCTACCTCCATCTCTAAGGTGTTTTCCTGAGCAGCTGCTCTGGAGCTTTTCCCTGCTCAACTTCACCTTCCCTGCCTGCATACCAGCTGGTCTCCTTGACCCCAGGTATAAATGGCAGAGAAAAGAGACTGAAAAAAAAACAAAACACAGGAGGAATGCTGATTTTTAATCCTCAGTTCAGTACACATTTCATATAGTTGCCAGGTGCTGTGCTAAATCCCCTCTCTCCAATAAACCTTTAAATTTTATGGGTGTTTCATTATCAAATGGAAAATAAAACCACTGAACAGGAAATAGTAATTCTTAAAGGTTCATGAAAAATCAACTATATTATCCCTTGAAAATGAAAAAGGAACCACAGGTCTCTGATATAGGGTGAATTTCTCAACAGATATAAGAAGCACAACTCTTCTTTTAAAGGATTTTATTAGCTGGTGTGATTCTTGAAAATGAACTGAAGTCATTCTTGAAGCTGCTTTTGTCACTTTTCCACATTGCTTTGAAAAGATGAACAAACACCAGTGAGGTACCTGTTGGTCATAGGTTTCCTGATTTTTTCATATATTTGTTCTCCTTGATTGTTCTAGAGGAGCAAAAGTGAAGTATTACTGGGACATTGTGAAAAATATCACAGTAAAATAAATAGGAATATGAGAGGGGAGTGGGTAGAACACATGAGAGGCTGTTTTCAGTCCATGCTACCTTTTCTTTTTGCTGTTGGAACTTAACAAATATTAACTACTACTGCTCTGCTGTACTTCAGTGCATAAATATTTGTGTAAATTCACACTGTGAATATATGAAGTGCTTTGATGGGCAAAGAGGAGAGTTTCCCCATGTGCTGGTTCCTTCTTTAGATGAAGCAACAGCCCCATATGCACTGACTGAACTTTCACACTCATGCTGTTCTGCATCAGCTTGAGTTCTCAGGTCTCTTTTTTCCTCCCTCGTAACTGGTTTCTTATCAAAACCAGCTCTGTTGCAGGACAGCAATTCCAAAGTGCTTCAAGCCAACAATATGGAATTTCAACTATTTTTTAAAAATTATCTATTGTTCTGGAGGCCTTTCTATGCTCCCTCTCTTTTATAAGATTAAATAATACAACAAGCAAAATGCCAGGAAACTCTTCATGTTCCCACCTGTGGCAGCTCTAAGCCCTCAAAGAAGAGAGCGTTTGGATCTCTATATATAATATTCAGATTATATATATATAATACTCCACTATGCACTGCTTTTAGTGTTATTTTTCCAGCCATCAGTTTTGCAGATGTGTCAGTGGCAATATGCATGCAGAAATTAACAGGGAACCTTGTATTAAATCAAGTATTTAATTATAGTTGTACTGGTGAGCCCCTGGCCCAGGTTGCCCAAGGAAGCTGTGGCTGCCCCATCCCTGGCAGTGTCCAAGTCCAGGTTGGATGGGGCTTGGAGCAACCTGGGCTGTCCCTGCCCATGCAGGGGGGTTGGGTCTGGATGAGCTTTGAGGTCCCTTCCAACCCAAACCATGATTCTGTGACTCATTCTATGATTTGATTGATCATATATTATATTTTACTCAACTTAGTTCTGCATGTTGTAATTTCAGTTCAACTTTGCAGCCTTTTCAATATTATTTGAAGTCAACCTTTGTTTGGGTAATACTTATCCTTAAAAGGATATCAGGTAGCTTGATATAAATTATGTTTCTAAAGAATTGTGGTAGGGTTAGATGGAAATGCTGGGTTTAGAATGGAAATTGTTTCCATAGTAGGTAATTGAAATAGATTTATATGTCAAGAGAATAAATAGTGCAAGTCTGATGTTTTAAGAGAAATAATAATATTTCTCAACACCCTGCTAAAAAGGCAGGTAGTATTCTTTCCAGCTGGAAAATAATTAAGGAGCAATCCCAAAATTCAGAGTTTGTGAATTTGTTTATTCCTCTGTCTTAATTATTTGGCCAATGGACTGTGTCAGCTCCTAATGCAGCTGATAATCTCTTTTTGAGGCTAACTGAGGATCATTATCTGCCCAGATCAATTCTGAGCAAATGCCTCTAAGATAGGATACTAATCTCTAAAGTTCCCTGACCAGAAGGCCAGGTTAGCATTCGTTCTAAGCAGTTCTGTTACGATCCGTGTTATTAGTTTAATACTTTGTTTGCGAGGAAATTTCAGCCACTACTCATAGACGACGCGTGAGTTTACAAAAATAACCAGGCTTTATGATTTAAACAAGTTCAAAGGATTTATTTAGGATTTATACAATTAGTTACTTTGGAGAGAAGAGTCGTTAAGAAGAGGAAAGAAGGAGGGTAATTAAGATGTTATCACCGTCTGCTGGCCCTGGCCTCTGGCTGTGGTCGGGTGCGTAGGGTCTGTCACTCCTGCCGCTTCTCTGTCCCGGAGCTGAAGCCGAAGTGCCGAGAGAGGGGGGGTCCAGAAGAAAGCCGCCTCGCCGCTTTCCGCTTGGGCCTTCAGAGCTGCTTCCCGCCTTTTTGCGCCGAGCTGGCTGGAGTTTGTAGTCACAGGAGATGGCTTCCACGTGTCCTTCTGAGCTGCTGGCTCCACCGAGCTACTGGCTGCTCTGAGCTGCTGCATCTTCGGTTCTTCTGGGGCGATTTTTATACAGGAAAAGAAAAGGGGTCCCTTTTTTGCATAAGTCCCTGATACATACAGATTTCCCGACTTCCCGGAGATGAGTCATCCTTATCTTTTAGTCTTTTTGGGTGTCCTGCTACCTTCATTGTCTCCATCATGCACCAGGAGACGACCTGATAAGTATTCTTATCTTTTAGGTGTATGTCAGGCATATGGTGAGGTAAACATATGTTAATTGACAAAATGTTGCAACATAGCAGGGAGAAAGAAAAAGAAGATTGATTCAAGAGACAAATTTTTGTATTTTTAAAGTGTTTACATCAAGTTCCCCATTTTAGTCAGAAGGAAAGTTTAAAAAAACCCAAGTGACTCCTGAATCAATCTAAGCTGAAGGCTGATCATACAGCAGGGCAGCCTCAGAGACATCCATCAACAGAAACAACCAAGCATCACCACTCCAGGAGCCAACCCACAAGTCTAGGTGTTACTGCTGGAAAATGTATAATGCAGCTTCACATCGGGATCCTGGAGCTGCCAAGCATATCTCCAGAGTAACTTTAACAGTGATTACCCTTGATGAAGTAGGTAAAGGAAGTAGAATCATGTGCCAGCAGCACCAGGAGGATAAGGGCAATATTGAAGCTGAAGGACGTTTATGTGAATTCTTATTCCACCATTAAACAGCAGTTTTTCATAGGATGAGCTTTGCCTACAAAAGTCTCAGGTGTTTCCGCTTAGTGCTGGTCCCTTTTTGTAAATATACAGACTTTTAATTGCAACAAGCAGGCTACCTAACAAGGAAATGTTTGAAAACACTGAAGACAGTAAATCCCATAATCATGAATTGCCTCTATGATACTATGCTGGGCTCTGGAATTCCCAGATGAGAAGGGTTATTTTAAAACGCAGAAGTAGTTTCACATTTTTGTTGGAAAGAGGAGTCAGGCTTGTGACAAAGTAAGAACTTAGCTAAGGATGGAGGGGGAATATTTTAGGCTTGGGTCCTAAAGATTGTGGTATTGTAACAGTCAATATTTACTAAAGAAATGTACTTTATTTCTGTATTTTATTTAAGCTATCTAGTGCTTGAAGTGAATACCCAGTCCGCTGCAATCACAGCCAGCAGCAAACAGATGTCTAGCCCAGAAGAGTCTACAAAGCAGTTCCATATGTTCCCACTCTTCAGAATTCACATTAAAAGCACAAGCTGGAGCTTGTTAAAGAGTTTCTGTCCAATTTCACCTTTCTAGCACAATATACAAAATCCATACCTGTGCCTGCAACCAAATCAATACCTATTCTCTTATCCTGGATGCTTAAGGAGCCTTCCTACTGGTGTTCTGTGGAAAAACACCCTTCTAGCTATAGACTGCATCCTGAATATGGGAGTTTCTGCCAAAGTGCCTCTTTTTAACCTGTTCTGAATTGGCCCTGAAAGACTCCTTAGTAGGAATGTAGCCCTGATTTGGGAGAAAAACATTGTCCTGGAAAGAAAGCGAGGGGAAAGTCTTCTGAGAAATGAAGCTATGCTATTTATTTTTTTTTTTCCTTTTAAAAAAAGAGAACAAAACAAAACAAAAATGAAGTTATTTTGTGGTAGGGGTGGTCTTTTTCTGTGCTGGAACAAACCCTAGCACAATGAGGGTGTTGAATCCTGAAAAAGTCTATTGTAGTTGCAATAGTCTGGAATAATTTTTTTCTGGAGGAAGAGTCTAAAAATAAGCCTGTAAAAAACCATTGAAAAATAATTCAATTTGTGTATGAGAAAGGCAAAAGTTAAAACATTCATAGTAAATAATTCTACATAGAGTTAGAAGAGAAAGGTAAGATTCCTCTCTCTACTGCAGAGGAAAAAGCTCCTTTTCAAAGAGAGAGAGGGAGAAACCCTCTGCTGCAACTGGAATTTTTACTGGGAATGCAAATCCTCCATTTTAGGGCTTCAGGTACAGGAACAGCTTTGAATAAACCTGGAAATTCTTCATCAATGCTAGTGAATTGACTCAGTTAACTAATAATACAAAAAAAAGCTGATTGACCTTACATTACCTTGCTGTCCTCCTTGCTCTGAGTATGGTCAAAACTCCCAAAATTTCAGACTACTGTAAAAGGAAAGAATAAGGAGGTTTTCTGGCTCTGAGAATCTTGGAAACCTCTGAATTAAACAAAAGGATTGGGCCACAGCTCTATTAATTATCAGTCTTCTAATCTTCCCAAGACAAGGATGCCTGTTCACTTCCAGCAAAGTGCAGTTGTGGAGGTAATGGTTATTTCTTCCCAGATACAAGTTTTCTTTGGTCTTTTGACTTGTTCCTGCATTTTCCTACTCTTAGGAAACTGCAGCATGTTTGTACCAGGCTGTGAGTTTAAAGGTATTAAACTCCTGGCCCAAACTGGGACACATGGAAAGAGACTCCCAGGCAGCTGAGTTTTAATGAGGGATATAAATGGATACCCTCCAACCTCAGTGAGAGTAAATATTTTTTACACTACTGAAACATCTGCTGATTGCAGAAGAATATCATGCCATAACAACTCTCTTCCAAAAAGAGTTTTTACAGGTTGCACAATGCTACCATCTCCTTCTTTTTCACAGAATACTGTTTCCATCCTACTGATGGAAACACAGACATTAGCAAGTTAATGGGAAACAGAACTCACCAGTCTGCCTTGAGTACCTGCCTGGCTCCTAAGAAACTGGGATGATAGATTACATGTGTCTTTGGGAAAAAAGAACAGCAGTCATGGCTTCTTTGATAATTATTCTAAATAACTATTGTATATTGAGCCTGAAATTAGCTAAATAATGGGCCTGGATTTCCTCCTCTAGAGGTAACTTCAGGATAGTGCACCAGAGGAACTTCTCCCCTGTAGCTGGTGTAATTTATTTATGGGTGTGTTGGTTATGCCTGGTTTAGTAGCCTGGTACAAGAGAGAATTAAGCAGCACCCTGTCTGTCTCTTGAAGCTGAGAAACCTGATGTTTTGATGGTGATCAGCAGAGGAAACAGTTTCTCTGAAACTCCATTTTCTGGTTCCGTGCTTTGACAGTAAATAGGGAAGGAAGAAACAAATCTTCCCCTCTCAAACACACCCAGCGTGTTGTGGATACAGAGCAGAAATGTATCTGAAAGCAGACATGACAGAAACCAAGGCTGTAGGTGGCATTCCTGGGAACTGAGACATGATGTCATCTCAAACAAGGTCATCTGTGTAAAAGTGCTCTCTCTGTTTATTTTTAGGATCCTTCTATAGCTGCTGATTGTAGAAGGAAGCTGCATCTCAGAATGCTACACAACTGAATGAGGTTTCTGGTATCCTGCTTGAAACTTTGTCTTTTTTTCTATTCTTTTTTTAAGCCTATGTTCCTCCAAAAATATTCCTGAAGAAACCAAAAGTGATTTGATTTCCCCCCTGCAATGGGCAGGGACACCTCACACTAGACCAGGTTGCTCCAAGCCTCATCCAGCCTGGCTTTGAATACTTCCAGGGGAGTATTTGAATTAGAGAACAAATTGAATTATAGAACAAATATATTGATTGTAAGAGTTTTATCTTTACTTGTTGGATCTATAGAGCACAGAGAGTATCTTCTAATACACCTTATACAACACCATTATGTTTAGTCATTCATACTAGAGTACGTTGGTGAGAAAATAGCTAATAATCTATTTACCTAATGTGTTAAGGTTTATATTCACTAATATAGTATTTAAAGTACCCTGCATGCAGCATTCCCAGTGTTTGCTCCCTTGTTTCCAAAGAATTTTGATGGCATTTTAAAAGTGCACTTTTGAAAGTGACTCTCAGATGTGATTGACAACCTCAGCTGATACAAGCAACTGAGATGCTTCAGGTAATGTCAACTTTTTCCTTTATTTCTTTGGTTTACAGAGAGCTACAGAGCTCCCTATGTGGGTTTTTGACATAGGTATCTTTTTGTACCTTTAAGGAATAGTTTGAAGGGCTATTTTTGAGGAAAAAAAAAAAAAAAGCAGTGCAGGTTTTTATGGTTGTTCTGACTTGTTTAGACTTTTATGTCCTTAAAGAGTGATCTAAGAGTAAGTCAGAAAAGAAAATACCTCCTGCCTTCCGATCTGTGCTCTTGAGAAGAAAATGGGGTTATCAAAGAGTGCCAGTGGGGATGGGTGGTTGGGAGAAAGACATGAAAATGGGTGGAGGAATTCCTTGAGTGGACAAATCTGAAATGGTATAGAAAAAAGATGTGCTGCTGTGCTTGGGGAGAGTTTGGAAGAGAAAATGGGTTACAGGGTCTGAATGCAATCTCAGTGATCCCTTTGTCTGGGGTGGAGTTGTGGAGGTAACTCCATAAACGGGGTTATACTTGAGTGTTAGACCTTAAGGTGGAAGAAATATGTGGAAATATGTGGAAAGAGGGATATGAAGGACTTTTTCTTGGAGAGCACATTTAACAGCAGATGCATAACACACAACTCGAGGTCCTATTTGAGAACTTTGGATGGGAGAAAGAAATGTGTGTGGTTAGACCATTCTGACTCTTTTCTGAGTGTCCAAGTTAGGATATAGAAAACTCAGAGTGAGTGGCTGCCAGAACTGAGAAAGGGGTTAAGAGGTGAGGGAAAGCAGGGCCTTCAGGGACCAATTGATTTCCTTGCATTCATTTTGTTTGTGTTTTTCCATCAGTGGGGAATGGCCACAAGTCCAGCAGAAGTTTTGGTCAGCTCTGCAGGATTTTTCAGCCTGCACACCACAGAGCTGAACACTTGTGATGCTCAGCAACAGAACTGAGGGAAAATTCCTTGTAGCCCACCCATCTGAAGCATCTGAAAGTGTCCATGGTAGGAAATGGGACAAAGCCTTTTGGATCCAGGTCACTTAGAGATGTCATATCTGCATTGGAAGAGAGTGCTTACCTTCTCCATTGGGGGCATAGATGAGAAACTGTGGGTCATAAAGTTGAACACCAAAGGCTTTCTTAAAAATTAAATTTCTACCCCTTTACAGCTTGCTTTATGATGCATGAAAAGCTCTCATATTTGGAGAGATTTTTACCTAAAACCCTAAATCTAAAACATAAGTTAAATTATCCAAGATGTAATGATATTTAAACACTAGGGTGTCCTATTAAGCCATCTGTCTCCACATTGAGAATATAGTACTCTGTATTTTAATTGTTCTAATCACTTTTAGACTTCCATTCCTTTATTTATTTCACATCTAAAATACAACCAGGGAAGTCTGATCTTGTTATCTGTAATCATAGAATCATAGGATGATTCAACTTGGAAGGAACCTTTAAAGCTCCAAAAGCCCTACAGTGAGCAGGGACATCTTCAGCTTGATCAGGTTGCTCAGAGCCTCATCCAGTCCAACCTTATTCTCTCTCTCTCTTTTTTCTTTTTTTTTTTTTTTTTTTTTCTTCAGAGTCCCTCCTCTATGTATAACTTGAAGGTTTTGCTCTGACACAGCATGAAAACTTATGGTATCATTATCTAAAAAAACCTTATCCATTCTCTTTAACATGCCTAGATCACTTTTTTAGGCTCCATGAAATCTTAGCTAGCACTAAACATAGAACTTCATTCATCATCATGCAAGCAAAGGCTGCCAAAGGAAGCCTGCTCTTCCTGAGCTGAAAGTGGCAACACTCCAGTATTGGCAGAAATCAAATGAATCGTTTCCTGCTTTTAGTTTTAGATAAATAATCAAAAAAGATTGTCTAGATTCTGATCCAAAAGTAATTTTTCATAGGAAGGGATAAGACTCCAGCTACAAAGACTTTAAATGGGGAATGTCCTCCTGGTAATTACTTGACTGGAAAAGCTTAAGGAATCTACAGTCAGATCAAAATATCAAAATCCAATTTGAAATGAAAAGTCAAATAATCATATCATCCTTTAAGTAGAGTAAGTTGAAGTGCACTGAAACAGAGGAGTCTGAGGATTTAATTTGCTCTTGATCCACTTAGAGGCTCCTGGTGGATCTGTTCCTTCTGGAGCAGAGAGAAAGCAGAGGCAGCAGCTCCTGCTGCTGAGTGGATATTGGTGATTACAGGATTCCAGGAGCTGTAATCTGTGAACTACCTCTTGTTCTTCCAGTTCTTCCATCTCTAGTGTTCATCATCTTCCATCTAGTGTCCATATCTGCTGGCACAGATATGTCAGGCTACATTTGGGTCTGTGTGGGAAGGGGAAACTTGATTAAAGGGGTTGAAGGAGAGAATAAAGGGGTAAAGGAACCCTGGAACCACAAATGGAGACTGGGAAATGAGCATAGGGAAAGGGGCAGGCCAGGGCATGAGGTCTGAGGTCAAAAGAAGATATTGGTACTGCAATGGGCAGAGGAGAAGAGTTGAGAAGGTTTGTGTTGAAGGAGCTACTGGAACTGTGCTGGGAACACAAGCTGGTGGGAACGTGAGGAAGGGCATGGGCAGTGACATAAAGGATAAGACTTGAGGTAGGGAGGGGACAAGACCCAGTGACTGTCAGAACCCCAGTGAGCTTCATACCTCACAAAGAATCAAAACTCACTGGTAAAATATGCATCTTACTCATTTGTCCTACCTGCCTAACCCAGAATCCCTGAATGAATCATGGAATGGTTTGGGTTGGAAGAGAGCTTAAAATTCCAACCTCCCTGAGTGGGCAGGGACTCCTCCCCCTACACCAGGTTTCTCCAAGCCCCATTGAGCCTGACCTTGAGCACTCCCCAGGGATGGGGCATCCAGAGCTTCTTGGGGCAAACTGTGAAAAATGAGACATATATGAGACATACTGACTGTCTTGAGGCCAAAGAGCAGTTCAGTAAACAGCTTCTAAAAAAAAAAAAAAAAAAAAAAAAAAGAGAGAAAGAAATAAAGACCAAAGAACAGTTAGAGTCCTATAGAGCCCTATCCACCATCTCTCCTGATTAATGCCTGATTAAATGTCAAACTCAGTGTTTATAGGCAGATAGAAAGATGGTTAAATCAAATTTATAGTCCCAGGCAAATTTTCAGTATGGAGATAACTGAACATCAGAAATGACACCTCTTTTCCCCAGGTGGGAATCACATCCAGCCACCCTCAGATCTGCTACTTCATCATGGATGTTTCTCACAGCCTTCTGAGTTAAACATGGGAAATGTTAGAGGTATCAAATGATTATTTTCCATGCTAAGTTCTCACTTTTGAGACAAAACTCCTCAGTAATTTTTTAATGGCAGTGTATAATGGAGCTCAGTTTTGCCACCAACCCAGTGTGAGCTTCAATAGAGCTTGGGTGTCCACATAACAGCAAAGGTGGCTTGAATAATGTAATTTATGATGACTAAGTCCTACAGTCCACTTTGCTCCTATTTTCAGGGACAGAAAAATCACTGTGCAGCTGGGATTTTTTCTTACCCAACTTTGAAATAAATTTGCTCACATCTGGGCAGTCTCCCACTCCCTTAGGGAAATGTCCTGGGTCTAGAAATGTGAAATTCCTCAGCCAAAGGTTGAGGAATGGGGTGAATCCATGTTATCCTGACTCAAAAGACTGGAACTGAATCATGAAACATTTCTCTGTAGTCAGTGCTCCAGCAGAAGAACAGTATTTTATGTATGTAATATAAAAATTACATATTGCAGATTTGTGGCTAAATCTAGTCAAGAATCTCAGTTTAGGATTTGGTCGTAGGACAGAAATCTATAAAACTGTCTTTTCTGGGTTTATGACCAAAAACCCCAGCATTCTTGCTCAAATCACAAGATTACAAGTCTGAAGGGAACGTTTTTCTGAGATTGTACTTGGATCTGAATGAGGCATTTTTCACTCAATCTAGAATCCAAATCACAAGGGTATTCTTGGCATGAGGCTTGCAGTTGAAACCACTCAGAAATATGTGAGAATATTGACTTGATATGTGGTTTTGGATCATTTCAAAGAGTAAAAGGTGTGACTGGCTGTCATTTCTGGGTTACAGGGTGCTAGTAAATTTTTTCATATCACCAAGAAACAGAAGTATTATATGATATCTTTATAGCCCATATAATATCAGCATCCATTTTGAAATCAGCGTCAGTTCATGAGTGCCAAGATAGTCAGACTATAACCACTCAATAAACAACTGATAACAGTTCCAAACGGGTTGATTTTTGTGGCCAGTCTTGTGATATCCAGTATTCCCAGTGCCTGAGCTTCTAAAATCCAGTATTACATAAAACTGTCATTTCATTCAAAAAACCCCCAACAAAACAATTCATTAATTACTAGTTGAGTGTCTCCTTTCATGGTTGCAGACAGAAGCTTAAAAATGTGACTGTACTGTAGACTAAGAATAACATAACAAAAGACACTTTCTTCTTAAATCTGAAGTGCAAGCCAGTTTCCCAGCTTTTGGCATCTGACTCATGATTTTTGAATGCTTGGGCTTGGCAGCATTCTACTAATATATTTTGTATCAAAATTCAGCTTCAGAAAAACATAACTTTTACCATCTAGAAAGCTGTAGCTCGAAAGGCTACAAAGTCTGCAAAGAGGGGAAACCCCAGACCCTTCAAGCCCCTTTTTTTCCTAAGGAACTACAACCTGAAGGAAAACCTGGATTTCTTATGTCAGGGGCAAAGTTTGCCTTGCAGGGTGGTTATGACTTAGCAGAGGGCTTGCAGTGTCCTCTCCACACTGTGGCCCAGCAGCAGGCTCCATGGGGAGATGCCAGGTCAGAATGCCAGGAGAGGACCTTCCCTCTGGGGCTCTGGGTGAATACCACAGTTCTGCCCACAATGAAACCCAGTGTCTTTCAAAATAAATATTGTTTCTTGGTTGCTAATATAAATAAATGTATTGCACGTTACATTTTTGAAGAAGAATGTTCAGTAGCAACATTTCTGAAGTCAAATGGAGAGGTACTCCCTCTCTGTGTCTGGTTCTCATACAGGCAAACTCCCACTTGAGTCACTGGGAATTTCATAGAATCATGGAATAGTTTGGTTGGAAGGGACCTTAAAGCTCATCCAGTCCCAACCCCCTGCATGGGCAGGGACACCTCCCACCAGCCCAGGTTGCTCCAAGCCCCATCCAACCTGGACTTGGACACTGCCAGGGATGGGGCAGCCACAGCTTCCTTGGGCAACATATGCCAGTGTCTCATCACACTCACACTAAAGAATTTCTTCCTAATATCTAACCTAAATCTCCCCTTGTCCAGTTGGAAGCCATTACTCCTTGTTCTGTCACTCCATGCCATTGTAAAAAAAAAAAAAAAAAAATCTCTCCAGCTTTCCTGCAGCCCCTTCAGGTACTGAAGACTTCTACCAGGTCTCCCTGGAACCTTCTCTTCTCCAGGCTGAACAACCCCAACTCTCTCAGTGTCTTCACAGCAGAGATGCTCCCACCCTCTGAGCATCTTCCTGTCCCTCCTCTGGACTTGCTTCCTCAGCTCCATGTCCTTCCTGTGTTGTTTTGTTTTGTTTTATTTGTTTTTTTCCCTGTAAACAGTTATGAGACTTGGCTAAAAAAAATTATTCAAGAAGATGAAACAACACTGGTATGTCTTTTTTCTAATGTTACTTTTAAATAGCTGTCAATTCTGTAGTTTGTAGCTCTCTGAAGGGCAAAATGAATCATTTGTTCACTAAATGGAAAATTAAGAAGACAAATAGCACTGTTAAGAGCATGATTTATTACAGTTCTCAGCCTACTGTATGTCCACAGGTTCTTTCAATACTTTTCCTAGGAAACAAAACCTGAATTCACATTCAGTAAATTAAAAAATACTTTTATTTCAAGAAGTACTGCCTTTCCTCTCATTTTATTTAGACTTGCCTTATTTATATTCATCACAGTTACAATAGATGACAGAGGCAAGGAGAGAAGAAGAAATATTTCCTTCTATCATCAGTTTTTAAAAACCAAATTGTTGTTTTTTTCTGTAAATGGAATTAAATTTTCTTCTCGTATTCAAATCTAAATCTGTGGTTTGTAAAGAATTAGTGATAGATCAACCTGAACACTCAGCAGTTGGGTTTGTGTTCAATGAATTACTTGAAGACATAAAAGTGCAATCATGCAGGGTTTTAACTAATTCATGGCTCCTATAAGTGTGTAATATAGCAAGGAAATTAATAACAGTAAGTTTTTTCATCGTGGTTGTGTAAAATCATGTCCCAGATCCTTTTCTTTACTTGCTGGAAACCAATGTGGTTCCATTGTGTTGATTTTTGTTTTCTTTTTAATTGAATTATTTCTTTTCTGTGTTTCCACCAAGCGTTGCTTTGGTACGTGGTGTTTGGAAGCCAATCATCAGATCCTCTGGTTTCAAAACTTGTGTGTGCATGGGGAGGGGAGTTTAAGAAATGGTTTGTGCTAAACTTGCTCCTTCCTCCTTTAAATAAGAGGTTTTTCTCCCTTTCAGTGAGAAAAACTCTGGTCAGGGCTCTCCCCTGAGCTGTTCCTGAGCACTGTCTGGGAGATGCTGACACCATGCCAGGGATTGACTACCAGAATGGATGGCAGGATGCTGAGGCTGAGCCTATGCTCTGCCAGCAAGGTTTTTATCAACAGAATTATAACCAGAGAAAGAAGTTTGGACTCTCAGACACTGACTATCTTCTGAAAGTACCTAAAATAACTCAATTTTCTGATAGATTTCTCTGCAGAGGCTCACACATGCGATCAGGACTTCCATGGCTCATGGTAGAGTCAAGTGGTCTCCACTGCTCAGGTGTAAATATATTTCTCAGTTGCCTAGGAGACCTGGAAAAAAAATATTCCCCCTATTTCCCACTTTTCCTATATTTCTCTTAAGAGCAGTATATTTAAATTACAACCCAGGAAGTGAGAACTGGATGGTGATTGGGGCCTCCTAGAGGTACCTATTTACCATTTACAACCCAGGGAACTTGGTCAGGTAACTTCAAGTAGTCCAAATAATTCTCCTGTGAATGCAAGTCTGATATGTACCTGCTTGAGTGTCTAAATTTGGTATCCAAAGTAAGAATTTTAATTCTCATGTTGCTCTGGATTTATGAAAGGACACATATTGTTTACAGATAGTGTCATGGCATTTTTTTTGGTGTTTCTGCCCATGGCCCAGATGATGCTTCAGGCATCTCCAGTTCCTTTTATTTCTACACAATGTTCCTTTTATTTCTGATGTTCCTTTTATTTCTACACAACTGTTTCCCTAAAAGGTTTTCAGAATACTCAAATCAGACACTGTTTATCTGCCACATAGCTAATTTCAACAGCAATTTGGGCAGCTCTTAAAAATTATACAAAATGAAGATTGATACACATTTGCTATGGTTGGTTACAAATGAAGACATGCCCTATGATAAAGTATATCATGGAAAATCTGGAAATTAGGGGCTTCTGATCTGTAATTGGCAGGCTGGAGTTATTCTGATATTCCCCTTCATGTATGTTGGGTCTTGTTATAAATTCTCTGCAACAGTGTAAAATTGAATTATGGACAAATCTTGGCTTCCTAGAAGGCTTTTCATTCTCTTTAAAGTGAAAAATTTCTTTCATTCTTTAGAACACTACATGTTTTAAAAGCTGTGCTTTTGTTCTTAAGTTAGTAAATAATTTTCTGGCAGGAGAGGCTAAAAAAGGAGATTCACCAGAATGCAAAAATGAATGAAAACAAACTCTGAGAAACTGAAGAAAATCGTGATGAAGAAAAAGCAGAAGAGAATGGAATCACAGCTTGAGGTCTGCCCACATATGTAGGATTTCTTTGCAATGGGAACATGAAAACAGGATCAATGGAACAGCATAATTCTGCTAGCATGCAAAAATTACTGGGTATGGAAGCAAAAGTATTCTTAGGGATTATTTTTTCTCTTAAAACTATCTTTCTTTAACTGGATAACAGCCTACCAGAGACAGAAAAAGGGACACAAAGCAATGAGAAGGGTGTCTGCTCTAAGAACATGTTTTTTTTTCTCTTTAAAGCTGTACCAGAGGACAAAGCCCTACACAATTCCTGCCTGGGAATACATGTGAGGTGGAGCAGCCATACAACTTGGGAGCC
This sequence comes from Heliangelus exortis, assembly GCF_036169615.1. Lineage (NCBI taxonomy): Eukaryota > Metazoa > Chordata > Aves > Apodiformes > Trochilidae > Heliangelus > Heliangelus exortis. The sequence goes on from NC_092425.1 coordinate 39,051,063, forward strand.
ATTTTAATGTTTAGCTAGAAAATAGGTACAACAAAGCCCCAAGTCAAATTAAAGCTATTTAATTTGAGTTATAAACCTGAAAATGGTGGGTGAAATTTGTGGAAAAAAAGATCAAAGCCCAAGTTGCTGGTGGATGTAGTGGTCAGACAGGAATGCAAGGAACACATAATAGAGTATTGCTAAGCTGAAAGCATTCACAAATCATCCGTCAAGCCTGGAATGTCATGAGTTTGGGGAATTATTTTGATATAATAAATATAGGACTTGTTTTGTCTTTTAAAGGCTGAAAATCGGGGCATTTTTGAGTCAACGTTTTACTTTTTATACATATATAAATATATATATATTTTTTTTTTTAACCGAGTTGTGAGCCATAATATTATGTTTGGAAAGAATGAAAGCTGAGAGTCTTACTTTGCTCAGGAAAAAAAAAAATAACGTTGAGAAAACACTTGTTGGGTGACTTGCAATAAAGGTCATAAAATTTGGCAATGCAGAGATAGATTAATCTGGCAAGTCCTGTAGTTGAGGAAAACTGCTGGCAGTCAGTATGTGAGAATTTGAAAACATGGTTGTTTAATTTTTATAAAAATAGCAATAATTGTGCATAGGGCTGAAACCAAAAGGTGCAAGAAACATAGGATTTCGACATGTGACTAATTCACAAATGGTTCCTATTTTATGAAAAATTCATTTGTTAGAGATAAATATTTATGTATTATTGATTTTCAAGAAGCCAGGTAAGTTTTTTTTTTAATTTGTCCTTTTATTCTGCACGATTTGTCTTATGTTATATTTTCCTGTCCTGTTTAGGAAGAGAAATACTGGCAAGCAGCATGCTTTTAGAATAACATTTTTATAGGAGAAGAAAAAGTGGTGAATACTTTTTATGCATGAATTGCAGAGTATCAGAAAAGTACATGAAGTAGAATTTAAATCATTCAGTGATGGACTGCCAGTATTCTGTTAGCTCTAGTTTTGTGAGATCAAAAATCTTTTCTTGGTCTAGGATAGAACATTTGACTGATGAAATTAGAGCTGATATAGGCAGAGAGTGAGCAAATACTTTACTAGACCAGCTTGAGAGCTGGATCAGGAATTACTTCATCTACTTTGTGATAGTGGAGTCAAAAAATGCTTTGAATCAGTAGTAAATGATACCTGAAAATTTTTATTTTTGGTTAGCAGTAAAAAATACTGAGTTTAGAGTCCAGTTCAGAGTTGATTTTTTTTTTCCTTTTTAGCAGTCTAAGAGGAGGAACCCAAGCTGCAGAGGCTTTTTTGTCACTTTGTTTCTGTATTCTAGAAAGGTTTGCTAAACAATTATTTTATTAATCTGCTTTTTAAAAGGAAAAAAAAATTCACCTCCTCTTTTCAGCTGTGGAATTAAATGTCAAATTTCCTCCTGAAGGGCACATTTTATGGAGAAGTTATAAACCCTGAAATTAAGTTTGTAATGGAAAGTGTGACAAATTAAACTGTGGCAATGCAAAAATATGTTCTTAACACTTAAAGCATAAAGAGCCATATATATGAAATTTATCTGCAACATACTGCATTAATATTGCAAATTAAACACTAAAAAATGGAAAGAAACAGCCCGTGCCCCAACTGTTTCTTAAATATTTGTTTAATATAGCCAGAACACACTGAAAATTGTAGGGCTGAAGAGTACATGGTAAGTGTTTAAATAACATCAAATGCAATAAAATGTTTCACTGGAAATTTTAAGCAGGTGATAAAAGCGTCACATGGAATTACTGTTTGATGTGCTTTAAAATAATATAATTAGGAGAAAAAGCAAAGAGAAAACTTAATTACCAAAGGAAAAAACTGTGCAAATGAAGCATGTTTGCAGTTGTTTGGGTATGAACCTTTATCAACAACAGAGTGTGTCCCACAGGACACACTGTGGTGGGATCAGGCTCTTCCATCCTCCCAGGCATCCCAGGGCAGTATCTTCTGGCACATGTGCCTGTCCCCTTCCAACCAAGCCAATAGATTTAGGAAAAGAGGTAGTAAAGGAAGTTTTTTCCTCCTCCTTTCCCATCCCTGAAGGGGACAGAAGAGGTGAACTGTCTCCTGCAAGAGAAGGTGGCAAAATACAAGAGGGATTGGCAAAGGAGAGGAAAAGAAGAAAACATCTGGCAAGTGGAATGGAAGGAGACATAACTCATGGGAGGTGATGTTTTGGGTGAGTAATGTAGTCTGTCCACTTGGTAGACAAATGTTGGAAAATAAGTATGCATGTTGCTTTGTAGCTACTTGGTTTTATTTTTTTTTTTTTTTTTTTTTGAGATGGGCGAATAGGCTGAGGGGAATTTTTACTATAGATTCTTAATATAATTTAATGATTTTCACATAATGATTATGTGAAGGGACAACAGGGAGGGTGTTAGAAGATAAAATGAAGTCTTCAGTATCATTATCTACTAGGTATTACTTTTATTAACAGAAGTTCTGCAGTTTGGTGTCTGCTGACATTGTTTTTCTCCTTTAGTTGCCTTCACTAAATCATCCTTTCCATTTCAGGAGGAGCAAGACCATCTCTTCCTCCAACTTCCTGTCTTACCAGCATCCTCCTGAATACTTGCTTCTGTTTTCCCTCAGAATGCTTATCCAGTTACCTTGTCTGCCTTTGCTGGCACCAAAGAGTCACTGTGCAAGGAGAAAGGTCTTTTCTGTCGGGTAAATCATAGCCCTGGTTATTATTTTGAGAGCAGGCATGAGTCTCTGCTGCTTTCCCTATCATTTTCCTCCAGGCACAAGATGTTTTCACTGCCCTGCCATTTCTTCTTTCTCCCCAAGGTCGGTTTCATTTTCAGTGGATACACTTAGACAAGTCTTGGACTGGATTCAGTGAAAATTACCGTACGTTTGGCCTCTGGATCATGGAAGCACAAGCAAAGCAGCTAAATGCTGTGGAAAGTTGTTCTCTGTTTTCCCTGGCCATGCCTAAGGTTCTGCAGTGCAGAAGCTCAAACATTTTGCTTTGAATCGAGTCCCCTGGAATGATGTGCTTTGTGGTCATATGCTAAATTGTAGACAGAATGTAAACTGGCTGCTGCTTCTCCCTGCTCTTCACAGTAGCTGTTCTTTTTCTTTATGGTGGGATTCAGTCTCAGGTTCAGGCTCTGTGTCTAGACCTGGGAATCAGCCCAATTTGTCTTGCCTGTGGGGAGATGTTGACAACTCGGAGAGCCGGGGAAAAAAAGTTGAGCCTCTGCCTTCCCCTATCCACAGGTACTGGACAAAATTAGAAGCAGCTTCAATGATGACTCTGTAACAACCAAGGAATGTCTGCTCTGCCTTATATTAATTCAGGAGCTGCATTCATTCCCTCTTTTCCTATTGTCTAGGAACCAAAGAGAGCAAAAAACACTGGGCTTAGAGCTGTCTTGTCAGTGTCTTGGTGATGTGCTACAGCACTAGCTTGCTACTTCTCTCAGTAATTTGCAAGCTGTAGAGAAGAGGATAGAATGAGACAGGCAAAGAACTTGCTGATGCTGGGACTAATGAACCAGTGATAACCCTATATGGTACCTGAAAGAGGCCTACAAGAAACCTTTTTATATAGGTGTGTAGGGAGAGGACAAGGGAAAAGGTTTCCAAGTCGGAGAGGGGAGGTTTAAGTTAGACATTAGGAAAAAAATCTTTAATTTGAAGATGGTGAGCCCCTGGCACAGGTTTCCCAAGAAAGTTGTGGCTGCCCCATCCCCGGCAGTGTCCAAGTCCAGGTTGGATGGGGCTTGGAGCAACGTGGGCTGGTGGGAGGTGTCCCTGCCCATGCAGGGGGTTGGGACTGGATGAGCTTTAAGGTCCCTTCCAACCCAAACCATTCTATGGCTCTATGATATATTTATGATTACTCAGCTTTGTGAAACAAGGACCCTTTGTGAAAGGGTCTGTTTTGGTGACAAAACAGAATGGCATCATTCTGTACAACTGTGGAAGATGATTCTGTAGAACCAGACCCTTCTGGGCACAGTCTGGAGCAGAGATGGAGTGGCAGGAACTTCAGAATCAGTGTTGAGGAGCTGTTAGTCAAGACCTCTCCATGTTTCAGGTTATCTCCTGTTCATTCTGCTCCTTTAGTTGGTGAAAAGCAAATCAGTGAAGTCCACACATAGAAAGAGAAGTTTCAGTTTTGTGCTTCATAGTTTTCCTTCTTCAAAAACTGATGGCATATTATGAAACATTTCACTTGTGGCAAAAATCAGCAAATTCATTAAGGGTTTCTTTCCTTTGTTAAAATGACTGATGATCACAGTTATTTCAAAACCAACAACACTGCTGGTTAATGAAAAAAATTTGTGCAGAGTTACAGTTTGTGTTGATTTAATTTGCTTTTGGACTCAGTTTTGGTTTCAGCTACTGAAAATACAGGTGTTTGAGTATCATATGCTTTAAAATTACAGAGATAAACAACAGCTTAGCTGTAAATATAGCTGGTGAAGACTGGAAAAAAAATAGAGTGCATTTAAATTAATATTTTTTACTACAAACCAGGATGGTTTCCTATTTATTACTTACAAGGAGTATGTAGGCCTTCTGTACATTTAAAATTTCACTAGAGGAGCACTGGTGGTTTAACCATGCTTAAAGCTATTTTAGAAAAGATGCCTTCACATCAATTGGACTTTCTAGACTTCTTGCTTTCATTTGGTCTCACTGCTTTTCAGACTTTTTCCTGATGGATACAGCTTTATAGAGGTCAACCTCTATTTTTGTTTTGTATCAACAAAATGCTGACCAGACTGTGGTCATTCTGCTACAATTCAGCAGAATGCAGGCAGTAGTTAGGATATTTTATTTCCTCGATATTGTAAGAAAATTTCTGGAATTCATAATGAACAATGCAAAGAATTGCAGTGTCTCCTTTTCTCATAAGCAGTAAATATAAATGAGAATATTGAAAGAAATGTTAAGAAACTTAATAAATAAATGTCAGACAAAGTAGAGTACATTTATTCAGCAGTTTTCCATTTAATTTAACTCTTTATGAAAGATGCATGCATAACATGCTGAACAGGTTTTGTAAGATCTGATTTTTTTCCCCCATCACTGGGTAAGATCTCACTAATTCCAGCGAGGTAGACAGAAGTAAATATAAATAGAAAAGAGGGGTTTAGAATAAACATATTTTTGAAGCAGCTTGCATTCTCACATTTCCTCCACTTCTGATGGTCTAGAGACATTTCTGCCCCGTTGATCAGAGGGTCTGACTTATGTTTTAGACTTGCTGCAGGGCTCTGAATAAATATATTGTCAGAGGAGTCGAGGTGATAGGGTGATTGAAAAAATAGTCATGAGAGTGTGGTTTCCATCATCTGTAAGAGTGAGAAAGAAAGACTGATAAGCACATAGAAGTGTAGAATCACAGATCTCTACCTAGACATGTCCAAGGTAACTCAGCATCTTTGTTTCCGAACTAGGGGTGCAGTACCATGTGCTGTCTATGAGGTCTTCTTGACAAAGACAATTTAGGAATTAACATCTATTCTGTTATCCAACCTTTGGCAATTTGACAGTCAGGCTTAGATTGCCCAAAGCAAATCGTGCTCACAGCCATTTGACCATTTTGAAAAGCCAGCAGCTCTGCCAAAAAGTTGCTGTTCAGCCCAACGGAGCGGTACGGCTCCATGGGGGAGGAGAAAAGCCCTGTATGAAAAGCTCTGTACACCTTTATTGACAGATCAGATTGTCATGGTTATAAATAATGAAGTTTTAAGTTTGGTAGGAAAAAACCTCAACTCCAGGTTTTTAATCATAGTGGGTGGGAAAAAATGAAATGTTTGTCAGCTGTGCCCTTTCCTTATAACTGAGCGGAGTGACAAAGACCCAGAGAGCCTTGTTGCAGGTTGCTTTGACATCTGTCTCCCTTATTAGTTGTTTTGAAGGTCTTACAATCTGTGCTTAAAGTACACACAAGTACATATATTAATGTACACTGGAGACAGGTCTGACCTGCTAGAAATTTAGGTACAGCAGGTTATAGATGTTACCTGATACCTTATAAAGCCCAAGGTACCTGACCGGTGCATAGGGTCTGTTGCTTGATGTAGTCAGGTGATAACATATGTACACTCGTGCTGCCTACTTCAGTGAGTGTCAAAAGTTCATGCTAAGTACTACATAAATTATCACCTAATTAAGTGCTGTTATGGTTTGGATTGGGAGGGAAGTGTAAACTTGATTCTCCTTAGAGAGCAATACGCAGAAATATGATGTAGAATTAATTTTACGAATAAAGGTCAAGGATCAAAGTCTGAACGTATTTATGGGAAGAAGGGAGTCTTGGCTTTCTTAATTAAATCCTTTTTTTGCTCTTGCAAATACTGAAAGATTAATTTGGCTTTATGTATAACGCTCCCCATTATATTACAGAGATGTCAGGAGCACCACTCTTATTACTGGCACAGTTTATACCCTACAGGCTTTCTGAACTTCCCGTTTCCACTCTTGCATCAGTAGTTTCACAGAATCACACAGAACTGTACTGGTTGGAAAAGACCTTCAAGGTCATTGAGTCCAACCATAAACTAACTCTACCAACCATTAACTTAAATCTACAAAGTCCAGTGTTCAAACCGTGTTCTCAAGCACTACATCTATACGTCTTTCAGACACCTCTAGGGATGGTGTTTCAACTGCCTTCCTGGGCAGCCTATTCCAATGTTTAATTACCCTTTCAGTGAAGAAGTTTCTTCTAATATCTCATTTGATATCTTCCAATATCTAATCTCCACTGGCACAGCTTGAGGCCATTTCCTCTTGTCCTGTTACTAGGAAGAAGAGGCCAACCCCCCACCTGGCTACAACCTCCTTTCGAGTAGTTGTAGAGAGTCTCTCAACCTCAGGACAGGGACAGCATCTATCTATATTTAACATGCCTAACAAAATGTGGATTCATTGATGAATGATATTTTTTTTCCCCACCGCTAGAAAATGAAGTAAAATCTGATAATGTCCATGGTCTCTGGAAGAAAGGGAAGAAGACATGGGGATAAAGTGAGAAATCTGAAGTCAGGATGACTTTTAAGAAGCACTTTGAGAGGGAAAAAGCTATGTATTTTCAGGCAAGAAAGACCTTCTTCTAGAGCAGTCTGTGGTACCACCACCAAAACCAACAAGGAAGTCAACATTAGCAGTGTGATAGTTACAACATTGATTCAGCAAAGTGTTTGCTGGTTTATTTTTTCCTCCAACTAGACAGGTACCAGCTGAAGGCAGCTGAACACCAAGGGACATCTGTGTTAAAACAACACTTGGAAGTGGAAAGAAACACGAAGTGGAGTGTGAGGGGAAAAAAATAGTCAAACACAAAGCAGCAATGTAGCCAACCAGGCAGCTTCTTGTCCCAAAAAGCCTCTGACGTTTCTCCTCTGCACTTCAGGAAGATAGAGAGAGCTGGGAATGCCAGCAGTGAGATAGGTTTTTGTGGCAAGCAGTTTTCCACGTCACAAAGACCACTGCTACCACTACTGGAACTGCAGGTATCCTACACAAAGATGCTGAGGGCTGGACCACCATAGAGACCAAATTACTTCCTCTTCTTCTCCCCAGGTGAAGTCTGAGGAACGTTGGTGCATCTATGTTGGAAAGTTTGTGTTGGCATTACCAACACCAAGAAGAGACTTCCCTTCCTACAGTGTGCTTGACCTCGTTGTGCATTCAGCCTGTTGACTGAAGGCCAGCAGAGCTCTTTGCAGAGCTCTTGAAGGTCTTCAGTGGTACTAAAGCACCTCTGTGATGGTGTAAGCAGTAATATTTTCACTGTTTTTCCTGGAGTTTTGTCCTTCACATCTGTTTTGAATGATATGCTTTTGCAGGTGACTTTTTTTTACTAAAGAGCTGCCAAAGACAGAAATGATATTTATAAATTTACACATAGAATCCCAGAATCCCAGAATCATTTGGGTTGGGAAGGACCTCTGAGATTGTCACATCCACCCCTTGATTCACTACTGCCATGGTTACAGGAGAATGTGCTTAACCAGTGTTACTGAGCTGAAGATGCTGGAATTAAGGAATTAAGGCCAAACCAAATGATTCTTAGGTTTATAGAGGTGTTTGCTGTCAGTGTGTAGATGTCAGAGAAAAGTGGAATTTTTCAGTTCAATTTTTACTTTAACCTTAAACTCTATATAGTGTCCTCTAGTGTGGTGCTGTGCCACCTACAAGCTGCAAACCTGCATGTTCTGCTAGTTTTGATATATGTTAGCAGCACAGAACTCAAAAAAGAGCAGGTGGCACCCACTAAAAAAGAGAATTAGTATCACACTGTTCCTGGAGGCAGGAACACACAGATAAGGGCTGGAATGGATCAGGACCACAGGCAGGTGAATGGACAGGATCCTTCCAGGATGCTGAGTGAAGGAAGGGAAGCAGGAAAGGCAGGAAGGGCAGGAAGCAGGAAGCAGGAAGCTGGAAATCTGGCTTGGCCCTCATGATCCCTCAAATTTATCCTGAGGATGAGGTGTATGGGATGGAATCCTCTGTTTGGTCAGTTCTGGCACCTATCTTGTCCCTTCCTCCCCAAAGGAGGCTGCAGGTGGGACCTCTTTATGTTTTCCTCAGAGCTGAGCAGTGGCCTTGGCTCTGCACACCAGTCTCTAGCAGTAACTCTAAACATCAAGTGTTATCAGTCCTAGAAACACACACTGTCTGAGAAACTTGCTGGTAATTTCAGCAAGTGCAACTACTTACAAGAGACTGAGCTAAAAGCAAAAGTACAAGACAGAAAATCATCTCTATCCTGGCCCAAACCAGGACAGCCTGCTGGAGCAGGAAGGTGGTGAGATGCAGTCCTGGAATGATGTGTTCCAGGGCTAATTGCCTGTAACTGATGACAAGCCCAGCTTCCTGCTTATGGCCTGAGGACCTTCTTCTGTTCATTGCAACAGTCATGTAACACTGGCAAAATGTCCAGCAGTTACATGACAACTTTCTTATTTAGTCTTAGTTATTCTTATTATATATTCTTACTTTATTCTTGGTTATTTAGTCAGGCTGCTCTGCTGTGCTGGTTCTATGGATGGGGAAAGCCTTCTGGTACAAGAAAAGCTGCTTTCAACTGTTTCCAGGTGGGTGATGATCTCTGAGCTGTCCCTAAAAAAGCAGGATAATCTCTGGTGGCATCTGCAGCATCTCTGTTGACTGACAGCTGGATGAACAGGAGCCAGCAGTGTGCCCAGGTGGCCAAGAGGGCCGATGGCATCCTGGCTTGTATCAGGAATAGTGTGGCCAACAGGATCAGGGAGGTGATCTTACCCCTGTACTTGGCTCTGGTGAGCCATACATCAAATTTAACTTTTTTTTTTTTTTTTTTTTTTTTTTTTCAACTCTACAACTACATGAAAGGAGGTTGTAAAGAGATGGGGACTAGTCTATTCAATGAGAGTACAAGTGATAGGACAAGATGTAATGGCCACAAGTTGCCCCAGAAAAGGTTTAGATTGGATGTTAGGAAAAATTTCTTCACCAAAAGGGTTATCAGGCACTGGGAGAAGCTGCCCAGGGCAGTGGTGGAGTCAGCACCCCTGGGGGTATTTAAGTACATAGTCATAGTACTTAGGGATAGGGTTTGGTTAAGGACTTGTCAGTGTTACTGGTTGGTTAATTGATCTTGAAGGTCTTTTCCAATCACAGTAATTCTGTGATCTCTTCCTCCCTTTCTATACCTAAGGGAAACTTAAGACAAAATCTATTCAATGACTTCTGGATTTCATTTACTTCCATGAAAGGACATGTAGGTCCCATCAGTTGTCTATAATGCCCATCTCCTTGTGGATCTGCCATTTACTATCAGCATCACTCCGAGCCAGACATTCTGCTTGCCACCTCTCTTTTCTCACCAATACAGTTTAGACAAGGAATTATTCTGAGGCCTGTGCTTCCACAGATTTTGACTTTTTTTTTTGGCCAGGCAACAACAAAAAAAAAAAGGCAGAACATGTGTATTCTCAGGGACTCAGTTTTCTGCATGCAGAAGCCAGACAATTGCATCAGGTTTAAGTTTGGTCAAAAACCAGATGAGATGATGCAGCATGTATGCTGACATGGAAGAAATTCCACGATCTGCTCCCCTGAGGTCTTTGGGAAAAAGGAAGACATGCACCTCTGGCCTGAATTTGGTGGACTAATCTTTCAGTTCCTCATTTGGAAGCTTAGGATCAGGCTGTGTGCTAGAAATCCTGCTGGACTCACAGCCAATGTGCCTGCAAATCTTCTTTCAGCAAGCACAAACCGAGTTTAAGGACCTGGAAAATGGTACAGCAATTTGTTGGCCCCAAAGCAAAAATAAACCATGCACAGTATGTCCCATTAGCTCTTAAATGTCTCCAGGAAGTGAAATGTTTGACAGGGAAATATATTTGCTTGTGGCCTCATTTGATTCATGTTTCAGGGAAAGAATTGAAGTCATACCCCCAGTGGGGCACATCCATCCATCAAGGGGAGGATGCAGCCTACAGGATGTCATCTTCTCACCACCTCCTCCCCTGTGGAGGCAAAGCCCCATTCAAGGGAAGATTTTAGAAAATTATGTTTGGGTTTTTTTTTTGTTTGTTTGTTTTTTTTTTCTCCCAGCACCAACAGGAGTGTTTTAGATGCCCAAAGAACCACACTACAATCTCTCAGAATTACAACTCTGAATCATCGTGTTGGAAAGCAGGAGATACTTCCTGAATTATTTAAGGAAGGCTGGCATTCCTTCTTCATCTCTGCTTCTTCTCCCCTTAGGATGTGCTACAGGCTACTGCTGATCACCATTCATTCCTCCCAAGTCCTTGTGCTAAGCTGATGGACCAGACATCCAGATCCTGACTCCCAGCTACTCCAAGGTATGCAGCAAAAAGTGGGATCCTGCATGGAGAAAAACGGGTGGGATCAGCATGAGTTAGGTGTAGAAACCTTTCCATGCTGGGAAGGGATGATTTCATTGTGGTGGATCTCTTTGCACCTGACTTTCCACTCCCTGTCTCCTCCCACTATGAAAACATGCAGAAATATGAGTAGAGGCTTCCACAGAGTTAGGATAAATACAGAAAAAGTCCACAAGGAAGTTTGTGGAATTACCCTCGTGTAAAAAACAGATGCCAGGAGAGGCTGGGTCCAGGATGTAGAAGGTGATTTATAAAATACAATTGATAGAACCCACGCTAATTTATAATTTCTAATTTTGCTCCTAATCTGTTTTTTCTGCTGTATGTGTAAAGGATGGTAAACCTTGCAAACCCAGTGTCTTAAAAAGTAGAGATAGTCTTAAAAGTAGAGATAAAATGAGAAAAAATATTAGAGATAAAATACAGAAAAACTGAAGGAATTTGCTCACGTGATAGTTCATGAACTATTATAGCAGTTCTCTTCCTTTTGCACTTTCACTTCTGACTATTTTTTCCTTTCTTCTTTCTCATGTGAAGAATATCAGGACATGGCAAGAAACCTGCTGCTAAACTCTGCTGGTAGCATCAGCTGCTGTGGTTGATGGGGCTGTAACTCCAGAGCTACATGAAAGATGTGATTGCTTGTGGTTTTGTGCCCTAAATACTTTTTAAGCTATTTTAAATAGGCAAGCAGATATGCTTAAGCACTAAAAATAAATATTTAAAAATACTTGACCTCAAAATACTGATCCAGCAGAAGCAGAGGGTAAAAGGACCTTTGAAGGGCCCTTTTCCTTGCATCCTACTCAGAACAGAACCTCAGATTTACAGACTTGTGGTTAAGGCTGATCTGGACTAATCTGCCACCTCAGAGGGCATAACAGGAAGGGTCAGATATTTTTCAAGTTTCTTGTCCTCTTGGCATGGGTGCTGCAGCTTTTGGCACAGTATGGGGGTTTCCAATCTGTCCTTAATGAGACAGTTTACAAAGTCCATCCTATGGGTCACTGCCCATTCAGAGGAGATGCTGCTGTCAACACCACCTCTTGTGGCCATGGCAGGAGCATTGGTTTTGCACAATGTTAGCAAAAAAAGTGCAATCTTATCTGCACAATCACCTTCCCCTTTTGAAAAGCACTATTCTTAACCATCAGCTTGTTCTCTTGATTTTTTTTATTCCCTTTCAGCTCTTCTGTTTTTTTCTGTGTTTTGTTATATTTTTTTTAAAATTATTTTATTTTTTTTTTCTCAGCAGGGAAGGAGCCAGCCCCATGTGGCTCACCAGTTCTCCATGGAGCAAAGGCAACCAGACCACAGGAGGAGGTCCCTGCTCCTCTGAAAGGAGCATCAGATGGAGTATTAAAGAAAAGTGTGTTCTTGCAGCTGCCCAGCCCTATCAACACTGACCAGCAGGATAATCTGGATTTCTGCTGCCCCATGCCAGATGGCAACGTTTTGATACTCCAGTCTTCATGGCAGGTCTGTGCTCTGTGGTTATGGCAAGGATTCATCCTGAAATAGCTCCTTGGATTTTGAAATTCAGGTATGGCCCAATTCTTTGGATATTTCGAGCTGCAAGTTTCAGTCCAGCCCATAAGCATAAGCTGGGTGTAAGGAATGAAGGCAGATTTCCCCAGGTATTAAAAAAGCTGGGCAGAATGATCCAGTGTTTGCAGGCAGCTTGCTCCATGAGATCCACTGCTGGAGGGCTTACAGATTGCAGTGTACAACCTGAAATATATCTGCAGCCAGAAAATACTTTGAATGCTTCTGCCCTACTTAAACCAAAATGCCCTCCCTAATATCATAATAAATACAGAGGATTCTTCAATAGGAGCATACAACGTGGATTTTGCTTTACAACTTAGTATTGTTAAAAATTTGGTCTTTTAAGGGAAGTTAATTTATATATCTACTTATTTTAAAAGAAGATAAGAAGTGTTTAATTAAAAAGAAGTAAAAACATGTAACTGCAAAGCAGTGAGCAGGGAGTGTCTGGGGTTTTTGCTGAGCAAATGTCTCCCTGATTCTTATGGAATTTCACTCCTTGTTTTTTCACCATGGCTTGCTGAGTGTCAGTGATCACTTTGGGTTGCAAAGGGTTGGAGGTTCTTTTTGTTTCTAATTGGGACAGCTTAGTTTGCTGGAAAATTTCACCTTTTCCTTTGTTGTTGGCCTTGTTGTGCTGGGGAGAACTAATCCAATAAAGCAGCAAAACTTGAGAGCATGAGGAATAGGGCCCATTAGATGTCTGGAATGCTGGAACTGATGAAGAAAAGGAGTTCCCAGATCCTTTTCAGAAGATCAGGTCTCTTTCCCAGTTGCAGAAAGTGAGATTATTGTGGAAGTGAGCAAGTGATCAGTAGTGATGCTCACTGGCTACACAAAATACTTTCAATCCATGCCTCTCCATTAACTCAGCCACTGTTTTCAAGATGTTTTGTGACACCACAAAGCAGCTGTTCTTCACTCTTCTGACTAAGACATTTATTCAAGCCTGACATTTTAATCTAATAAAAAAAAAAAAAAAAAAAAAAGCTTTTTACCTCCTTGCAGTATAAACAGAGAACCTCTATATAATGGGCATCTGTGGAATATGGAATTAATCCCACTAGTGCGGAAAAACCTTCATAACCCTCTTGTGGCTTCATCACTCTTTGAGTTATGAGGTCTTCCTCTCACTTGTGGGATAAAGTCCAAATCCCACAGAAGCTTATTATGTGTCCAGTATTTATTAAGACTTCATCATTTAAAACAAAACACTTAAGAAGGACACTGGGAAACATTTAAAATCGAAGAGGTTTCAGTCCGAGGAAAATTTGTTCGATTTGAAGGTTTTTCAAAGCAGAGAAGAAAAAGTTCATTTTAATCCTGATAACCACTGAATTTGCTGCTTCTGCTTTTTTTTTTTTTTCTTTTTTTTTTTTTTTTTTTTTTTTTGGTTTTTTTTTTGTTTTTTTTTTTTTTTTTTTTTTTTTTTTTTTTTGTTTTTTTTTCTTTTTTTTTCTTTTTCTTTTTTTTTTTTTCCCCCTCTGTGGAGGGATTCTGAAGGTTTTTCCTTTCTATCCTACGTGGTTCTATAAATCTTTTAGTATCTGTGTGAAGACTTCACTTACCTTTCTCTGCCTTGCAGACCAATAACCAGAGCCAGAAAGCCATTAACCATGAGTGAGAGTCCTTGTTCTCTGGCTTGTGGATGTGTGTATGTGCTTGCTGTACCTGGACTTTCAGAAAGTCCCTTAAATGACATTCACTGTTCTGCAGAAGTGTAACATAACTCAAACACACTAGCAAAGGCTTAAGTAGTAGTTTAGCAGTACTAACATTTGGTACCAAGGTTGTTCTGGAGCTAAGAAGTTTGGTCAGGAGGTAGGAAAACCTGAGCTTGAGTTAGAACTCTGTCTGGGCACATTTAAATCTCTGTCTTCCCTTGCCTTGGTTTCCACTGACACATTTGTAGAATCCTGATTCCTTTTGTCACCTCTGTTTCTTTGTAGTTTCTCTACATCTCAAATAAATCAGAAGTGAATGTCCACCAAATAATTTGATAAAATGCAAATAGACATTTTAGTCACTATACTAGCCATGCTGCACAGGAGTTAATTTAAGTGTTTAATTTTAGTAATTTATGAGACAGGTTTAAGCACTAATCTTTCCAGTCAGTATTTTACAAAGGAAGCATGACACAGGATTAAAAAATATCTTTTAATTGCCTCGATGTTTTCTTAAGGCACACAAATGCTATTATTGGTTTTGATACACTAAATACATTTTAAATTTGCTGTTGCTGGATTTGTAGCATTTCTCTCTATTTCTTCCTTTTAGAAAGAACTGTTACCACCTCTTGACTTCTTCCCTTCCCTGCCATGGAAGTGACTTAATTCTCAAAAGAGTAATGAAGATGAAGGCAGGAACTCTTCTCTTACATCTGGGGAAAATGAGGCAGAGAGGGGTTAATTTAATCCTCCAGTGTCCTTCTGTACCTCAGTGGCACTGCAGGGATGAGCAGCCAGCTCTGAGTTCATGGGGTGGCTCCTAGGGTGGAGTTGGTCAGTGGGCTGAAGTAGATCTGTATTTTTTCATCATCTTGAGGAGAACAGGGAGGTGAGAACATTGAAATGTTTGTGGGGTCTGTGTGAAGCAGATCAGCACCCTTTAAAAAAGACATTTGGGAAGTGGGAAATAGAAGAGGATCCTTCTGCTTGTTGGGAGATTGTGGTCATGTATCATTTTTTACCTCTGAGAAAAAAAAAAAAATCAGATAAATGTAGACCAACTTCAGGAGAGCAGTCCTGAATCTCAGCTGCATAATTGAGCTCTGAACCCATTCACTTGTTCAGGTGTTCTTCCAGTTAATCACTTTTCTGTCCTTACCCCTAATAGAGAAAACATGATCTGAATTTAAGGCAGGCAAGGGAATAAAGAGCAAACAGCCAGAGCTGCTGGCTGTTTCTACAAAACCTGAGGGCTACTTTGAGTCTCTGGTGAGAACTCAGGATGGGCCTCCTTTTTATGAGAATCCGTGAGATTTACAGCAAAAAATGTACAGCCTGTCAGAGGGCTTCTACTTGATGACAGATCTTTCTGCTCAGCCTTTGCTGCTGAGTGGGACTGAATTAGCACAAAATGACCCTTTTATTCTGTCCTAGCAGGGATTTATATTCACAGGGGCAGCTCCTCAGTAGGGGTAAATTGTCTTAACTCTTTCAAAGGGCTTCATTTTGACTGAGGTTTGATCCTGGCAGCTCCAACCATGGAGTTTGACTCCAGGACTTCACCTATGAAAGCTCCTCTTGCTGTGGCTCCAATCTTTAGCTTTCTTGTCTTGTTTTTCTCAGTTTTTCAGTGACACTGAAAGGAGTTTCAACTCATTGCAGCAGATGCTGGTGCAGCCCAAGTGCAACGTTTTTGATGTAATTATTTTTTTAGGTGCGAAAAAATTTTGAGATCTGATGAGAAGCAACTGAGATAATAAAATTCTTTGCTTGTAGGTTGGAATTATTTTGCCTTCTCCAGCAAATTCAGATTATTCTTTTTTAAATTATTATTTGGACAAATTCATTATACATTAGTTTTAAAAGGAATTTAGGAAAATTCTCATGGCAGTGGTCTATTCTTTCCTCTGCTGCATGCATGCACATGCAATAACAATAATAATAATATGTGCATAAATTGAGGTTTTTAATTAAAAGAACAGAAAAGACAAGCAAAGCACAGGCTGCAGAAGCAACAGGAAGTGAAAAGGTGGCGAGAGTGAAACAAGAATGTAAATCACATTTTTTATGAGTGGCCACC
The DNA here is from genome assembly GCF_036169615.1 of Heliangelus exortis. Taxonomy (NCBI): domain Eukaryota; kingdom Metazoa; phylum Chordata; class Aves; order Apodiformes; family Trochilidae; genus Heliangelus; species Heliangelus exortis. Next base: position 39,067,244 of record NC_092425.1, read on the forward strand.
CGGACGACAGAGTGCAGAAGCAGACTGGGTTGTTGTGAGAAATAACAATGAAGAGTGCACATGAAATAATACAAAGTGCCTTAGAGAGGGGCAGGGCCTGGGGAAGGCTGTCCTGGAGCAGGCTCATTGCTTATACTGCCTTCTGCTTCCTTTTTGGTTCCCCCTGACTCCCCATCCCCCTTGTCTTTTTTTTTTTTTTTTTTCTTTTTCTCTAAAAGGAGGTTGGTTTTGCTAAGGATGGTCCAAAAAAGCACCCTCTTGAACAATAAACACAAATGACTGTGGTGGTCCTGTCAGCTTTGGATCTTTGTAAAATAACCAGTGATCCACAACACTTTCTGGAATTGATTTCCCAGGCTTTCTCCCCCCATCCTCACTGACAGCCTGGAAAAAAAATTTCCTTACCACCATAGGTGAATGCTGCTCATTTTCCCATTATTGTAAATTCTTACATGCAAAGAGTCCTAAAGAGCTATCCCTTTGAAGCAAGGGAGATTTTGCTACTGGAGGAGTAACAAATCAAACACTATGCTCACAACCTCTTACATTTTGAAAAGAACACTTCCAAATGATTAAATAGTTATGCATGGCAAGGACTTGAAACTTTGATGATTTATTCAGACTCCATACCCTATAGTAAAATAAAAATTTTTGTTAATAGTGGCATAAATGTAACATTCTCTTCTCCTCCTTCCCCCCCCCTCCTCTTTTTTTTTTTTTTTTTTTTTTTTTCCTAAGTGTAGGACTTCCAAGATTTTTGGAAGAAAAAAAAAGCATCTGTTTTTCTGTGTGTTTGCTTTTTTTATAGACTTCATAAATCCAGCAGGCTTCTATTTGGACCACTAGGCCCTTTCAATAGAAGCATGTTTTCACTGGGATTTCCACATTCATAATTATTCCTCTCGTTTCTCTGCTGTGAGAAGACAAGCTGCTATTTCATTGCTTTGGGGAAGTTAATAATATGGTAGGCAAAACATCAGGAAAAATTATAATGAATGAACCTATACAAATTGTAGGGAAACACATGCTGCTGTTATAAAATGTTCCCATCATAAATCCCAGCAAATCACTCTGTGCACAAGTGAATAACTTTTTAACACATAAACACTCAATTAATTAAAGGTAATAGACTGTGTACCCTCCATCTAGTGTGACACAGAAAAGACAGATTCAAATAATGGCATTCAAGATTGTGAGCCCAGTCCTGTCTGCCACAGCCCTCCTGAGAGATTTGGGAATAATAACACTCCAAAGTAACTTTACCTGAAGTGAAAATGGAGTTTTCAGCCTCAGCACTGCACTTCTGTATTATTGTATTCACTTAAGACCTAAGTAGGGAACTCTCTACTTTTTTTCTCACCTTATTTCATACAACATAGCAAATATTTCCTCAGTTTCATGGAGGTCACTTTTCCCTCCTCCTCATACTTGCTCTTTCTTACTTATTATTTTGTCATTTCACCCAGGATTCTCAGCAGATTATATCCTTTAACAATTGCATTATTTGCAAGCCCTGTAAATTTGCTGACCTTGCTTTTTCCATCAGTGACTGTGGTTCAGCTCCACTAAAATACACCCATTCATTGTGAGAGCCATGTTGGTTAGAATTTCCTGGGACTACTTGAAAAATACTTTAAATATTTTTTTGTCTCTTTTAAGAAAAAAAGAAGAGAGAAGCAAAGAAAGCAGACTTTGAAATTTTTTGCAGTTTTGATTTTGTTTGTGTCAAGATCAGACAGGGACTCATCAGCTATAGAAAGGTAACCAACTTGTTCTCACATAGAAAGGTACAAAGTAAGGTTCAGTTTCCTTAGGCAGAGGTTATTTAGTTTTCTTTTAAGTGGAAATAGCTCCAGCAAGAGCAACTGAGAGCAACCCACCAAAAAGTAGTAGTGGTTTGAATGCAGGAATTTTACATGCAAGAATACTTATGTTTGCATACTTCACTGAAGTTAAATGACATTTTTATAAGATTGGACAGGTCTTTTTATGCTTTCACAGACAGAAAAAACAAAATTATTTTTATGCAGCATTTTTAAAATGGAATGGCAATATTTTTCAACTCTTCCAAAGTTTCTGAAGACAAAGAACTTTTTTCCAGTGGGGATTAAGCCATGTCAATACTATGACCAGTTCCTGTGTACATTGCTTGTGATAGAAATTATGGATTGAGCATGTAACTTTGAGTGAATGAAAATTAACATTTTTACTTCTATACTTGACCCCTCTTTTTTGCATAACTCGAGTAGTTATATGTTGATCCACTTTAATATAAATTTCTGATTGATAAGTCTAATCAGAATCAAGTTCTACAGGCTTCCAGAAGATGAGAAAATCACAAGAGAGAGAGAGAGAAAGTCACAAGTAAGTGACTTGTAGATGACTGAAATCAAATGACAATGAAATCTAAAGTTATTCTTAAACATTATAAGGTTATTCTCCCCTTCCACAAGGATGCAGAGTAATAGCTGACAGAGGCTTTTATAGGTATGTGCTGTGTGATCATCCATTTGGAGTTGATTTATCACACCTAAACTCCTACCTGAATTCTGAACCAGAATCAGTGTGCTGCTTCCAATGGGACAAAAAATAAAACATCCCATGAAAGGTTCATGGTTTCTCCTGCCAGTTATTGGCAGACATTTTTCTTTTTATCTTCTAACTGAAGTCCTTGATTTTTCTCAGTACAGTCATTTGAGGCTGACCTTGATGTTTCATGAAAACTTGCTGTCTTTTTTGCATCTTTCCTCATAAGATCCTCTATGAACATAGCAGGATTCCTGAAGTAAGTAGGGGTCAATTTTAGAGAGTGGCAATCACAACCCTTTCGTGAGGGGTTATTCAACCAGGTTGTATAAACCAGTGGGATAGGTTGGAAAATGAGTTGCAGCAGTGCAGACATCTGTGCCCTCCCATCACAGCATCTCTGCTGGTAGCCCCTTCAAAATGCTACCCATGAGCATTTATTTCTGTCTCACTTAGGACACATTTATATCTCCAGCTACCATGGGAGGGTCCTATGGGCAAATCCCACACATGGTCAAGGGGAACTGAGGAGAAAACCTTGGTTAAATAAGGGAGTGGTGGGGGTTGTCACAGCACCTAACAAAAACTAACTGACTGGATAGGCTACACCCACTATTTCCTTCTTAATCTGAGTGTGCTCAGGTTATTTTGTGAGCCATCTGGATTGCTAGAGTGTGCAATGGAAAAACCACAGTACTGAGCACTTACCTCTTGGACTCAGCAAGTGCCATTATAGATTAGGAAATTTCATGCCAAATTACTGGCAGAGATGTTTCAAAGCCTAAACATGAACCCCCATGTTTGGCCACAGCTACTTTAAATGATTCATAAGTATTTAGGCCATTCAAAGGCTTGTTGGTTGCTATAAAACTTGATCCAGTTAAACCTTATCCTTCACTTACTACATCTGAAGTCTGCTTTGGGAATTTATATCTTCCATTACCCTGCCTTATTCATTGTATTTCCTAAGTGCTCTCTCAAGAGCATCTATTTTTACCCATGGAAGTTATCTTCTATAGGTATCTTACCAAATGATGGCTTTTTTCATGCCAAATTTAGCACTTCAGTCCTCAAAGAATCCTTTAAATCAGAAGCCTACTCATGCTGACAGAAACTGATGTCAAATTCATAGAGGAAGAAGTGAATATGAATTGATTCAGCTTGGATCCTATCAGCTGGTGATCACCCAAGGGACAGATCCTCTAGGAAATTGTCTTAGTCCTTTGTCTCCTTTTTCATCTTTGGTCTTCACAGTGCCCTGTGTTGAAAACTTCCACTTTTTAGTTCTTCACTGTGTGAAACTTGGTACCTAAGGGTTGGTGGTGATGCTCTGCTTTGTGCCTTGCATCACTCATTGTCATCTCTTCTTATCTTAAAAAAAAAAAAAAAAAAAAAAAAAAAAAAGCTGCAATTAATTGCTATTAAATTTTTTGCAAAATTCAGGCACAAAACAAACCTGGGAAATTCATGCTATAATAAATAACTTCTGGGGTTGCACAAACAAACAGAACCAGGTTTTCAGAGTGGAAATCACTCTGTAATCTTTACTTTTAAGTTATTAACAATGTCCCACATTTGAAGGAACACCTTCAAACCTGACAAACCCAGGACAAAAGGAAGATCAGTTCAGGGAACATACATTTTGGTGAAAGCCAAATGAAACTGAAGTCATAGACTATATTTTTTTGTTATTTTTTTCCATTTTAATTTCTGATTACTAATACACTGTTTACGATCAAGAGCCTTTTATAAATTTTTTTTTAAGAGAGTGTCCAAACTAGTAATTTTCTTTCTACCTGAACTGGTGGGTTTTGCTTCACCTCATTGAATTCTGCCATTTTAAAGGTAGAAACTTTTGAATAGTGCTGAACAGCATTCTGCAGCCATTCAAGATGGAACAAGAAAATGCTGTGCTGGAAGGCAATGAAATGTAATTCTCTGCAATGGAGAATTCTCTACCAAGGAGAGGGTTTATACATCATATGTGCATGTGAACAGACAAAAAGGAAAATAAACCATTCAAACGGGAAGAAATGTACCTGGAGTTGTCCAGACACACGCATTTGTTAAACTGAGAACCCTATGATTCTCTCCTTGGAAAAAATCTTGATGAGGAGATGATTTGCTAGGGATTTGTGAGGTAAAAGCTTCAATGGAAAATAAAATCTGGCTTCTGCTGTCTGGGCTGAGGCTCCTTCCACTTATCCACTGGCATGAGCTCACTGGGAACAGAGTTAAAAGTCGAGGCAATGTTCAGCTGCTGCCTTCCCTCCTGTCCTCAGAGATTGCTTTCTCCTCCACCCAACTCCAGGCCATAATTCCTGCAGGAATGACACATCTGGGTCATCCCTGATGCCAATGACAAGGCATTGGAAACTCAGCCTTCCCGGGCAGGATCTTAGCTTGGTCTTTCCTGCCACAGAATATCAGACAGAACTGGAGGCTGACAGTGTCCAGAGCTAGAATAAAATGTCCTAGCAATAAAATCTTCCATCAGAGCATATATAAATACCATTTAAAATCCCCCCTCTGGGTGCTGTAAGAGATTCATCTACCCCAGATGAATGTATGGTGAAGTATTTCATCTTTCTGCCCTCCAAATCTCCATGGTGAGCTCAGGTACCAGAGTGATGGACAGTGCCTCAGAGTCTTTTCTGTTGTCCCCTCCTAATTGTCCAATAAATTTTCAGAGTGCAAAATTAACATCTAAGGCATTGCAGTTGCCTGGACAATGACAGAATACAATCTATAAGAAAAGAAGCTTGAAATGTTATTTCCAAACAAAATTAAAATTGGAGTAACAGTAGTAGAGCACATCAGAGCCTAAGAGTTCTTGTTGGAAGCAGGTCTTGTTCTTGTTGTTAATAACTTTTATAATGATTTCAATGGGTTTCTTTTTATGGTCTTCCAGCTGCTCCCAAAGGAAACTTTTTCCTTATTTAGTGCCTCTAAAGTTCCTTGAAATGCTTGGATGACTGATCCTATGTAAAAGCCAAAGATTATTTTATTCACTGAACTTCAGAGCATTGAAATGTCCTGTCTGCTTAAGTGGTGGTTTGATTTTGGGTCATCATGAAGTAATTTTTATGTAGTATGGGGAGAAGGGCTGTTTGGATTGGGTCTGGAATTCTGTAGGCTGCAGAGCATTACTGAAATATTGAAAGTGATACACTTATGTCAGAGAAAAGGTGTGTGTCCATAAGCAATTGCCAGTTCCACCCCTATTATGAAATAACTGGAGCCAAGAAGCTTCCTGGATACTGGAACTCAGACATCTACACTGCTAAATTGCTACAACAGTCCCTGGATGGTTTTTAGCCATCAAGCACTTTCCCCAGCAGTTCCTGGGGTCAAGCTGGAATTTAGCAAAGGTCCATTTGCAATTGCATTTGGTCATTTCTTTTTCAAAGGCCAGAAAGCTTTGTAGCATTGGCTCAGAACAGCTACGTGCATGTTTAATATACTTGTGTAGACATCATGCATATAAAAACATGAATATTTCTTCAGGGCTGTTTGCAAATCAAGCCCTGGAAGCAATTATAGCAATTTTCTCCCTTTTTAATGAGCCGACTAGCAACAGCCTTTGGGTCATTACAGTTACCTTGGATATAGCTGAGAAATAGAATATTGCTGGGTTTGCTTTGATATTTATCTATTGAGGATTGATGGCATCTGTGTGTGTGAAAGAAAAGTAATCCAGATTCTGAGGTGAAAAAATTGTGCTGATGATTGTATGTACAGTGAGTAAATTGGTAAATATATAAAAGATCTTGGTGTGTACTAACATTTGTTTTATGAAAATGTTTCAGGATGGACTCTATTTTTCCCATCAGACTGCAACCACCTCCACTTTTGAAGAGGAAATTTTGACTGGAGAGACTTCATTGGCTTTGTTGTTAATGAATCTTATTTCAGCAACCTGGGCTGGTGGGAGGTGTCCCTGCCCATGCAGGGGGGTTGGGTCTGGGTGAGCTTTAAGGTCCTTTCCAACCCAAACCATTCTGTGATTCTGTGCCCCTGTTAAAGCCAAGATAGCAAAAAAATGTCACTGTAACTTGTGCAAGCTTTGTAAAGGAGGTGAACAGATCTCAGTGCTTTACATTCAGCTGTCTCCTGGCTGAATTCAGGTAGAAGAAGAATATTAGCAAAGCAAACTGAGTCTGTCCCTATACAGGGACATTTCCAGTCCCACGTGTGTGCCTGTCCAGAGATGATGGAGAACCCATTTCCAGGGAGGATCAGATGATCCCATGCCAAGTCCTTACCTTTTGAGGATAGAACAGTAAGAGGAGCTAAGGCCATGGAAAATGATTGTAGATGAGTTTTCACGTAAGTGGAAAGTGGTAGAAAGTGATATAAGAAATATACCTTTTTTTTTAGCAAAATGTAATATACTTCTTAACATAACTTTATGTCTGATTTTCTCATCTGAAATTATACTCCTGTTTTACCTAAGTTGTTACAATAACATTTTCTGAAGCTACTTTAGCCATAGTTCTGAATAGAACAGAATTCAGTTTTGCTTGTTGAACTAGTAAGAATGGACTTAGAATCAGCTTAGAGGAAATGCACTGATAAAACAGAAAAATCTGTTAAATATATGACAGTATTAAATTTACAGATTTCAGAAACAGACATGGTACTGAAACCCAAGTTTAGAAAAGATTCTGCAGATAGTGGTAGACTCAAGTAATCTTTGCTCCTGCCTATCAAAAAGTTAGATTAAAAAAAATAAATAATTAAAATTGTGAAGCAGAAAACAAAGTGGTTGGGGGGGCTGCAGACTTAAATTAGAGTAAAATATTTCTCTCCAAATGCTAACATTTAGATGCCAATATTTTTTCTGGAAAGTCAAAACTTTGTGGAGAAAAAGGATGAAAACCCTCCTTTCTCTAACAAAATAATTTTTTGTCATGAGTAAAAGGTTTTAGTCATGTTTTACTTGCCATCCAGTATTGTGGAGTGATGTTTATAGTAATAATTAAATACATTATTGATTCACATGTTATTTCTATGAAATCTAGTAACAAGGATACTAAGGATCCTTTTGAACAAAGGAAAACAAACAAGCCCCACGTAGATACTTGGGGTGAAATTCTGGCCTCGTGGAAGTAAATAGTAAAACTCCCATTGATTCCAATGGGGTCAGGATCTCTTCCCCTTTCCCTCCACCCCCAGTGTGTAACCACAGCTGTGCTTTTGCTAAGCAGCATGCAAGAACAACTTATGAATCACATCTGGTGACCCTGTTTGGCATCCCAGCAGAGAAAACATCAGGGATATTAACCCCTTTGTTACATAAATTAAAGCAGAGATACTTTTTAGCCTCCTTGGGTAATGCAAAAACCATGGGAAAGAAAATAAGAAGAGGATAAAAAAAATACTTTAAGAGAACTGAGGAGTCAGGAGAAAAGCTGCTGAGGTGTTGTAATTGCAAAATGCAAGAATAAACACATTTTTCTTTTTCTTTTAGGGCTCAGCTGCCAATGTAACCTGATAAATTCGTTTGGTTTGCTTCCACTTGTTCTCACTGACGCAAGCTGGCAAAAGCCTTTGTAGGACTTCAGGCTCTCTTGGGTCAGTGTCTTGATCTTCAGTCAAAACCTCTTCGTTTTCCAAGAACCTCTTAATTTTCCATTTCCTCCTTGGCAAACTTTAAAACCATATCCAAAAGCTGCACTAGCATTTTTTCACCTGAGACACTGGAATTTTCACCGTCACTGGGCTTGTTTCCATCTTCTGTCTTTGGAAGCTATCTTGTAAAAATCAAAAGTTAATATTCAACCCTCTGCTCTTTTTTTTTTTTTTTTTTCCTTTTTTTTTTTTGTTTTATTTTATTTTTTGGAGTGTGTGTATGTTTTAGTCAGGGGAGGAATTTCACAGTCTGAAGTTTAAACCATAGCTATCTATCTCCTGAGCTGAATGAGCCATTTGGATATAAACATTCCCAAAACAAGGCATTTGTTATGAGAATCTTGAATGCAGGACTGTACTTTCTCAATGGCTGATCTAAGAGTAACTGTAAAGAGAAAAAAATCCTGCTATTTAATCTCACTATAAGGCTTCTGGCCAGTTATTTAACACAAGTGACTTGTCATACATGGAGAATAATAAAGTAGCAAAATAGAGAAAGTAGAACAGAGCATTGCAGACCATTATACATAAAAATGTAAATCAACTTGGTTCCTCTGCCATCACTGGAGCTGTTCACAGAATCACAGGGGTTGGAAGAGACCTTTAGAGATCATCCAGTCCATCACCTCTGCCAGGGCAGGATCCTGGGGGGATGCACACAGGGATGCATCCAGGTGGATTTTGAATGTCTCCAGAGAAGGAGACTCCACAACCTCACTGAGCAGCCTGGGCCAGGGCTCTGTCACCCTCACAGTGAAAAAGCTGTGTCTGATTTTTCAGTCATCTCTTTGGAAAATGTTGTCTCTACTCTGGTTTGGGAGCATCTGGGTGCTCTCTAGTGGGACCAGAGCCAGATTCTCAAAGATATGGAAGTGTCTAAACCCACTGAAATCAGATGTCTCAGAAAACGCCAGTAAAGAAATACTTCAGTACAGAACTAACTCTAAATAATGTAATCACTGTAAGTCCATAAAAGAATAAAAAATGTAATTCTAGTTATGTACTGAGTGTACAGTAAAAAAGTTTGTGTTTTTTTTTCACTGCTCACACATTAGTGTGGTGTGAAAGTTAGAAAAAGTAAACATATCTTCAACAAATATGAAAGTTTAGTAAGTTTAGGCAAGTTTAGTATAAGATGACTGTATTTTGAACATCCTTGAATTATTATTTTTATATTAGTATGACAAGTATTAAGATATCTGTCTAGTGCAGGGAGTATAACCTCTTACAGCAATGAAGAAATAACATTAGAACATAATAATGCTGAAGGATTCAGTGAATACAGAAGTCAACATAGAAGAATGCATAGAAAAAAATGCAGCAGAATATTCCTATTTATAAGAATACTAGTGTAGCTTGGGAGGTACCATTAAGATAATACTTACCAATACTTTTTGAAAACCTCACACCAACATTACATTTTTTTCCCAATGTATTCAAACTTTCTGCCCTGCAGAGACTTTAAATGTTGGAACTCAATTCAGTACATGTTAGAGTTTTATTTACCTATGACAGAATTTCCTGTCATTCAAAAATACTGTGAATATTGAGGTGTCAGCAGGCACAAACACAGCAACCAAGACTAAAAATGGTTGGAACAGAGCAGCTCAACTATCTGCATAGAAATTCATCTTTTCTAATTAAAGAACTTCTTGATTTAAAGCAAGAACTTCTTGACCTCTCAGACTATATTTTTTACAGCAGTCAGTTCTATAGCACACAGGAGGGAAAGTTACTCTGTCCTAGGTAATATACAAGTGTTGGTTCAAGAAGTAACTATTGCTGAGCTGCTAATTAATGGTGACCACAGCATAATTAAGTTCAACATTCTCAAGGGAGTGATTGAACCAGACGTGGGGCTGTGACACTAAACTTTTGATAATGAAAATTTTTTCAAGGTGAAAGTTAGTTAAAAAACCCTAAAGTCAAAAGTGAGGAAATTAAAATCCTTACACTCAGCATGGAGGCTTCTTAGGCATCCCAGGAGTCACGGAGGAATGAATGCACCTTCACAAAAAAGAAAATAGGAAGCCAATTAAAAAGTAGTATAGTTACATTGAAAGGTTCAAGATGTTATTTAAGACAAAATGGCAGCCTTCAGAAAATAGTAATCCAGTCCATTTCAGGGAAAGGGGCAGATCTTATGGAATATGAGAAACACAGAAGTAAAAAGTAAGTTATAAGATGAGTAGTCATCATAAATACAAACAAAAATGTTAACAGTAAATGTGTATGTGTCTCAGTTGGGAACTGTGTGAGAAAAGTAGGTGATTCATTTTTTTACCCTTGAAAAGTTATAGATAACATGGATATTAGTGGATATTAGAGACAAAATTAAAACCATATAAGTATTAGCAATCCTTTCAATGAGCGTTTGTAGAAAAAATAATTAATCAAAGGAATTCACTGTCAATAAACTGCTAAATTGGGAAGCACGAGTTCACAAGGCCTTCCAAGAACTCAGAGAGAGTTGTTGAACTGTTAGGAAAGTACAGTTTCTTGTGAAATGTTCTAAGCTGGAACATGGAACAACAGTAAATATTTAAAAAGTACATGAATCACTCAAGAGAATTATGAGAATTACATGTGACAGCAAGCAGAATAATTTGTTAGAATAATCAGTAGGAAAAATGATAAAAGTTGCTTTCCTAATTTCTTCCTAAATTTTTTTTTGCTTTTCTTGCAGCTGAGACAAAGTCCTCAGAAGAGCTCCTGGGAAATCCTGGCTAAGGGCTGGCGTGGCATGGACATAGAGAAGAAATGGAGCAGAAAGAGGCAAAGAGGCAGGAGCTGCTGCTGCTGGTGGATGCAGACCATGTCTCAGAGCTGAAGATCTGCCCTTTGTTGGTGAGTGATTTAGCACTGACCTGCACCCAGCAGGATCTTACCTGCAGTCTCTGGTTTTGGCTCCAAACCCAGACATCAACATCTAACCTGGTGACATTTAACCTTCTGATAAATATTCATGATTTCTACAGGACTATTTGTACCTAACAGACACCTCCTCTGATGCTACTGATGCTCATTTGGCATGAGCTGAAACAAAACCTGGGTGGTGCCATGTTATTTTCTCATGTTATTTAACTCCAAGGCCTTGGTGATGTTACACAAATACTGGTTTTGTGCCTAACATAGTGCTGCCTTGCAGCCAGACTTCTGCACTGTTGTGGCCTGACCCATTTAAACAGAATTTTTACTGGGATCTGAGATATAAAGGCTTGTGACTTAACCCAAGTCCTTGTGAAACAAGTCTGATAATGAACATTCGTTGAAGAGTGTCTGTATAAAGGGTATAATGATGTTCCAGTGTGAACAGATGCCAAGCCCTGTATTTTCTACACTGATCTTTGAGACATCTAATCTACAAAAATGAGTCTTATTTCCTTCTCCCTTCTGGAGATACAGACTCACAGTACACTGGGAGAGACAATCTGTCTTTACAGAGAGAGGAGCAAAAACCAGAGAGAAACCATGTGGTCATTTAAAATTAGTTATGCATTTCTAGAATAATTTTCATGAAAAAATATAAAGTCCTTAAGGAAATGGGCAGTCTGTGGTGGTGATGGAAAGGGTTTGCTTACACTCAGTTTTTGTAACTTGCACAAGTGACTTTTAGCTTTGCTTTTTGTGAATAATGCTGTCCCTCCAAAGTCATGTCAACAATATTGCCTTTACACCATAATTTTGGGTGTTTTCTGTGTACATGGATGTAATACGTGGTGCTCCTATCCGGATAATAAACCATCAGAGCCTAAATTCCAGCTTTTAAAAAGAAACTTGCCAGGAAAATATTTCTTGCTTTCCTCACAAATGTGGAATTCTGAGCCACCCTCCCACCCCCAAATTACATTGGACTGGTTCCCAGTCCATGTAATGTTCAGTCCTGGGCTAATGACTGGTTTAAATTTCAATAACCCACAGCTCCTTAAGACCAGAAATAGATTATACCACGGCAGAGATGGGATTCCCTCTTTTCCAACAGGATACGGTCTTTTCTTTTTTTTATTCTGTTAGGATTGGTAGAATATAAAATAGCATAGTTTAAAAGTCAAAGCTCTGTATTCAATGGTTAATTTTAAAATATTTTGTGTTGGGCTGCTGCCTACAACTGGAACTAAAACCCCAGTGAGAAGATGCTGCAGGAATGCAGGGTCAAAGGCAGCCTTCACCATGGCCACTTCATGTTCTAAAGAGGGAAAGAGGAGAAGGGAGGATAAATTGGTGAAATGATTTAATGCAAGGAGCTAGTGCCGAGCTGTGATTAAACACTGTCCCAGCTCAAATCAGCCCCAGGATTGTGAAAGCACCAACTCCCCAGTGAAAAGTATTCATAGAATCATAGAATGGTTTGGTTTGGATTGGAAGGGACCTTAAAGATCACCTGGTTCAAATCCTTCTGCCATGGGAAGGGACATCTCCCACTAAAAGAGGTTGTTAAAGCATCATTTAACCTGCCCTTGAGTACTGCCAGGGATGGGGCTTCCATGACTTCCCTGGGCAGCCTGTGCCAGGGTCTCACCACCCTTGCACTAAAGAATTTCTTCCCAATGTCTAACCTTTATCTCCCAAGTTTTAAACCATTTCCCCTTTTCCTCTCACTACACACCCATGCAAAAATCCCTACCCCAGCTTTCTTGTAGGCCCCTTTCAGGTGCTGGAAAGCTGCTATAAGGTCACCTTCGAGCCTCTTCTTCTCCAGGCTGAACAACCCCAATTTCCTCAGACTGGTTTCATAGGGGAAGGATTAGTTTTAAAGTTTTTAAAGGTTTTTTTTCTTTTCCAGTTGAAGCTGGGGCATGGGAATTTGTGGTCTTTAGGCAAGATCCCTTTATAAGCACGGTGAAAATGAACTCCAGCAAAGAGCTTAAAAATCCTGCAGCCTGTGCAAACTAGTTTATTTGTATCATGATATAAAACACCTGCTGATATAGCCTGAAGATTTTACTGCTGCTCCATGGACAGCTTAATTCTTGAAGTCAGACACAGGAATCCTGTACTCATCCCATTCCCCCCAGCACCCAACACTTCATTTATCTGCTCTGTTCTAACAAATGCAAACCCTTGCTGTTGGAAATACAGAAGTGAGCTGTGATAGGTTTTTACAGTTCAGCTTCACACTTTGCCTGTCACCAGTGTTGAACGAGTGCCTCCCACCCCAATGTTGGGGGTTTAAATCATTCTCACATGAGAATGATTTGGCCTTGGGTTTAAATCATTCTCACACCCATTTCTATGTCTACGCTGTAGGCACAGCAGTGTTGGCTCCTTGGTTGAGAGGCCACACAGCAGCACATCCCCCATGACAAGGAGAGAGGACTAAAATGACTCTGAGCACTGTCAGGTGGAGAAAAACTAACAAATTGTGTTCTTGAATAAAGCCTGGGTGTTTTCCTCATGAAAGAAAGGGAGAGAACCTGGCCTGAGGTGATGCTCTATGCATGGTAGGTGTGATTGGTACTGGAAGAAAAGCCTCCTGCCCTCCAGCCTGTAATGAAAGATAGGTCTGAATGAATCTTCACTGTATCAGCCTCTGGTCATGGTGTTCAACTCATAACACACCAAGCTACAGCATCTTAAAAACTGTAGGGACCTGAGAGCATCTCTGCAAAGTTTGCAGTAAGGTCAAAACAGTGCAGAGATGACCTTCAAGCCACCTTTGTGTAGAGGTCTTTGCTCTCTGCTTTTGGCATCTCAGCTGCCTCTGAAGATTTTCCCCAGTCAGTTGAAATGAGAGCAGCTTCCAACCACTATCAGTTGACACTGAACCATCCAACTTTGCATGCAGATACTTCTCCTTCATCAAAACAAATGTTTGTAGACAGTTGTGTGATTTTGTTTGTTTGTTTCATGCTTCAACAGCTTTGTTTTCAGCAAATCATTAAAAAGTGATGACTTGCTGAGCTGCTTTTTAAAAATCTAGTCACAAACCACAATTGCTCACAGGAAATGGAATGTTTACTTGAGTTTATTATACAAGGGTCTGGATATGAGCTTTGGGATTTTTACACCTCATAGCAACGGTATTACAATTTATTTACATCTTCATGTTGGCAGCTGCACAAACTCTTATGAAATAGGACAATCACACCTTAGGGAACAGTAATTATAGGCAAAGGTATAAATAGTATAAAGAAGTGCACGCATTTGGCACTTTAGTCGAAGAGAATAGAAACTATTCTGGCAAATCTTCAAAACCAGTCTCTTGTTCATTACGAGGGCATGAACTAATTAAACCAAACTTGTCAGAATCAGCTGCATGAATAAATTCCAGTCAGCTCTGGCACGGCCAGGCTCCCAACCTGCGAAGAGCAAAGTTGTTTTAGTGATGTCATAATTTGGACCTTTGGAGGATGATATCACTTTTGACAGAATTGATGCAGAATTAAGACCATATGTAGGAGCACTAATAGGTATTGAATTGAACACCCAGTGATAAGTCTGAGTCGGTTGCCAGAGCAACAGTCTGGTTTTTTTCTTCATAACACTTACATTAACGTAGTATCAGAAGGCAAATTTAAAATACATTTCAACACTTTTCATAAGAAAGCATTTCAGTTTGAGGTCTCTGCCTCAATTTCAAAAGCTGTTTGCATAAGAAAAGCAATTCAGCTTCACTGCTGCCTTTTAAATAGTGTCAAAATCAGTGTTGGAAGAGAAGAGTTTTCAGGCAGTTGTAAACTTCAAAGAAATTGTCACCATCTGATATCTGGAAGGAGAGTTCCTCGGGGGACCAGTTTCTCCATTTATAAATAATTCAGTCTTTTTATACAACGAATCCTGAAGTTAAAATGTTGTTGCTTTTAGCAGCTTGTTAGTTCCTTGTTACTGTCAGTGACCAGGTGTTACTCTTTCCCAAATGCTTTGGCTGGCTCCCATCTCCTTCCTTTCCCAGCCTTATATATTAAATTCTTTCCCTCTAATCCATGATGGTTCTTTGGGTCTTCCCCTTCAGTTCTCTTTCCCCTTAGGATAGAGTTATATTTTGAGGATTTACAGCTGAACCAGAGATTTCACCTTTGTCTTCAGATGTAAGGGTGAATTAAAGAGCTAGTGAGCAGAGGTTGAGTAGGGATATGGCAAAATTTGGCAACAGAGCTCAATGTAAGATGGAAAAACAAAAGTTGACCTCAGGGTGAGAGAAGCTCTCTAGATACTGAGGACTATTGTAATAAACTCAGAAAGGAAATTTAACACTGACAAATGCAAAAAGTTGCATGTGAGGAAACAGCCTCCATTCTACATTCATAGCAGAGGGGTTGGAATGGAAGTGTGGAAAAGAAGAAAAAGAATTATAAGTGTATGGAAAAGTCAGCTCCATATCCAGTAGTAATAGAAGGAGTAAATCACATATTACTAATTATTAAGAAAAAGGTAGAGAGCCAAAGAGAAACTCCTCCTTTCTGCCTAAATGCATCCCTGGTGTCCTCTTCTCTATGTGGGTTTAGAAGAAAAGCCAAAGATTGAAGATATGGATGATGAAAAATAAGGAGTAGCTTTCATGTGAAGAACAATTAAGAATGTTAAGAATAATTACCTCAGCCTAGAAAAGAGATTACTAGGGCAAACAGGGGACAGTGATTTCTGACAAAGACAAGGTCAGTTGAGAATACTATCAGAGCACTCTAACAATGCAAGAAATAAGCATTATCCTGTTGAAGTCTCATATGTCAAGTTAAAATAGGGGAGAAAAATAATTTAAATTATTTTTAAATGGAGGGGGAAATATTATTTTTTAGATAGGGGAGAGATAAACAAATTTTCTGGAGGTCTAATTTAACTGTAGAATTCATTGCCATGGTCTAATTGTGGCAGATACCAATGATAAAAATTAGTTTGTGAGGATATAAACTGGATTTGAATCTGACCTAGCAAGCCTGCCTGTATGAACAAGGCTACAGTGGTCTTGCTTTGTGCCTGGGTATTATTGTCCAGTGTCTTCTGACTTGTAAGTACTTTTGATAATCCTAATGAATTTTGCAGTCAAAGCAACCCTACATTTCTTTGATACTGCTCCTGACAAGCAAGGGACATTGGAATCACTCTGCCTTCTGCTTATTAGTGCACTGAACAACCCTTCAGAGAGCCTGAGAAGAGGGAGGAATGGGCAGGAACAGAGAGAAGGGCAAACACCTCGTAAAATGGCATTTTGGTGCCTGGGCAACGAGCAGATTTATCTTATGCAATAGGTTTGTTCTATTTAAGCACTAATATGGGGGTGGATTCCGAGCTGATTTACTGACAGCCAATCTTGCCAACGTCATCCTGCAGGTTTGCCCAGAATCACAGCTCCAATGATGGGCTGAAAGTGTTTATTCTCCCACTCAGCTGAGTGCTCTTTGCCATCAGTCCTGCTCAGTGGTGATTTGCTTTATGGGAGTGTTTGTAGCTGTCCCTGGTTTTCTAATGGGTACAGCATGTTCTGGAGAAATGTTGGGATTGGTGTCAAGGAAAGATCCTCCCAAATGGAGGCAAGATAAGCAGAAGATATCACTTCCCTCCCCACTTTCTTGCTGGTGGTTAGAAAGCAAACTGAGGACTATTTTCCTTAATCCATCTCTCAACTTTGTTTGACTCCCAGGTTCTGCAGTTTTAAACAAAGAACAAGTAATGAACTCAAAAGCAAACCAGAGTGCATTGCACTTGCACCTGCCTTGGATCCCACCCTTTTGTTTTCATATTACCCCTCTGGGTTTCTGATAAATTCATAATATGTTCCAGGCTACCTTCTCATCATATACCCAGAAAAACACAGATCCATGTGGGAGGTATCAGGGAATGCATTAAGTATGCAGAATTCCTTTATTGCTTAAGTTAGAAAAGCAAACTATCATTTACAAAGAAGTCAGAGCACCAAAGAGGGAAAGAAAAAGATTTAATTATACAGTAGCTGCACATTTGTTGGAAGGATTTTGCTTTAGTTCAATCTTGAAGATTTTAGAAGCTTTAATACACATGGAAAACAGGTAAGGATGGTGAGGAACAAACATGATTTTTGTATTTCAGCAACACCAAACTTTGGTGGTAGCTGGTCAGACACTGATTTGCTCTAAGGAATTGAATTAAAATTATTTTTAGACTGTAGTCTGGAACCCCTGTCTTAATTTCTGTACTTTCAGACTGAATGTTAATCACAAAACCTGCAACTTCTTCCAGTTCCAGTGATACAAATATGTTTGATCAAGTATATAATATTCTAAGTGACTTTTTCCTCATTTCACAGGGATTGTCACAAGTATACACATCAATGTGACTGCAAGTTATACGTTTTTAATTTTCTTTATTTTTTTTTCCCAAGGAATGGATATACCTTAGGTGTAAAAATTTTATGTAAAAAGGAATATTTTATATTTTTCTCTTAAACTAGTAAAGTCTGGACTTGTTTTGCCTTGGGGAAAAGAATAGAATGGTCAGAGTTATCAGCAAGTATCAGCATCTTTGGGTGCAGTATGGCCTCAGAGAAGAAAAAATTCCATATTCTTTGTTGTATTAAGAATTTCTCCCATTGCCATGAGAGCCAAAAAACCCAGGAAGGTCTTGAGGCAGCCCAGGAATGAGAACTCAGTTTGTGTGCTCAGTGAATCTGTGTGGGAGAGGGGAGGTAATTCTTTTTTTGGAGACTTAGCCCTACTGACCAGCACTGTGATGCAATGTAAATGTATATTTCCCCACAGGGTTGGTAACTGACAGATAGTCCACTCTGGGATTTTTAAACATTATATTAAAATATGACTTTCATATTTTATTTGGTATGGGGTTCCATTTGTGGCTGTAAAGTCCAGACTCATTTTCCACTTGGGCTTTACTTAACAAACTCTCCTTGTGTCTTTAGATAGTTGGAACCAATTCTTCCCTGAATTTCCACTGGTATCAACCTGTCAAAAAAAGGTTTGGTGAGACAAAAGGGAGCTGGCTGAAATGTCTGGGTTTAAATACAGGTGGTTCAATTTGCACTGAGCATTATGATAGTTAAGTGCTCTCCCACCCTCTGCAAACACCCAGATGCATTTACAAACATCCCTGTTCATGAGACCAAACTACTGAATTTGGTTCTTAGGTGTGGGGTGGACACTTTCTTGATGTCAGGCTCACATCAGGATGTGAGTCTGATACGCAGTGCACAGAAGCTGTGAAGGAGGTTTTGCTTTTATGGTTCTTAATAATAGGCAAAACTTGCATGTGTGAAACCCCTTTTCATCCAGAAAATAAAACTAAAAGTATTAAATGCTAATAAGGATAATTTTTTAAGTCAAGCTGATGTGAGTTGATTAGTTACACAGTTTTACTTCATTCATTGAGCTACTGCAGTTTTGCACAGGAATGGTTCAAAGCTGCACCAGAGGAGGTTCAGTCTGGACATTAGGAATCTTGGAACATTAGGATCTTGGGTCAAACCAACCTCTAGGAGCCTGACAGCACTGGCCTGGGGTGACCACTGGGGAGGTGGACATGATCTCCAAGTGGTAAGTCCTCTGCACAGGAGGTAACAAGCAACAGAAGTGCCTTTTTTTTTCCTCAGCCCTGTAGTGATCAAGCAGTTGGAGTAGATGATCACCTTAGGTACCTTCCAACTGAAAAGAAATATTCTTCTCTTCCTTCTCCTCCTCTTCTTCCAGATGTTTGTGGACAAATCGAGGAGGGGGAAGTGACCTTGGGGTTTTATCCTGGTCCCACTGAAGTCACCTGGAAATCTGCCACGAGCATAATCAGCTGTAGCAAACCCCTGGTAAAGCAAGGTAAGGTCAGTGTGAATGCATGAGAATGTTAATTATTGTAATTAAAAGTCAGACTTATGTTCAGTGCTTCAGCAACATAAGCAATGGGTAATCCAAGATTTCGCTTTCCCAGGGAAATAAAATATTTTTCCTGGCCTCATATGATTTTCTTGCACACTTTTTACAATGTCTCATGTATTTTAGGAGATTTTTTTAAAGAGGCCTGTCTTTTTTTAATGATCTTTTGAATGTGTTTTGTTGAAATTGTCTACTTTTAATAGGTTTAATATGCCTGGCATCTGAAAAGGACTAATAGGGAAAAAGGTCTAAACAGATAAATAAAAAAATACACTGAGTACATGGTTTTCTGTAATATCAACCTGTCCATATTGATAAAGGAGCTCTGAAAAGACCATGTGACCTTCTTCTGACCTTTAAAAGAGAGATGCCCAAATTTCACATGGTTGAGAATCATACTTTACTTCAAATAAGTAAATTAACACCTTGGGTAATACATTTGAACTGCATTTACTTCAGGTTAGATTTCCAGTTAAGTTTATTCAGCATTTCCAGTTCTTTTGATACAGAACAGCTCATTTTAAATGTTATGAGACTTCTGCTGGATATTTCCATCTTTAAGAGGAAAAAATTCCAAGGCTGAGAAAAAAAAAAACTTAAGTACAAGGTAGGATCATAGACTGAGATGGCAGAGGGCTGGCATGGACATCAAGCACCCCTCACCTAGATACTAAATAACCATAAAAATCCCACTCCTGAATGGGTTTAACACTTGAGAAAAGAGAAATCTTTACTGCAAATTCTGTCTGCATTGCAATGCTGGGCCATATCCTCATCAGAGACAAAGTCTGTCTTCTAATTCCCAGCTTAAATTATCTGGTTAATAACTCTTTTTCTTGAACTAGTATTTAGTTTAAACAGTTCCTCAGATACTTTGCTGTTTGCATCTCATGGACTAAGAAATACCAGCTCATCAAAGGGCATTGGTGTGGATTGCTTGTTTTAAGGGTGTAGGAAAAGGGTGAACTGTGTACCTTGTTTAGAAATGTGTGGCAAGAAATGAGAGGAGGATGTCTTTTCAGACACCTTTAGGGCACAGATAAACTCTAGAAAAAGGCTATATTTTTTTCTGCACAAGAAAAGCCATCTACCTTTCTTTGGCCAGGTTATTGCAAAATGTTTGTCTCTAGCAAGACATTAATCCATGGGTGGATGCCTGTGCTTTGTTCTGGTGGGTTTTGGTTTTGTTTTTTTTCTTCCACGGGTTACAATTTTAACAATTCTCTCAAATGTTGCTGCAGACTCTTGATTGTTCATTTGGGTTTTTTAAATCACCTCTCAGTGTTGTACCTTCTGTGTGACAAAATTCAATTTGAAATGGGCATTCTGCAGTTCTTAGAGGTGTCTATAGCAATTGTAGCTTCTTTTGCACTCTTTCCAGAATGGTTATAGAGCTTGAACTTGCTTGAGATACTCAGCGCATGGATTTCAGGCCATGGGAACTACACAAGTAGCCCTTCCATGTCTGAAATATATCAAAGCACAGCACAATAAATGAATTTCTTTAGTACAAAGTAATTTTTCTGTGATCTGTTACTAGCAACAATTCATCATCTTCGCTCCTATCATAAACTAAGGGATTTTTAAGATGGTACCTTTCTTTTTCTGACCATCTTGTTAATATATATATAAATATATATATGTATATATTCTTTGCAGTGCAGCTGTGGGTTGGCTGAAGACAAAAGATGGTGAAGCACATCACTACTGTCAGAACAGTCACTCCATCACACAAGTATTTCCCCCATCACATTACATCACTGCTCACAGAATCACAACCCCTTGGTTAGGTGCCTTTTAAATGACAAAGCCAAACAATTCCTCCACAAACAAAAACGTCCCCTTAACAGCTGAAGTCACAGCTCAGTTTGCCTCTTGGCTGGGATACACATTCCATCTGGAGCTCTATCCAGACAGTGCAGGGAGGTCTGGCAGCTGAATAATGAACTCCAAGTCAATAGATCATTACAACACATTGTTTCTGTGTTACTGGATTTCCACAATATGTTGGGCTGGTTATGAGCTTACAGCTTGGATTCTCATCTCTCTAAGTTAATTAACTGTACCTTAATAACTCAGAAAACTCTTAGGATTCACCTCTCCTAACTCCAGGTTGCAGAGATGTCCACATCTGAGCCATCTGAGTCACCCCAATGTTCTTTTTTGAGTACTTCCTGACCAGGTACAATAATGTCTGTGTTAGCATGTATTTAGGTCTGTGCTCTCTAGTGGATGAAAAATATATGTACCCAAAAATGCTGCACACTGGTAAATCTCCATGACTATAATATTTAAAAGTTTACAGTCCTTTTTACAGATGAGCATCATTTGTCCTCACACAGAGGGAACCAGACAAGTGCTCTTGTAAAACATTTATTTAATGTAGATGTGTTCTGAACTGGATCTGAAATATTAAACAAGATTAAAATTCATTGGTGTCTGTAAGTTAACCTGTTAGATTCCCACTTCTGCTGTTATTGGTGTACATATGCATGAAGGAAAACATGACTATGATTTTATTACCTATTCAGCATTCTCCTTACACTCTAGCTCATACTTAGCATGTACATTTAAATCATTTTTGCTCCTTTCTTTGAGACATCATTTTGTAGTCTGCAGCATGCTGGATCATCTGGATTTCTTCAGAACTCATTGTAGACATATCTCTGAATGTTACCTGTCAAAATTACAGCAAGAATTGTGCTTTGTCTGCCTTTTGTTCTACTTGAGTAAACTTTATAAGGATGGGATCAATCCCTTACCACTCAGTTTAAATATCTGGTTTTCAGTCAGACTTTTTAGATCCCTGGACTGTATCTTCACTTTGGCCTTCTAATTAGGGGTCCTTCAGCACCATTTGAGTTGGGCTTGGGCTAAGCAGAAATCTGATCTGTCCAGTTACTAATTTTTTTGGCTGACTTGCATTTGAAGCTCCTTCCCATTTGAGGATTATCCTTGCCACTGCACCTTCCTTCTGCCATGCAGTTTTGATGTTTTATACCTGTGGCTGCCAAAATTGCATGGAAAGAGGCATGGACTGTGCTATAATCAATGGTAAAGAAAAATCTGAGCTGGTATGCTGCTTGTCATCTGCCAGAAATCTGTTCTTTTGTAGTAGGGGAAATTTTCTCCCAGCTTTGCAGTCCCCTTTTGATGGCAAATGTCATTCTAATAATTCTTTCTCCATCTCCCACCCAACCCACAGCAAACTCGTTTCTTCCCAAATACAAAACAGAAAACCACCTTTATCCTGGCCCAGACCAGGACACACCTTTATTTTTGGGTGTGAGAGGTTCCTCTTGCACAAATACAAGAGAAACAAACCCATTAAACACATGGGACACCAACCAGTTTTCCTTTAGTTGTGCTATTAGTCTTTTTTTCCTTCATAAGGTCAGTTACCAGGATTCTTCTATTTTTTTTTCAGGATCATCTTAATCAAGTTACATTTCTTTAGAGACAAATATTTCAAAGAAGACTCTGGCCTTTCTTTCTGGGGGAAAAAAAAGACCCATATAAACTGTGAGAGTTACAATACCCCATCTGCAGCAAGACATGAACAGTCAGCTGTGCCCTGGACTTAATCCTGCATAGACAGAAACCCTGTGAGGCAATAGAAATCCTCAGTCATGAGGACTATCCTACCCATTCAGGACTGGATTTTTATATTTCTAATTTTTTTACACACCTCTTGTAAGGTTTTTTCTCATGCTCTCTCTTCCACAGTGACCCTTTCTCTCTTCATAGTGATGTGTTTCTTCACCACTGTTGTCCTGGAGGAAAATCTAAGCCTGGATTTTATTTCCACTTAAATCCTTGAAATGTGGAATTCTTTACTTCAGGGGTTTGAACTAGACCCTCAAGGCTATCTTGGCAAACTTCTGTGGTTTTTAGAGGACAGATTTTCCTATTTTGTTTCTGAAGGTATCACAAGCAATGACTCTTTAGAACTTTAAGCATGCAGTAAAAAAATAGAGATGACTAACAGCTATTTAGCAAGTAATGATGGCTTAGCAATATTTACCACTCTGATTTAGCCTCTCTGGCTCCATTACTTAGGATATTTTCCTGAATTAAATTTGCCTCAGTTCTATAGCCAACAGCCGTCCACAGGAAAATAAAAAAAAAAATGTCCCAAATCCTCCAGAAATAATGATTTCATATTTCTAATAGGTTCTTTTAACTGCACAATCAAAATGGTCTCTTGTGCCCTCTAGCATGTGCTATGTCATAATAAAAAACTTCATGTCCAACAGCAAGAGAAATACAGGCAGAAGAAAGGAAAACTTTCATTTTAATGTGTTTTTCCACAATGTTTTATTTGTGTGTGTGCGATAGCTGATCAATAAATAGAAGGGGAAGAATATTTATCTGTTTTCTGTGGAGTTTTTGTTCTGGAGCTAAAAACTGACAACCACATTGGGAATCCCAAATGTGGGAATGAGGATGTTGATGGGAAGCCTGTGTGTGCTCCCCACTCCCTAACAGATTGTGCTGGTTTTCCATGTCTGTCTCTCTGCCACAATATTTTGTTTCTAAATGGTGAGGTTAGATCATCTTGAGAGCAGCTGTTGTAAAGGATTCAAAGGAGCACAAGTAGATGGATTTTAATATTTTGAAAGCTCTAATAAAAATGGTGTCCTAACATATTTAGCCCAAGCTCACCAAGAACTTCAGTGGCATTGTGTGTCAGGCTGCAAGGCACTTGGTCCACCCAGAAATGTTCCATTATTGTGATATTTATAGACATTTATTGCTAGAAATCACTTTTTGTTCCATTGTTGTGATATTTAAAGGCATTTATTGATAGAAATCACTTTTTTTTTTTTTTTGTGAGCAAAAAGAAGTATTTTTCTCCTTTACTATCTTAAGTGACATCAAAATATTTGCTAAAATTCTGCCAGTGCTGTTTGTGGCAGTTGGGTTTAATTTAATAGAGGTTTCTTAAGATCCAAATGCAAAATTTAAATAAACAAACAAACATACCCTAACTCTTAAAGGTCAAGTAAAGGTTTCTTTCATAAAGCTTTCACCAATATTTTTTGTAAGAAAGGACTTGACATTTTTTAGTTGTAAAATAAATGTAAAAAATTATCAGAACTACTTTTTAACCATACAGGAATTAGTTCTTAAATTCTCTTCTGTTTCTTTACTAGTTGAAGCTTGTATTTTGACTTACTATGAGCTATTAAAGATTCACTGTCATTCAAGATGTGACAGAACAAATTATTCCATTCTGAGCTGTAAATCATCTCAGATAATATGTTCAGGACAAAGCATATTTCTTCTTGAGCAAATACATACGCCAGGTCAGAGATTTTAAGAACAGATTAAAGATTTCTTTTTTTTTTTTTTAAGGAATCCAAGATGTTATCAAGATGTCAATAGAAAGGAAGACTCATTTGACAACTTTTAGAGGCTTTGAGACATCCCCCCACTTGAGCAAGAATTTATGTAAGTGAGAGCTGTGTAAGTCATTTAAGTAATGTGAAAGTTTGATGGCTTCAAGACCCTTTTTTTTTTTTTTCTTTTACTCTTAAAATTAATAAATTGTTTCCCCAGTTCACTGAAATACAATTTATGGGGTTTGACAGTCCTTTGAGATTGTAGTTTGCAAAATAACCAATAATTTCATAGGACACAGGTTTTTTTTCCCAGTGTATAAAGTTCTTGGCCATAAAAAGGCCCAAGGAAAAGCAACTTAGAGGTTTGCACAAGGCTGTAACCAGTTATTCTCCTTGAATCAGGTGCTAGTTTATAAGTTCAGAAAAAAAACAAAAGTCCAAAGTTACAGTTGTTAAACATTTTAGACCCTTTTACCAGAAGTACCCTACGAAACAGAGAGTGATGTTTAGTGTGACTATGTACCTTTGATTTTTGTTTAAACTCATAAAATACGAATTTCCTGATTTTGCTGGTCCCACTGTACCCAATAATATGGAAAATGTTGCTCTCCCCAAACCTTGGGTAGTTTTTTCTTGTATAAAATTCATTCTAACCCTCACGAGCATAGTAAGCCCAACTGTGAAACCTTATAAATTTACATTTTTACAGGAAAAAATATCTAATTTTTTTCTAACAAATTATTCTTTTAAAGGTGTGAACTACTTTGTTGCTGAGAAAAAAAAAAATCCTATTCTTATGCAGTGCTGGGAATGTATAAAAGGGGAGATGAGCAATGACAAAAATATAGCATTTCACAAACTATGTAGGGTTTTTTTCAGCTTCATTTCTGAACATACTGATGGAAGTGAACGTCTGTTTCTGTAAATGGTACCAGAGGACAGACATTTAGATAAAGAGTTAAAATCTGATTGTAAACCAAAACGTGTCTGTTAAAACAATATCTGCAATATATTCTACTTTTTGCATGGAAGTCAGAGCACGATTAAATCACAGAAGATTTTCTAAATGCAGAGCATGGGAACCATGATACTGCAGCAGCTCAGTGGTCCACACAGTCTCAGTTGTGATGGTGTTCAGCTGCTGGGGAGAAAACTGCAACAGTCAGACATAAAATCTGTCCTGCTTATTCTTAACCCACTCACATGGAGGCTGACTTCTGCTTTACAGTGGGAAAATTGATATTATACGGAGGGAATGATGTTTTCTATAAAGAAAATTTCCACTATTGTTAAAATAATTTTTTTTTTTAAAAAAAAAAGGTAGCCAAAATGTCTATTAAGCTTCATTTCCAGGCTGGTAGTTTTAAATTTTCTTGTGAAAAATAGAAAATTTTGGAATGAAGTAACTTAATATTTTTTTTTTTCTGCAGGAAATTTCTGTGGAGGTTTCAATGGATATTTGTTCTTGTTTCCAGCTGAACACTATAATTTAATATTCTTATTATTCATATATTTTTAATCTTGGTAAGCCAACGTCCTCCGTGATATTTTCTGGCAATCAAATTATACAATTGTGGATTTCTTGAAAAAGAATTTCCCTTATTCTGTGCGGTTTATTCCATTTTCTTCAACTGCCATTCTGCATTTAAGCTGGAAAAAAAGATCCACAGCAGTTGCCCATGGAGTTTCCACGTCCCATTCAGCATTTTGCTTTGTCAGACCCACTCTTTATCTTCACATCTGTTTTTTTTTTTTTTTTTCTTGTGAAATGGAGAAACCATTTCCCAAGCCTTGAAACTTCCTTGTTTTCCCACTTTTTCACCTTCCTTGAACCTTCACACTGGATTTACAGCCATCAGGCTGGACTCAGCCCACTGTTCCAATGCAGGAAAAGTTGGAGGTAAGGAAAGGTGCTGGATGAAGACAGAAGGGATGGGAGATGGTGGCAAAAAATGCACAGAGAAAATGAGCTAAAAAAATTTGTGGAATGGGGTAATGAAACGTGCAAACACATTCACTGACTGCGTGCACTCTCTTATTGCCTGCCAGCCCCATGTGGATTTCACTCCTATGGGAAGCAGTCAGAGGAATGTTATCCCTCTGTACCATCTCACCACTTTGTGTCCCTGGAATTCCTTCTGTTTAATTGCCCTCCCTGTCACAGAACCTCAGAAACAGCTGCTCTGGATGGGGGTACCCACAGAGATAAGGACTAAGCATTTTTTTTTTTTTTTTAATTATTTTTTTAAAGAAACCCCAGTTTTCTTAAAAATTGCACACTGTTGCAGTTTGAGCAGCGAGCAGGAAAATTATTTTAAGTTCAAAAGAATTTGAAAAAGCAATCTAAGAATGGCTTTTTCTGTTGTCAGCCAACTCTAAGTAAACACAGTAAGAGATGGGAGGAATGAGAGCTATCCCTGTGCCACATGTTCCATTCACTAAGAGGCAAGAGAGTCATTCACAAGTTCCATCATATGCTCAGAAACCATAGCAGAGTTCCTTAGGTTTCTTTTAATAAACAAATTTCACTGTCTACTGATATATTGAAAAAAAACCCCACAAGATCACAGCCTGCAGGCCTCATGACTAAAGGAATCTGGGCCCAGATGTGTTAATCAAAAAAGACAATCCCTATTACAGGAAAAAACTTGAGTGAATCATGCCTGGATGACACATTCCCTTCCATCTCTCCTGGCCAAGGACATCAGCCAGCCTGGTAGCTGTCTTCCTAGGGCTCTTTCACAGGTAAAACTTTTACATAATGGTCCCCTTTAACAAAATATTTTGGTCTAACTAATCCTTTTAAAATTACACTCAACAACTCAGAACCACTACATAGAAATTCCAAATGCAGCCAGTGCTTTTGAAATCCTACGCCACAGTTTGTTTTTTAAGACAACATATAGCTGCTAACAGATATAATAAATGAATATATCAAGCACTATCCCACACACAGAATTGATTCAAATATAAAATATCTTACAAGAAATACTCTTGAGTTCTCTCTTTGATCTATTGTTTAATTAAATTGTTCTAGAAAATTATTAGTTCAGCATTACTTTAAATTATTCCCTTCATTCTGCTGAATTTCCATTATAGCCAAGGTTTCAAACAATATGCTTAAAATTAAAAGGTCTAAGTCCTTATTTCTGTGTCTGAACAAATGCCCCAAGTTTAGAGTTGACCT
The DNA here is from genome assembly GCF_036169615.1 of Heliangelus exortis. Classification (NCBI taxonomy): domain Eukaryota; kingdom Metazoa; phylum Chordata; class Aves; order Apodiformes; family Trochilidae; genus Heliangelus; species Heliangelus exortis. Next base: position 39,094,726 of record NC_092425.1, read on the forward strand.
CACCATTCCAGCTCTCTTGGAAGTGGGCAGTACTCAGTCCCCACATCACCCCTGTCCTTGGGTGATGGTAGGTGGTCTACATAACCATTCTGATGGGGTCGTTGGCTTGGGAGTTGTATTTTGGGGACTTATTACCCAGCTCAGTGTTCCAGTTGTGTTCATTGCATCACCAGGTAACCAGTTTTACTGTCTGAAATGCTGCAGTGAATGGATATGGGGCATGGAGAGAAGGATGTTGTTCAAATTGATGCCACCCCAGAAACACTCCTGTGAACCTCTGGCCAGAGAGGACTTGGCTATGTCAGCACAGTGTTTGGGAGGAAAGCTGAAAATTATTTTCTTATAGATGTTTAAGAAGTTAGTGTTTTCATCTCTTAATAGGAAGAATGGAAAATATATTTTCTTCTTTGATGAAAAATCAAGCCTTTTCCCACTGCTCCAGCAAAGGATGGGAGCAGGACTGGCTCTTCTTTGCTGGAGGTCACAGCTGACCCCCAGCCAAACTCCAGGAGTAGAAGATGTGTGTAGGGCCCTAACTTTCCTCCAGAAACCAAGCAAGGAATGTAGCTAAAACTGTGTTCATTCAAGTGAGGCAAAATTTTAACCTTCAGCTTACTTAAAATTTTAAAGCAGTGTTTTGTTTGGGGTTTATCCCAACTGAACGTCCCTGCTTGCACTTCCCCTCACCCTGCCAGCCATTTTTCTGGCTTACTACAAAGCTGACAAACCAACAAAAGACCACAGGTATTCACATGATGCTAAGTGATATTTTGGGGGATCCAAGTCCTTTTTTTTTCCAGTGGCCACAATTTGACTTTTAGCAATTTCATGCTTTGAGAAGCACAAGAAATGGTCTGCAGCTGCTCTTCCAATACATTCTGCTCATCTTTTTGGTCTACCTGCTCCTGCCAGCACAATGACACTAAAGAAAATGGACCCATGAAGGTAACCACTGTCTGCACTTGCCCAGGAACACTGATTTTTGTTGGTAAGGGATAAAAAACATTGACAAAGGTTTGTCTTTAGTTACTGAATGTGAAGTTAAAAAATATAAGTATGCATTAAAGAATGTGGATCCATTTCTCAAGCTTGTCTAAGTCCCTCTGAATGATATCCCTTCCCTTTGGCTTCTCAGCCATGTCACTCAGCTTAGTGAATTTCAGTGCATGAAGATCTGACCATTGGCAAATCCTTTCCAGCTTCATAGAATAAAAAAAATGGGGAGAGCACTCCAGTTCCTGTATTTATACTCACGGAAGGCTCCTCCCAAAAAATGGGTTATGCCACAGGAGAGCATGGGAATGTATTTGCTGGAAAATTTAACAAATATGTATCTAAAAGAAATCATATAGGGAGAGGAAAAGCTCTGAAAGCCTTTCCTATTAAAGAAATTTTTTTTTTTTTTTTTGATAGAGAGCAAGGATTCAATGTTTAGCTTGGAGAAGAGGAGGCTGAGGAGAGCTTACTCCTCTCTATAGCTACCTGAAAGGATGCCTTAGAGGGGTGGGTGCTGGGATCTTCTCGCAGGTAAATGATAGGACCAGAAAAAATGGCCTGAAGTTGCACCAGGGGAGGTTTAGACTGGATCTGAGGAAGAATTTCTTTACTGAGAGAGCAATCAGGCACTGGAGGGGATGCCCAGGGAGGTGGTGGAATCACCATCCTTGGGAGTATTTACAAACCATGTAGATAAGGCACAACAGGACATGCTCTAGTGGGTGATTCAGATATTGATATATATTTTTTATTTGGGTGAGTGTTGACAGTTGGACATGGTGATCTCAGAGTTCTTTTCCCACTTTGACAGTTCTGTGGTTATAGAGGAGTCTATAGGATTTAATGGAAGAATATACACGGGTTTATGGTGCAGAAAAAGGACAGTTTAACTTCCTACACTTCTATTTTTATCCATTTTTATACAGGAATAGGAGATTAGGAAAGCTGGTCGTATTCTTGTGATGAAAAACTCAAAACAAAGATGCCATTCAAATATATTAACATTTATTTTTCTATATAGTTTCACTCTGTATACCTGTGGGACAGTGTTCACAGTAGCTTCACAATGGCATTAATTTTGCTGGAAATTATGAAAATATTTATATATAAAAAAGAATTTTGGTCTTTTTGAAACCATTTATTTGGGTTAAAATTCTCTTGTTCAGGAGTGCTTTGAGATCTGAAGTGAAATACTTTGACGCCACCACATTTTTTCTTCCCCACTCTGGAGGATCTCTTTTTAGGCATTCTCCATTTCATTAATATTAATGTTCACTTTATGAACAGCATTTGCCCATTCTGCCAGAAATTGATTAAAAAAAAATAAAATTACTCTTTACAAATACCCAACTGTCCCAAAACAAGCTGTACCCCAAAAATTATCTCTGGGTATCATGTCACAGGTTTAAGTTCCCAGATCCTGAAGTGAAGTCAATATTTGTAAATATTACTGCTGTGTTTTTTCAGCTGAAAAATCCAACATGATAATCTAGGATCCAACTGGATTGGGATCAGTGTTAGATAAAACATTATGCATTATGTAGGAATTTAATGTGAATTAAGCTGAGCACAGCTTGTGGATATATACACAAGGCTCAATTCATCTGGGGAGGACTTTATTCTTATCATCCATCAGCCAAAGTGAAGTTCTCACTGTAACTCCAGTGTAGATTGTATTTAATATAAACTTCCTGAGTTGAATACCATTATTTCTAAAATAACTTGAAAACCATTTGCATATTTCCCAGAATGTCACTTTGGGATATTGGTCAGCCTTTCAACCAATATAAACCTGACAATTGTTTCTGCTCCAAATATGCCTTGACCATCCCCAAAGCTTCGTAGGTTTGGTAGAAAACCAGATTTTTGAAAGGAGTCCAAAATGCAGGATTACCTTAAATAAAAATGTTATCTCTGAAAGCCACCATGAACTGTCAGGTCTGTGTATAAAACCTGCATTTTTTACTGATGTATCTATGTAACACCCAAAAAACCATTGCCAAGGCCAGATATTCTACTGCTCTAAATTATCTCTTGAGTATGTCTCAACACCCTTGATGATGAATAAAATTAAAATATGCCAGTACAATCATTTGGTTTGAGTTTCAGAACAAATTTGCAATGTGATAAGAGACTGAGACCTGTTTTGCTAATGGCAGAACCTCTGTCAGGCTGGAGCTGCAGATCATGGAGAAATTCATCTCAGAAACCTTTGCCATCATCAAGCTGAAAGAATCAATCCTCAGCTTTGCACTGGGGGTTCTTGTTGCTTTTTTGAGACCCTGATAACCTCTACATGGTCTGGAAAGGACTGAATCACTGATAAAAAAATCTATTCTGACCACCTGACTGAATCTGTCACAGAAAATATATTATTTTTTCCAGGCTAGATTAATGCTGACTAATGGTAGGACACTTTCTAGTGATTGTTACTTCCTGAAAGTTTTTATTTTACATGCATTTATTTTTTCCTTTTTTCTTTTCCATATTGATCTGGATTTAAGCTAAAAAGTTTGGTTGAATGTACGTTTTTATTTGGAAAAGTCTTTCTCACCTTTAATCCAGTGCCAGTCTCTGTGTGCTCCTGTGTGTGCATGCCTATGTGAAGACACATTTTAGATATATTTTTTTAATTAATTAATCAGAAATGCTAGACAGGGTTGTCTAGCTGGGTGTCATTTACTTCTCAAAACCAAGCCACTCCTTTGGATGATAATTATAGCCTGCAGATAGCTAATAATGGAAAAATGTAGTATTTTCCACATCAGCATCTGCCTTGGTGGAACTGTCTGCAAATACTCACATATTTATATCATTGTTTGGTCTAAAGATTGCTTTCTAAGTGTCATGCTGTTTGATTACAGATCACCTTTCTAAATTATTATTATTTCTACCTATTTTCTTTGCCCTCTTAATAAAATAACAACACTGCTTTTGCTAACATATGTAGAAACCTGCATTACTCTCTTAAATCAAAGCAGATAGTGGTGCATCCTGCTTTTCTCCTTCCTCATTAATTTATTGATATAGAACAATACTGAATCTAATAAAATGCTTCATTGGTAGGTGATGAAGCAGGAACTTGCATGGTGTCAGATATAGTATCATGAAATGTGGATTATTCACACATAATATTAGAAATCTGAGGCAATCTTTTGAACAATTGTCACAGTTTTAGCCAATAACCAGGTGACAGATGTCTCTGTTATTCCCCCACTGCCCTCCCAGGGGAAGATGAAGCAGGGAATAAGGCAGAGAGACCTTTAAGGCTGGAAGAAAAAAACTAGAGCAGGTTTAATGAAGAAAAAAACTAAAGTAGGTTTAATGAAGTAGCAATAGTGAATTACAAATATATATAAAATTTGGAAATAGGGAACTTGCCCTTTTCAGCTGGCAATTACTTCCCAACCTGAAAAGTCCCACCCTGGACTCAGCAGCAGATGTGGTGCCCATGCCCAGGGTCCCAGGGATGGTCCCCAGCATCCTGAGCACAACCAAACTGGTCCTACTGGGGAAGGCAGCAGGGGACCTGTCCTGATGAAAGATGTTCTGCTCCAGGGAGGGAGCAAGGACCAGCAACAAACACACACCAACCCCAGGGGTCTTTCTTGGGAGCCATTTTATGCTGAGCACCAAGGGAAGGAACACTGTGGTTGGTCCATTTGGGTCACCTGAACCATCCTCTCCTCCCCACAGGCTCAGCTGCTGCCCATGGTGACTCCCACATCAACAGCCTGGGAGTTGGGGATGTCCTAGGACACCAATTCAGCTGAGAGAGAATCTTAGTAGAACTGGACTTAAATGCAGATGAATACACCCAAAATTATTTAGTTAGCTCAATGAGATGAACTTCTCAACCAGGGAGACTGTGATTTTTAGAACTCACCTTTAATTGGACTAAGGCAGGACTGAAGATAGCTGAAAACCTTCTGAAGGAGGATTTTGCTGAATTTCACATCATCCTGGAAAGATAAAATCAAGGTTTCTGACTTTTTATTTTTTATTTTTTTTTTCCCCAGAATGCTCAGGTCTGACTCCAACTACAGGCTCAAAGTTCAAATAATAATACTATATAGAAAATTGCAGGTGAAGTTTCATACTTCAGTTGATGTAACAGGGCTATTATCTTGGGGGCACTTTTAGAAGTGTAGCCTTGGTTGGTCTCTCCCATCTTTCATTTCTACTTTTAACTGCACGGCCACAGGGAGCAAATTAGGTTAATTGGAGCTGTTGGAAAAGTCAAACTGCAAATGGGGTCCACAGATTGATTGTAAGGAATATTAGGTATTATTGGCCCTTCCTGGGAAAGGTGCACATGCACAGCAGGTGCACTGAATTCTGTTGCTCCTGGATACAGAAAATAAAAATAAAATGGGGAAGCCCAGAGCCAGTATAACCTCACTCATTCCAGAAGAGCTAAAACTTTTTTTTTCCCATAAAGCAAATTAGATATTGCAGCCTTCAAATTGCCAGATTCTCCAGCCAAGGAAAGCAGAGATCTCTCCCTTATAGCTTGGGCCACCTACTTTGTTCCTTCTCCTAGCAAAGAACAGGAAAGTGCAGCCTGATTGTGATAATTATTGGATGTCTACATTTTTTTCTGCTTTCAGGGTTTTCCTGATGCCATGAAGCTGCAATCAAGCAAAGCTGCTCCAAAGTCACCCAGGCATCATCTGTGAGTTTGTGCAGAGAGGATTTCCTGTACCTTGCTGTGGCAGTGGGTACCTTCTCCTTTTCTTTGGGATGCAACTTTAGGGAGTCCTCAAAATCACTTAGGGGAGGAGGTCTGTTCACTGGTGGAGCTGGCAGTGGTTTTATTTCTATGTGATCTGCTGTTTGTGTAGAGGGACAAAATGTTTTTGAGTTAGAAGAGAAAAGGAGATGCATTCAACACCTGTAGGTGACTACAATCCAGTGATGATCTGTTTAAACAGATCAGGCTTTCTGGTATTCCAGGTGCCAAGAACTGCTCTCACCTTCAGCTGATCTTACTGCTGTATCAACAGGGATATTAAAAAAAAAAAAAAAAAAAAATTCTTGTTCTTAGTACTTTAGCACTGGCATATCCCTTACACTTCAGACACATTAAGAAAATTAAAACTGAAGAAATAGTGTTCTGTATTTCTCTTCTTTGCATGCCCGTTAAATCAAATTTAAATGACATGGTGAGCTGGAGATAGAATGTTGATCTCTGTAATCCAAAAAAAAAAAAAAAAAAAAAAAAGCATTGGTTACTGTAAAGAATGTGATAGGTGAAGTGAAAAGAAAGGAAGGGAAAAAAGATCAGAAATAATAACAAAATAATAATAACCTAATAATAAAAAAATATAATAATATAGTAATGATAAAAATAATAATAACAAAATAACAACCAAAACTTTGAGGTGTTTTATTTTACAAAAACATGAAACCTAATATCCAATAGCAACTACGTTTTACAAAATAAATAAATAAATAAATAAATTTAAAACTTAAAAAAAAACCCTGTGTTCTGGGAAATTTCTAGAGCAAAATGAACCTTTAAAATGATTAACAATTGATTTTAATTAGCCTTAAATCAGCCGTGACAAAATTACCTTGATGACATTTAAATTGCTGAAACCAGGTGCTGGAGGTAACACTCCCCAGAGATGACAAACAAGCATTTACACTGTCAGAGGGTTCCCTTCCAGCCTACACTTGGCTCACATTCAGGCTTCAGTTTTGGAAAATTTTATTTTTTCCCTATCAGGGAATTTTTCAATGACCCAACACTTTACTCATAGGGAAAAAAAAAATTAAAAAACCCTTTTTCACTCAGTCAAAAGTGTGTTTTGTCCAAATCCTGCTCCTCTCACTGGAGCTGTGGACACAATGTTGAAGTTCATTAACAGGCTGCTTATCAGAGAGAAGCTGAGGTTAAAAGCCAGAAGAAGGGGAAAAGTACCAAACAGCTGCAAAAATCTGAACAAAAAAAGGTTTTATCACTTACAATGTGTTCAGCTTCTTGCCTATCCTACAATTTGCACAACTCAACACTGGCTGAGGGCAGATACATTATGTCCAGAATTGGTTCTGTGGGAACACCACAGCTTTTGCCACAGGATGGAGAGGACACTCGTGGTGTCTGTGGCCCAGGAGAAGGGAGATAATCACTAAATTAGCACCATGGGCTATTTAAGAACAGATGGAATTTGCAATTTTAAATCCTTAGAGAGTAAATAAAGCCAGAGTTTTATTTTTGGTTGAAGTTTCTTTGCTTTTTACTTTTTTATTTTTTTTACTTTTTTATTTTTTACTTTTCTATTTTTACTTTTTTACTTTTTTATTCCCTCTGAACATTCTTTGTTTTCCTTCTTTTTGTTTGCTTTCCATGCTCTTTTTCTCTTGTAGAAGAATTCCTTCCTTCCTTGAGGGGACCTTTTTATGTTTTTCATCCACAATATGAACTCATTAGGCAAACAGAGAACGTCGTTCCTTGGAACAACAATTCCCTTCAGATTAATTTCTTTTTATTTAAATGCCATTTTTCTTACTTTTCTTCCTTTTCACTAAACATCAATCCATTATTTTCATTTAATCAAACATCTCCCGGACAAGCAGCTCCACGATAGTTTTGTCTTTTTGTTTCCCATCTTTCACCTTTTTTTTGTCTTCCCAGCTGGGATTAAAACGAATCCTCTTCATTTCCCTTCACAGCACTGCTTAGAATCCTTTTTTTTCCCCATCAGGGGAATGAAGTATTGAGTGAGAAGTGCAGGCAGGCTCGCAGTTGTTTATTCTACGGCCGGTGCTATCTTGGGAGGCAGCTTCCCCGAGAAGCTGTGCTCACAGTAGCAAGGGAAGCCTGGCTCAGCACCCCACTTATCAGCCCTGCTGAAAGCCTTCATTCCCTGCTGGTGGGCAGAACTTCTTCTTTTTTGCAGAGGTTTTGTCTGGAGCCAGCACAAGCTGCCTCCCCTTAGCTGTGTGAAACCACTGCCTCCCTCAGCCTCGCAGAGATTGCGGGCTGGCAGAGGTCCACTATAATCACTTTTTTTTTTTTTTTTTTTTTTTTTTTTTTTAATTTAATCATTTTATCAATGAGCAGGAAGTTTGGGAAGTGATGGTGCCAGCTCTACTGCTGCTGTGTCTGTGTCCTGGGGCTCTCCCAGAGGTACCAACGCGGCTGAGGGACCAGGGCAGAAACACGAGACATCCGAAAGGAGGATGCTCAGAGCAGGATCCAGGCTCTGCAGGGTGGGTCTGGAGGGAAGGGACCTTTTCCTATTTAAAACAGTTCTTTCCTGCTCCCAAAGTCTTACAGCTTACCTGGAACTGCCCTGCTTTATCAAAGGAAATCTGATCCCAAACATACTTTATCCAGCAATTCTTCAGGGACTGCAGTTCTGACCCTAAAGAGCTGTTACCTTCCTCAGACCTTTCCTGGCTACCCAACATATTATGGAAAAATAAAAAAAAACCCCTTAGTTAATGCTTTGGGAGACCAAATCAAACTCTTTTCCCCATAAGCATTCAACAGCATCAGTGGGGAGCTCCCCAGTGGGCACAACTGAGGGCAATGAGGGGAACAAGAACAGAGCAATTGGCACCCATCAGTACAGAGAAACCAGGTTTTTATTGCATAAATTACATGGTGAAGGAAAGGAGTTTAACTGGGAACTTCATATGGGACACAAAGGAATGGAATTTACAGTTGCATTGTTTTAAAAATGTAAATAAATAATAAAATAATAAAATAAATAAAATTAATAAAATAAAAAATAAAATAAAAAATAAAATAAAAAATAAAATAAATAAAATAATAAAATAAAAATAAAATAAAAAATAAATATAATAATAATATAAAAAATAACATAAATAAAATAAATAAAATAAATAAAATAAATAAAATAAATAATTAAAAAATGGGTTTTTTTGGGTCCCCCAGGTTCAAGGGGGAGTTTTCTAAGGGAAGTGCCAAACGGTGTGTAAATGCTACAGCTATGGATAGTGGGTACAGTTCCAGGGTGTTTATATAGAAAACAAGGAGAGACATCACAAAATTGCAATAATAAAAACAACAAAATAAAATAAATAAAAATTTAATAAAATTAAAATAAAATTAATAATTAATAATGATAACAATAAATAAAATTAAATTAATAGAAATTTAATAAAAATAAAAACCTATTTCAAAGAATACATTAATTGTCAGGCTTCTGAGTATAACTCACTGCTCCAATGACAGAAATTAGAATAAAGTGACTTGTAGATTATTTCACAGCTACCTATGTTTTTCTGGCAGATTTCTCTAACCCCATAACAAGACCCAGTGCAGCAGCTCTGCACTTTTGCCTTTCCCACTTCCCATTTTCTATACTTTTGCAGCTCTTTTTCCAGGACCTTATTTTGCATATGGAACTTCTGTACATTTTTTTTTTCTCTTCTTTAATGCAGCACAGTTTGCCTCTTGCAATGCACTTTGGGAATCTTCAGAAGCTGGCAGGAGGAATTTTAATGTGATAGAATATTTTTAATTTTGTATGAAATTAGAAAAGCAGCACAAACAGTGTTATTATGCCTAACTTTATGTGAGTCTGCAATTTTTCCTGTATGGTTTCATGCATATAAATGGAATACCCAGGGTCTGGCCATGTGTTAACATCTCACATTTCCTTTCCTGCCACAAATGCTGCTTATTATAATAGTACAAGCTGAAATATGTATTTTTATTGCTGTTCCAAATGAATAAGAAAGTAGGCAAACACGACTCTGGATTTGTCTTCCAGTATTACCTATGTCTGTTTTAGAGTCTGACAAAAGTTTTAGTTGACATAGCACTGAATAAACAGAGCCCTGTGCAGCAAGTTTACTCAAATATTTAACTTGTGAATTTTACCAACAAAAAAAATAGAATTAAACAGATAAGGATTAGTCAAATAATAATAATAATAAAAAAAACTATTAGAAACATTCACATCATTCAAAAGAAAATTCTCAACCATTATCAGATGTAGGAAAACCACATTAGAATCCATAAAAAAAAAAAAAAAGTTTGCAAGCTCCAATAAGTTAGATATAATAGACCTTTTTTTGTCAAACACAAAAATAAATATTATGGATTTTATGAATAAATACATTTTCTTAAATGATTTAGAAAGCTCTGTTTATTCATATACAGACAGTGTTTAGAATATGTAGTAGCCAGTATGTCTGCAGATATATTTATGTTGGACTGTTTAGATTGGCTTCACCTCTGTAATAATTTATAACAGTTTCAATGTAAACCTGCCATTAAGCAGGTCATAAAGGTCCTGCATTTTAACCATCATAATTTCAGATAAACCCACAAAACTGTTTCTTGCAGGAAAGCTCGAGTTAATCCTTGAATATCTTTGGGGTGGAATTTGTTTTTTTATTTAGGCAAATTTAAAGAGCAATAAAGGCTGCATTTTAGCTGTGTTTGATATTCTAGTACTGGTGATAATTTAAAATGTATACTTTTTGTTTTGTTTTGCAGCAGTAACTCCTCATTGACACCTATTAATACAAAAATCCTGTCCTTCAATTGATTTCAAGTTTGCCTTAAAAGAGAAAGCTACTGTTCATTTTTTAAATGTTTCATTGTACACCAGAAATTCTAAGGTAAATACAGTCATGTTTTTCCATACTCAGTGAAGATAGATCAATGCCATTTGTTTTGTGCTGGATAGGAGTTTCTTCAAGGCATGGATTTGGAAGTGTGAGAACTACTTCTTTAATTTTTAAGTTAAAAACCAAACAAAAAAAAAACCCAAACAAAACTAAACCAAGAACCCTCTTTTCTCTAAATGAGCATTTTCTACTAAGATTTTCCCAATATACTTATGTTTTATAAAATGTTCTTGAATACTAAAAGTTAAACATTTTTTTAACTGCTTCATTAATTAGTATTTTAGAAAAATTAGAAAAAGCAAAATATGCAAATATAAAGATTGCCCCTTTTTTTTGTTTGTTTGCTTTTTGTTTTTTTTTCATAGGGAAGGTTTTTATCCTCTATTGAGCATATCCCCCCAGACATACCTAAAACGAAAAAACCAAAATATACAAAAATAGGAATTGATGTTATTTTTACATAAGGAAGGTTTTTATCTCCTTTAAAGCATCTTCCTTTTTCACCCCTACCATACCTAGGTGGGTCTTTTTCACACTCTCTTTCACTCCAGCTGTTTCCCAGGAAGTTTTGCAGTTCCATGTTGATCAGCACTACAGCATGTGCTGCCATGAATCCTTCCAGAAGTTCAATAAATCTCCAGCTTATATTCTCTAAATACACAATTTTTTTTGCACAGATTTGTCGTGTTGTTCACCACTTGCCTGTCCCCCTCCCCTCTTCCAGCCCAGGCTTTATGGTGATAAGCACAGAAGATGCCTGCAGGATGGCTACAAGAGATGGGGGAGAGTTTTCACATTTAAAAGAAGAAAAAAACCCTGGGACATGTTTTCTAAGACTGCACAAAGCTCTGTCCAGGTAATGTGATTATTAATTCTTTACCAGTTTTCAATGCCACAGGAGAATATTGCTGCTTGTCCTGGTTTGATGTCATCTCTTTGGCCTCTGATGTCCATGCTGCCCAGATGACAGTAAAAAGATGGCTGATTGGCTGCAGTGGGGAATGTAGAGGATTATGTTTCTGGGGGAAAATTTAACCTGATTGCTCCAACTTGAGCTGACTTTTATGTGCACTCCATCACACACTCCTTAGGGTCAAAAATAGAGTGTTATTTGGAGGTGTCCCTGCCCTTGCAGGGGAGCTGGAACTGGATGATATTTAAGGTCCCTTCCAACACAAACCATTCCATGATTCTATGATATTTTGCTGTTTGGATACTGAAAAGTTTCAAGCAGTGAGACAAAGCACTGAAACCTCTTTTAAATATATTTTCCTATAATAAAAAATTAACTGGACACTCATGGCAAAGAAATCAGACAGACTGTAATGCCAGTGACATTGCTTCTCTCTGAGGGCTGAGCTCTCAGGATTTTCCTGTGTGCCAACACACCCCAGATTTTCAAATTAAATTGAGGAGCTTTTCAAATGTTTTGTACTAGCATGAATGGCCTGATGATGAAATCTAATGGAAACTTAGGTTCACTTTTTTTCTTTGCATTGTTTACCATTTATTCCCTAGTAATCCCATCTATGGCTTGGGAGTTCTTTTGTTATGAAGAAGTGTACAAGGAGGAATGAGAAATCTAGCCAGGGTTTTGCATGTTTTTTTGCATTTTAAAAATGAGGATCATTAGCTTTATTTATTTTTTTTTCTAGAGAAATTGAGAAACTTCAATGACTTTTGGTAACTCAGCCATCTGAGAGGTCAAATAGATTTTTATTGAAGCCATGTTTTCCTCAAAAGTGGGAAAATGGAGCCTGTGTTCAGGGGAACTTGAGCCTGGTGTGCCAACCCAGTGCAGCTTTTCGTGGCACAGGCACCAAAATAAATGGCACTAAATACACAAGGAGTGACAGGGAAACTGTCTGTAGCCCTGTTGTACAGGCAGTGGTCACCTGGTGTCCCATGGACATGCCAAACTTCTGGCCAGGACAAAACATGGATCAGGAGAGGGTCCATTTCTATCTTCTCCCATAGTTTAGCTCTATCATCTCCAGTTGTTACTGATGGACCAGATGCTCTTAGTTTAGTAAATCCAAGAAAAACACCTTGAGGAGTTCATCTTTCTCCAGAGAACTTGACTTTCTTCAAGTCACCTTGATCAGTTGTTCTTCTATTATTATTATTATTATTATTATTATTATTATTATTATTATTATTATTATTATCATTATTATTATTTTTATTATTATTTATTATTTATTAATTATTATTATTTATTAATTATTTATTATTATTATTATTATTATTATTATTATTATTATTATTATTATTATTATTATTATTATTATTATTATCAGGTGCTCAGAGGCTCCTGAATGGCACAGTCTTCCGTCTGCTTCTGGCTCAGTTTCTGGAGCTTTTCCTTTTTTCTGGAGCTTTTTTTTTTTTCTGGCTTCAGTTTCTGGCTTTCCAGGTGTGCAGAATAATGCCTGGTTCTCCTCCATGCCCTCCACCTCAGATCATTGAAGTGTCCCAGTGTTTTTGCTCATAGTTTGGCTTTCCTGACAAGTTCCAAAGAAGCTGGAACGAGTCAGTGGTGTTCCAGACTGCAGTTGGATGGTGAGGATGGAGATGCATGGCTCATTAATGAGGATTTTCCCTTCTTCACAAGTGATCTTGACCAGCTAGGGGAATTTCCTATTTTTTTAAATTTTTTTCCCCTGGTGCCATGTTTTTATTCTCTTCACTTACAGAAATATAGCAAAACAGAAAGGGCCACACTGCTTTTGCTCTGTAAATATTTAAGTACAGACTGTGTGGATGCATGACAGGTATAAACCAGACTCAAGCAATCTCCAGGTTGGTGATGCTCTGTCTCATCTAATCCAAGTCTTACTCTGGATTTATGTGCAGTCAGGGTGTGACCAGCCTTTCATGACATTGGTTTCCCAGTTTTCTGTAAAACAAACTCCCACTTGGCAGCACAGACATCCTTGGCAGGCATCCTGTTATATTTGCAGCCTGATAACCTTGCTTAATTATCTCCCAGCATTAACAAAGAACTTCAACCACATGCACAACCCCCCCATACATAAAGGGAAGGACAGATTCCCTCAGCCTCTTACATTTCACTGTCTTCCCCCCACCTCTACCTGCAGCTGGCCCCTTGCAGAGCTATCAAACAAGATTTTCCCAGTATGTTTTCTTTTTTTTTTTTCTTTTTTTTTTTTTTCTTGCCTCCGTCTCTCGAGCTTTTTGAATTCCTTTTGCGTGGAGCTTTCTGAGATTGTATCAAATTCTGGGCTGTGTAAATTGGCACAGCTACCCAGCACATCGAGGCTCTTTGCCAGTCTATACTCAGAATCTACTCCTGAACAACTATACTCAGCAATACCAAAAAAAAAAAAAAAATCCCAAACTTAAGTCAGCAGAAAAAATAGGGGAACATTTAGGCCTAAGTCCTGCTGCCTTCAGGTTCTTAAACTGGAGAAAATATCAGAAAAAAAAACCAAAACCAACATAGACAAACTAAAACAAACCAACCAAACAAAAAAACCCACAAAAAACCCCAACCAACCAAAAAGCAAACAAATAAAAACACAAACAACCAAACAAAAAAGGACATGGAAAGGGAGCTGGGGGAAATCTCGAGTTGTAGTCAATCTGTTCTTACAGCAGTCACAGAAGAAATAATACAAAAGCATTTCTGTGAGTTCCATCAGCAAGAAGTAAACCAGAATGAGCAAATCTGTTAGTGCCTTATATAAAAAATTGTGATTTTTTTCTCTATTTTTCACCTTGGTTCTGAATTCTAGCACCCTGCAGATGCTGTGCTTGACAGAAAATAAAACACTGACAGGGGTGTATTATAGTAACCCCTTTAAAAATGTTAAAAATAAAGGGTCAGGGACTCCATGAATGTGCAGCTGGCACTGTATTCTTGAAGCTGGTAAATCAGACCAGAAAAAGGCATGAAACACATAGGTGTGTGAATCCATGGAATGGGAGGTATGACTTCTGGCCTTTTCCCTGAGTCTCCTGGTTTGCAATCCCAAGGCACAGGATTTTGAGGCCATGTGGTATCACAGCTTTGTTTTTTCTGCTCACCAGTCAAGTGCTGCTCATCTCATTCATGGAGATTTCTCCCCAAACTTCAGGAGCTGTATTAACAGGGTTATTGTGAGCAAGCCTTGGCTTCAGCCCTAGCTGGGTCTTCAACAAAACGAGGCTTTTGTAGTCAGGGAACTGGAAATGGTTCTGTGCAAATATTTGCCACTGCTAGAAACTATGAATTTCACATTTACAATTGCACTGATGTCTGCTCAGGGTGGAATGAATCATGTCTTTTCCTAACAGAATGATTTATCCTCTAAATATTTGTTGCAAAAGCAGGAGACACTCTGCAAGGCACCAAGGAAATAATTTCATCTCTTCAGTTAGAAGTACTCTAATTGACTTTTGACCTTGGTGGTTCTCTAAGGACTAACAGAAACTCTCTTACCCACTTTACTCTGTGTCTGTTGTGTAATGTTTAAATAAGGCTATAATTCAGAGAAATGCTTCCCCTTGTTAAAGTGTCAATAAAGTTCTTGTTGTTTAAGGAACCTCCTGGTAGAATGTCGTGTGCTTCAACTGCAAATGTTTCTTCTCTCAAAAAATTTATAGTAAATCTCTTTTAGTTTCATAGATTCATCAGGGTTGGCAAAGACCTTCAAGGTCATCAAGTCCAAACCATTTTTCTTGTTTCCTTCAATGTTCCACAGAAATCTAAGTAAGTTGTATCTGACTGGCTGTTGAGTGTATGAGCATTGTAGATCAAATCATGACACCATGGCCAGGTTCTTCTGAGGGATTTGCCCCTGAGTTACCCTATCTCTACCTTTCTCTGGTGCTGATGAATTTTTCTTTAATGGTTCCCAGTTATTCAGTCCCAGTTCTGGGACCATCCTGGGCTAACATACATGTAAACCAGAAACTACTCTTGCTTCATGTTTATTCAGATTTATTTTCTATTGAGAAAAAACCCTACATATTCAAAACAAAGATAGCAGTGACAAAAGAATTATAATCTATATGGCCCAGTAGAGAGTGGACTGAGAGCTGAACACTTGCCTATCTCTCTAGAGAAAGTTTTCATTGATAGTCAGTCTCACAGTGGCCAAGAGAATATTTTTTTCCTAGTGGTTTGTGCTGTTTAACTATGCTGAATATGAAGAAAATACACATATTTATTTGCAACATTTCCTGAGTTGAGAAGCCACTTCAAGAAACTTTGTGGCCCATTTTCAGTGAGATTTGGTCAGGTGAGGAGATCCAGAACAACACACTTCTTCTCCATACATATGTCTGCCTTACAAAAAAATAGCTGTGAGATTAACAAAGGGCACTTGGGCCCTCTATGTTATAAAATCATAGAATGGTTTGGATTGGACCTTAAAGCTCATCCAGTTCCAAACCTCCTGCATGGGCAGGGACACCTCCCACCAAACCAGGTTGGGTCCTGGTCTTGAACACTGCCAAGGAAGGGACAGAAATACCTCCCTGGGCAACTTGTGCCAGTGTCTCAGTCTCATAATAGAGAATTTTCTCCTAATCTCTAATCTACATCTCCCCCTTTCAAGTTTTAAACACGCTCAAGGAGCTCTGTGTCCTCATGCTGGGGACTCCAGAATTATGTTGAAATGAAGATGGCCAGAACTCTATTTATTCCAATTTTGATACAATTCTGTCTGAAAATCAAACAATGCAGTTGTGGACTCTGCTGGCTTTGCCTTAGATCTGGAGATAAAGACAGACTGGAGAGTTGGGCTGATCCCAACGGGATGAGGTTCAACAAGGCCAAGTGCCGGGTCCTGCACTTTGGCCACAACAACCCCATGGGGAGCTCCAGGCTGGGCACAGAGTGGCAGAAAGGGAGCTGGGAGTCTGGATTGCCAGGAAGCTGAAGAGGAGCCAGCAGTGTGCCCAGGTGGCCAAGAAGGCCAATGGCATCCTGGGCTGGCTCAGGAACAGCGTGGCCAGCAGGTCCAGGGAAGGGATTCTGCCCCTGTGCTCAGCCCTGGGGAGGCCACAGCTTGAGTCCTGTGTCCAGTTCTGGGCCCCTCAGCTCAGGAAGGAGATTGAGGTGCTGGAGCAGGTCCAAAAGAGGGCAACCAGGCTGGTGAAGGGACTCGAACACAGATCCTATGAGGAGAGGCTGAGGGAGCTGGGGGTGTTGAGGCTGGAGAAGAGGAGGCTCAGGGGAGACCTCATCACTCTCTCCAACTCCCTGAAAGGAGGTTGGAGCCAGGGGGGGGTTGGGCTCTTTTCCCAGGCAACTCTCAGCAAGACAAGAGGGCACGGGCTGAAGTTGTGCCAGGGGAGGTTTAGGTTGGACATTAGAAAGAATTTCTTTCCAGAGAGGGTGATCAGACATTGGAATGGGCTGCCCAGGGAAGGGGTGGATTTTCCATCCCTGGAGATATTTCAAAAGAGCCTGGATGTGGCACTCAGTGCCATGGGCTGGGAACTGCAGCGGGAGTGGATCAAGGGCTGGACTTGATGATCTCTGAGGTCCCTTCCAGCCCAGCCAATTCTATGATTCTATGATTCTGTGTGGTTAGTTTTAGATGGTCTGTAATCCCAGTACCTGCCAGACTAATAAATGGGAAGAATGCCAGACCACAGAATTCTCTGGGCTCTGCAGCAGCCAGGATGAGCTAAAGGAGCTGAACCTTCCTTGGGAACAGCCAAAATCCTTCCTCCAGAAGAGGAGTGAAGTCTGGGAGGTATCTGGAGCTCTCCAGATGGGAAAAATAAGGAGGCAAATAGCGAATGCATTCAAACCTGGACCAGGGAGAAAGGTAATAACATTCATGTCAACTGGGTGGTAAAACCAGGGGAAAACAGCAAAGTATCACACATCTCCAGTGTGAATCCACTATGTGAAACTGGATACACTGGTGAGCTCAGCTGAAGAAGGGAACATAAGACAAGACAAAATAATGAAGTTATTACTTTAGTTGTACACAGGCAAGCAGACATCTCAGGAAGCAACTCTGTGACTGTGAGGTCAAATGTATTAGCCCTAAAAGGCTGCAGAATTACTGAGTATTTCTTTCACTTCAAGGGGCTGTGAAATTATCTTACAACTTCTTTTTCTCCTGGGGCAGTTGGGCTTCCTGAAATAGCCAGATCTTCATTTCTATGCATGAGATTAATCTTTCATTCCCTTAGCTCTCATCCCACATCTGCCTAACATCGATTTCTCTCATTTTCTTTTTTAATGTCAATCCAGGATGACTAATTTTTTTTTTTTTAATTTTTTTTTGAGGTTACACTTCTTTACATGGTTTTATATTTCTGGCTAGAGCTGTGGATGAAGGTTGGTGTAGTCAGTTCTGGTGTCATACATGAGAAATTCAGGAAAGCTGAACTGAGACAACAAACATACAGAACACTGAGGATTGCTCAGTCTGGTCTCTGAGATACATGCAATGAACTTAAAATTAAAAAATATAGCTGTCACTAGGTGTAAAAGTTTTCCTAAGCTTATATAATAGTAAGAAATACCAGGGGTGGTGTGCAGGAACACAGGGACATCTTGCAGGCAAAGCCACCTCCTTCCTACAGCCAAAGTTTTTCTGAGACCCACAGGAAGGCTTTGCCTGCACCATCTAACCAACAGTGCTCATTCACCATTATTGACACCAATAATGCAGAAAAGATGGGTAAGTCTAGAAGATGACAATTAAAAAAAATAAAATCAACATTTTGCATGAAATTCTATCAGCCACACAACTTTCTTATATCCATGGGGAGAGAAGTAAAAGCAGGCACTTGATTGACAGTGCTGCCATTAAAAATGCAAATGAATAAGCTATTAGGAAATATGACCAAAATATGTTGGAAGCCTTCAGGGCAAAAACCTGCAGCAATAAGTATCCATTCTGTGCTTTTTATTCATGAAAATAAAATATAGTAAATCTCCCTTCCTGCTGTGTTTCTTGCCTCCAGGATGGAGTGGGATGAAGGAGCCCTTTGGAACACAGGTTCATTCATGCACCTCTGGTCTGCCCCAGTCAGACAAGTGAGAGAAACACTTAGAGCTAAGCAGGATCACCAGGTACCTGTGTTTTTGGAATTTTTCTATTCTAGTTGGCTAAAACTAAGCAACTGTGTCTGCTGCAAGTGAGAAAGCCATGGACAACCAGGGAGCAGTTCCTGATCTGCTATCCAAAAAGCAAAACCACTGTTCTGCAGTTGGTAAGTCTGGAATCAATTCAATGTTTTGATTGTGTCATGTCATACTCAGAACAAAAAAATAAATAATAACCTGCTTGCATTTAATCCAGCTCAAAAATACACTCTCAGGTTTGTCTGCTTACTTATTTTTGTTTGCTTTCATTCTATCTCTTCATGGCAAGTATAATGGAGACTTCTAAATCAGTGGTCAGAGATTATAATTAGCATGTTATAGTAATTTCATAACCAATGTTTTGTTTTTATTTTTTCTAATGGAAAAAAAAAGAAAATAGGAAACTGGTCTTGCTTTTTTTGTCTGGCATGTGTGCTAGAGAAGAAATGCTCTGGTTTTCCAATTTTTCTCACTGTTACTTTAAGGGGTGAAAGTAAATGCATGTCCAAAGCACTTTACTTCTTGACTTTTTGTAAAGTCCTTCTGTATTTTAATGTGCTTTGGTAGGACAAAATAAGAGGATATCTTTAAATTTAGTAAGTCTCCTTTTCCTGTGTACTTTAATTTATTTTTCAGTCATTTCAAAGTGACTGTGTAGCACTCTACACATTGTGGAAAAAAAAAAAAAAAAAAAAAAAAAGGGCTCTAGAAATGCTAGTCATGTCTAAAGTGAGAATAATTGGCCCTGACAGAGAGGAAAGTAGTAATTGGAATGAGACTTGTTTAAATAACAGTTTAAATTTTCTTTCCTTACTTTTCCGATTATATGCACTATAAAGCAGGATTTCTTTGCCTTGGGTGTTTCACAGAGTTGTTTCTGTATCCAGCATGCCCAGCAGTATAACTCAAGTAATAACCCAGCTATAATTTGGATTAGACTTTGGGTTCAGCTCCCCAAATATAAATACACCATTCAATTGGTATTGAGCATCAAAATATTCAGTAAGCTTAAGCAAGGGCAAGCTAATTATGTCTTCTAATTCTTCTAAGTTATCATCACTCCTTCTGACTGGTAAAATGGAAGTTCAGATGCAAGACTAGAGGAGGAAAAGATGCTTGAAGAGCTGGGGTATGAATACACTTCATGTTCTGCTAAACACTCTCCTCACTGTTGGTATCCAAGGAAGAGTGAAGTTACCCTTCTTTTTCAGCCCTTCCTCTGTGTGATTTGTGTTCTTAAATATAGCTTTGCTCAGAGTTATGCAGAACAGGTGTTGTGAAAAGCTTTGGATTATGTCAATGTTTAGCACTGTAACAGGGCTGAGATTATTTTCCTATTGAGCACATCTGTCTCCAGCAGGAGATGCAGCCCTCAGCTAAATAATAGTGGGGGTCTCTGTGGCCACATCTGCCCTCCTTCAAAATATTTATAGCAAATATAAATCAAGGCAGGGATGGACTTGAGAACCTGGCCAGATCAAGTGGGATCTGCAGTGGAACAAATGAAATCTAAGTGTGTCCTCATTTGCTGAATAATATGTGAAAAAAATCTTGTTATGAGCTCAACAATTTCCTTCAGCAGCTTGAGGGGACCCAGCCAGAATGTGTCAGCTCTCATGGATCTCAGGGATCCATGGTCCCTCTGCCAATCTTTGATGTTTGCCTCCTGAACCTCCAGCTAAAACCTTCAAAGTGAATTGGATGATCTCAGTTTGGTGTTTGTTTTCCTAGGTTTTTGTTTTTGTTTTTGTTTTTGTTTTTTTCTTTTTCCTTTTCTCTTTTTTCTTCTTCCTTTTCTCTTTTCTCTTTTTTCTTTTTTTTTTTTTTTTTTTTTCCTCTTTTCTCTTTTCTCCTTTTCCTCTTCTTTTTTTTTTCCCCTTTTTGTTGCTGTTAATGGGTTGGTTTAGTTTTTTTTTTTTTAAATGCAAAGAAAGTCATAGGTGAAATTTGGCTCCATTAAAGTAAGGGAGAAACTTCTCCTTCTCCTTATATAATTTAATTCTTCTAAGGCAGTGGTTGGCCCACATTTTGAACAGTGGATATGAAGTGTTTGAAATGTAGGAACCAGAATAATTTGTATTTTTTTGAATTTAATAATGCAGAAGCAACAAGATGAGCCCAGGCTCTTTGGTTCACCTCAATGTGAACTTTGCTCTGTCTGTCTTTAGTAATATAGATGATCAGCTAGTAGTGCTTTTTAAACTGATTTTTTTTTTTTTTTATTTTCACAAAGGTACTCAGCATTTTTTTTAATATTAAGCTACTGAGGAATTCTTTAGCTGTGAAATTTATCAGAAGTCAGTGATGACCATGAAGTTGGGGATTTTTTAAAAATTTCTGATTTGAGTAGCAAAGTGAAGACTTTGGTCATAAAAAAGATCAGTTTCATTGCAATAGTTGTTCAGGTGTGTTAACCAAGTGCTTTACAGGAGGTTTAGTTCAGCTGCTGGGATCTTCTCTCTGATGAATCAGACTTCCCAAAGGACACCAATGGCTTTCCAGCCTTGGGAAGCTGCAAAGATGCTACCTCAAGCCCTCATCCCAAGGTGGAGCTGATGGGAAATTCCAACCAGCAGGGTGGGACAAACCCAAAAATCACTTTGACTCTAATGACTGTGAGCATCAACCCCTCCAGGGCACCTCAGGCTCTTTTGTGATGTTTTTCAAGAAGCAAACCTGGTGTTGTCAGTAGCCTAAAATCCCCTTGAAGTGGTTTAAGTTTGGAAGGTGAAAAACCTTCACGCAGAAGAGCAAAACTGGGGATGCACCGGGCTGGTTCCAGCCTGGGTTAGATCTGGATTTCTGTGTTGCAGATCAAGAGTTCAGGTCTAAAACAAGATGATGTTTGAAATGGGGACTTTCAGTGTAAGCAGCAGCTGCAAGTGCAAAAAGCAATGATATTGCCATCACAACCCTACCAGTCAAAACTGTTTGGAAATCTCATTTGTTTTTCATTAGTTACCGCAACAGTTTGAATAAAATCCTGTTCAATCTCAGCAAAGAGTACTTTGGAAATGTTAGTCTGTTATTCTTTAAACAAAGTTCAACAGCTATTAACAGAGTACTTGTTTATGATCTTCTATAAATATTATGTTTCTGTACTTCTTTGAAAATGTGGACTTTTTAATTTCATTTTTATTTTAGTAAAAACTGTAAAATTATGACTCACCGGCTGCAGAGTGCCAAGACAGGATATTTCTCAATATATGGGGCAAACAACATTTTTATGTATTTTTGTTACCAATCATATAAAACCCAGCTTATTTTTATAAATGGCTCCATAGGCCTGCACTATAAAATTGCATATAATTTTATCCGGGTTTTCAGGCATTTTGGTGCCCATTACCTAGGAAATGTAAACCCTCATGTTCCTGAGCAAAGTCGACATTTTAGTGATCACTGAAACCCCCTGATTTTCATGCAGAAGTGGCCACCTTTCTTCTACTCAGCTCAGAACCCAGACAGGATGGAGCACATGCTGCAAGGAGGTTTCAATGCTACAGCTTAAAGAGAACTTGCAAAATTAGCAAGGAGTTGAGTGGTGATATTTTTTGCTTATTCTTTGAGTTCATATTCTTGTGGTTTAACCACACAGATATTACCAGAAAAAAAAAATCATGTCTTAAATTAAGGAAGGGAGAAATCTCTATTACGTTATGATGTTAATCTATTCTGTGATTCTATTAGTGATAAGAGGAGGGGAAATGGTTTTAAATTAGAGTAGATTTAGATTGGATGTTAGAAACCAGTTTTTTTACCATGAGGGCAGAGGAATAATGTCCCAGGTTGCCCAGGGAGGGGGTTGAGGCCTCATCCCTGGAGATGTTCAAGGTGAGGCTTGAGGAGGCTCTGAGCAACCTGATCTGGGTGAGGTGTCCCTGATACTGCAGGGGTTGGACTGGGTGACCTGGAGACGTCCCTTCCAACAAAATTATTCTATGATTCTATGATTATTTTTTTTTATAAAGCTTTAATACCTATATTATACTGTGTATGAAATAATGCCTGCACTGCTTTACCTCTGAAGCACTGAATATGCATGACCAAAAGGAGTTCTTTTGAGCTGGTTGTATAATTAATGGGAGGACATTAGTGGGTAGTCTAATCCCCAGATGTATATTTTATAATAGCTTAACCTTCTCCCTTTAGACTACTGCTATTACAAGCAGCAGATTTAGATGTGAATCCCAATTGTGGGAGTTGTGCTACTTTTTCTTGTATCTTTTAATGGCTTTCCTCAAAGATGAGATAAAATTAAATGTAGCTTTATGCTTCTGGACACACTCATGCATTCTAGTTTCACATAACACCTTTGGTTCTATCACTACTTGTACTATTTTATTTTTAACCTAGGCTAGATAGAATTGGGAAGAAAAAAAAAGACAAATTTTATCTAGAAGAATATGCAATTAATTTTATTTCTGAAACAGAGTTTATGACTTTTGTTGCAACTTGTGTTCAAGCGTGGTCAAGGCACAATATGAAAACCCCAATTCAACCTGATTAGAAAGCAGATTAAATACCTAGGAAGTTTTTTCTTAAATGCTAAGAGGAATAAACATGAAAAGCTGTAATACTAGTAAACAAGCTCCTAGGAGAGCAGGTGAAGGATCTAGGAAGCAAAACATGAAGGTGGAATTGATCTTGGGAAAACAAAAGAAAGCTTCCTGTAAAGCTTGATTGACTTTTTATTATCTTCTGTAGGGAAACCCTTTGATGGATCCCAAGAGGTGTCACTTAAGGAAAATGAGACCTTCAAATAGTAGCTTGTGCAATATCAAGGACATCTTTAACAGGAAATTAGCAGAGGCCAATGAGATGCAAAGAGTGATTTGAATATTTATCCTGGGTACCAGCCCAAGGGAACCAAGCCAGAGGAAGGCAGGATGATGGTTAAAGGCTCCAGGTTACAGAGAGCCAGTATCTTCAGAGGGACAAGGAAAGTGTTAGGAGCCAAGTAAAGACAAAGTATGGTGGGCTTGGAGCCTTTGATAGTCACAAACATGGAAGGAAAGACTCCATTTCTAAGCCCTCTGCCTGTTATTCCTTGGCTCTCCACCTCCACAAAGAGCCTGACACCCCCTTAGATCAAGATCAGCTCCCTGACCTCTTATCTCAGGTCAAGCAGGGAAAATCACTTCCCTTATCTCCTGGCTGGGCCCCTGTTGATGCACTCCTGGATCCTTTTGGCTTTGTTGAGGTTCATGTTGATTTACTGCCCACCAGGACCTTTTTTAGCAGACCTGCTCCCCAGCTAGGAAGCTCTCAGCCTCTCCTGGTGCAGAGGTTCAAGTGGAGGTTGTTGGATTTGTCCTGATTGAATTTTAGGAAGCTCATTCCTGCCTGTTCCTCAATTATGTCATCTCCTCCCCCTCCATCTGGAGGTTTCCACAGCTGTGCTGAAGGTACTTCCAGTCTTCTCCTGCTCTTTGAAACTGAGATTCAGCAAGGGAAGAAGAGGAAGCAGAGAGCACTGCACATCCAGCACTTTGGAGCCTGGAACCAGGTAATTACATTTTAAGATATTTCTTAGGCAAAATATTAATAAGGAAATATAGTGTCCTAAAAGTTGTGTTAAAGTATGTTTGGTGTGAGAAACTCCTAAACCCCATGTGGAATGGGACTGTGTGGTGTAAAAGTTCTGCAGACTGGGTTCATTTCAGCCATAAACATTATAATAACCCAAGTTAATTTATTTCTGGGACAAAAAATAATTCTGGAACATTCCTGCTGCTTCCAGGTTATAAAATTTACCTACATCCATTAGATCTCTCATAAACTGGCTTTTCAAAGAGCAACAAAATGTTGCTGTATCTGCCAGCCCCTCTTGTGGGTTATCATTCTGCAGGCCAGGTATGATGGAGCAATGGGCTTTGTGAAATACACAAGATATAATTCTCCTTTTATTTTATTTTTTTTTATTTTTTCCCCTTGGATTAGAAAAACAGGATGTGAAGGGAATGAAGTTCAGGCACAAACCCAACACGAAATTAAAAAACCTCTTTGCAGTTCACTAGGTGACAATTTGCAGGCTCTCAGTAATTTATGGTTATTCCACAGTACTGTATAAGATTAATTCAAGTTACATTAGGACTCTCACTCTGGCTAAGCTGACAGCCAGCTCTGGGACTAATCTTGGTGTGATAACAAATTGAATACCTTTTTTTTTTTTTCCTTCATTTTTTTTCTTGTTGGGTTAAGTTGCAGTGCTGTGTTTTTAATAATGCTCAACATTGGAAGTCTTGAGTGTTTTTTCCCCAGTTGGAAGCTTTTTATTTTGTTTCACTTTATACCTTGTCCAGGTCTATAATCATCTTACTTTTCAAATCCCAATGCCAAAACAAGATTTGAGGTAATGGGAGCATGGAAATGTCTCTTTCAAAATCAACTTGCTGAGTTAGAAATCAGATTTTTGTTCAGATTGTTTGGACCTATTATTTGGACTTTGGGCAAGAGCAGAATTCAGGTTTGCTGAAATTCACTGTGCATTGGGAAGGAGATGCAGTCAAAGCAACATTTAAAATCACAGAGAATACAGAATGGGTTTAATTTTAACTTTTTTTTATATCAAACCTGTTTATAACACCTATGTCCAATCAGGGCACTGAATTGTGCTGTGTGACTCAACACATGAGTCACAAAACATGAAAAGCAAATGTCTTGTGTGGAAAAATATCACCTAAAAATAGCACTTCATCAACTCAAATCAGATGTGAAAAAATAGAACATGAAATTTATAAGTCAAGGAGTAAAGTTACAAATTTGTAAACAACATATATAGGAGACTAATAGTTTGTTTAATTATTAATAACCAACTTTCAGCTACCATCCTCATCAGGACCCCCCTCACCACACAGCTGCCCTCTTGCCTTACAGAAGGTGAAATATCTATTAAAAAAGAGCCCTGAATCCTGCATTTCTGAAGGCACAATTCCATTGGAAAGCCCAGAGCTGTCCAGTGTCCATTTTATGCAGAAACTCTGCCAGGATTAATACTTTTTCTCTCCCCTTCCCTCCCATGGTCCCAAATTTCACAGCTACTTTGGGGTGGCTCCTCTCAATGTGGTGGCTGCTGGGCCTCTTTCTTCTCCCTGTGTTTTTTGTGAGGGATTCTTAACAAGTCCAGGAGTTGACAGAGTGCCCCAGGTTTTGTTGTAGAGCTCAGTATTGCTCTCTCTAAATCCCTTTTCTCAACCTAACGTTTTCATTTTCAACTTGCTTTTATAAATGACATTTAAATCCTGCTACAACTTTCCCTGCTAATAAATGCAGAATGCTCTGCATGTGGCAGACTTTTTCTTGTTTTTTGTTTTCTACTTAATATTTACTTAATTCTTGAGGCATGTATGGTTGAAGGGCTTTTTATTTTATGTGGCATAGTTTAAGCAGTAGTGGTAGATCTTAGTGAAAGCTGTTCTGTTTGATCAGGAACATCTGTTTGCTCACCAGCTGCATGACTGCAGGCACCCAGAAACCCTGATTCAACTCATCAGCTTTCTGCTGACAACAATTAAAAGTGGAGAATCAGAAAAAGAAGGGAGAAAACACAGATTGCTTGGAGAAGGTATTAGCTCTTCCACTCATCATCCTAGCTATATCTTGGTGACCTGGAGGAAGGTATAAAAAATGTCATATATAATTTTAGATATTGATATAGAGCTTAGTCAAAAATTACTTTGAATTACAAAAGCTGCAATGGCTGTTGATGTCTTTGCTTTAGAAGAGACAACTTTATGCTTGGAAATTATTTTTGGCTAAGTCCTGGTCTCAGCCTCAGCTGTGAGACAATTCAACCCTAAGTGATGAAATCCACTCTATGGACTCACAGCTTCTTAGTTTAACCATTTTGTTCTTCTCAGCCTTTCTTAATAATTCTTTATTAATTATTCTTAATAATGCTTTAAACTTTCTTAATAATTCTATTACGTATACATAAATATATGTATATTTTGGTTTTGTACTGAACACAAAAAATAACTTGCCATCTCTATGCTTCATTTGGATGAAAATTCCAATTATCAGTTGTCAGCTACAAGAAATCAGAGTTATGTCTTCATTGTCTGGAATGAGAAAAATGCCACACTAAAGCTTCCACCAGATTTTCTCATGTTAGGGCTCTAGAAGTCCAGTTTTGTTCCCATATGATGTTCCTTAATTAGAATTAGAATATGTCATTCTAACTAGGAAATTAGAATGACGTAAATATTTTTGTAATATCAGAAAAGAAACAAAATAGAAACCTCAGTGATTTTTCTTTTGCATTTCCATAACTCTTATTTCTTCTTCCCATTGGAGCTCTGAATGATTTTTCAATAAAGATGTCTTTTCACTTACCCCTTTCACTGTTATGCTTCATTAGAAGTCCTGGCAGGCACTATTTTATTTGAATAAATAATCAGCAGAAATCATCAGCAAAATATAATATCATGACAGTGTCATTGTATGTTCTTCAGGTCAGCAGGACCATATCTGCTAAGAAAACTGTGATGGGAAGATGCTTTCCATGCCAAAACTTAGTTATCAACTGGATTTCTTCACTTGCCTGTTCAGGGTTTGGAGTGTTCACCCTTCTCCTTAATAATTTGGAGGAAGGAACAATCATAGGGTTATTAGGTTCATTTCAAGAATGATCTGGAAATGTAAAATTAAATTAAATGTAAAATGCAATTCCATAAGGGCAATACAGAATGCAGGGAAAACCAGCTGAAGAAATACAGCATGTGGGTGGACTAAGATGGGAAACTGGAAAAGAGCCCATCCATGTCCCAGTACTTAAAGGGTGGCTTCTGAGAAGCTGGAAACTCCCTTTTTTTGCAAGGAGCCACATGGAAAAGATCAGGATGGGTGATGGGTGCAAGGTACTGCTGGGGAGATTGCACACAAGAGGAAATTTTTCACTATGAGAACACTCAGACATGGGAATAAATTTCCCTGGAAAGTGGTGGATTCCTCAATGTTGGACTCTTGTAAGATTCAGCTGGACAGGGTGCTGGGCCATAATAATGTTTCTGCCAGGGAAGATTGGACCATATGATCCTTGAGGTCCTCCCAACTTGATATTCTATGATTTTATGATGATTCTATGAATTAGGATTGCTTGACAGTGAGAAGATAAAGCTGAAGGTAGAGATATCACAGGGGACTTGACTATAAATGACATCTGCAAAAAGGAAATTTTTAACTTAACAGCATATTTGGTGTGGGTTGGACAAAATCCAGTGCACTGAAATTACAGCACTGGAAGTTTAGGAGGTGTTATCAGGAGAAACTTCTCAATAACAAATGTGCTGAAATCCTGAAAAAAACTTGCTGGAGGAGACAAAACAATATCTATTGCTAATAGAATCTTTTCTGCAAGGATAGCCAAATGTCTGGCAGAAAATGGCACAGGAGAGTGGATACTGCCTCCTTAAGTCTCTTCCAGGCCTTTTACATGATTTCAGATAATAAAGTTAGCATTGCCTATGTATCCTCTGCTGATATTTTAGCTTCTCTGCTTCTCTTACCTGAGAGCTTTAATCAGGTGTGATGCTAATCTCCTCTGTCTATCAAAAACTACACAAATCCACAGGCTTTCTTTCCTGGTTTCAGATGCTTATCTTAGGCTTTAGAAAATATAATTGTGGATGCTGATCACTTGTTTCCTGGAAAGCATCACTCTGCTACTGTCTCAAAGCTGACCCAGCATCTCACATCTGGTTTTAATGTGCTCAGGCAAAACAAACTGGGCACAGAATGATCTTGCAAAGTCATGCAAACATGATCCTAAGAGCCTTAATCTTTTAGAGAACATTCACTATGACTGATTTTCCCAATATTCAGAGGAGAGTGTGACCAAGAAGCATTTTGATGACACCAGAAAGAAGAAAAAAACCAAAACAAAAGAATGATTATAATTTTATTGTTCTCTTGGAAATATTATCTCTTTAAAAGAGGAAATTTCAATGATGTAAAACACTGGAATGAAAAATTGTTTTCACTGGGAAACTTCCAAGGAAGAAGTCTCCCTTAAATAAGAATGCCTATAACTTGATAGGTATTTCAGAACTCCTCAGATCTTCCAAAGTTCACATTTCAAGAATGAGGGGAGTCAGAAAAGTGTCTCAGTAAGAAGAACATTATGAGGTCCTATGTTTATTGTATTTTCATCCTTTCTCTCTCTAGTGTGTTCAGTTTAACTTGACAGATAACTGGGAATTCAGCCTCAAATCAGAGAGCTAAATTGGCAGGATTGTCCAGAGTCCCAGCCCATGGATGATGGAGGTGGGAAGGGACCTTGTGAGGTCCCTCCTTGCCAAGTCTCCAGTCCAGCCTCTTGCCAGGACTCAGCCTCCTGCTCAAGACTCTTCAATGCATCTTGAAACCCTCTGAAGTTCTACACAACCTCTCTGAGCATCCTGCTCCCCTTTAACCACCCTTACATGGAAATCTTTTTCCTTTTATCTGAGCCTTCCCTCTTTCTGCTTCCCCAGCCATGTAAAGAGCTCCATCTCCTTGAAGCCCTCCCTGCAGGCTCTGAGCAGGGCAAACCCAGATCAGTAACTGGTAGATAAAATAGGATGAAAAAACTGTTGTCATTGAAATAAATCCCCTATAGACATGACTATAGACCAAGTGATGGTAGATGTTCAAGCAAATTAAAATTAGAGCAGTATCCCACTGCAGTGGCTTTGCTAGTGACAGGCTGCATATGGGCTGAATCTTTATTTGGTAGATTTTAATGATGCTTCTGATACCCTGTTCTCTGAAATAGTACCATGTGGAGTAGGTTAGAAGGAGTGTTTGAAGACAAAAGTGATGTTACTCTCACAGAACTCACCTGGGAATCCTGTAGCCATTTCCTAGAGCCAGGTTGTTTAAACTCTATCAAGTTAATTGCAGCCTACACTTGGCCAGCCATTTTTATTTTAGAATTCACAGAAAGAGTTTAAAATACATTTATACATTCAGGGACAAAGCCCACCCATTTCTTTTAAACTTTTTCTTCAATGGAGCTGCCTCTGGAGCACTTGTGGTTCAGAAGAGCACCTGAAAGTGGAAAGAATGTAAATTACAGCTCTGGTCTTTTGAGACAAATTTGGTGCTAACAAATCATTTCTAAAGAAACAAGTTATCACCAGGGGAGTCAGTAAATACTTAAGAACACTGAGAAAAGGAGGAAGTCAAAAGTGAAAAATTGTCATCTCTTGTAAGCAGTTTGCTGCAGCATACATGCTGTGATTTACACATACCTATTGAGTATTATTTTCAAAGAGGCAGACTCTGAATTTTGACTTAAGAAACGCAGCATTTGGTGAAAGGAGGGTAAAATACCTGCCTGAGAGGCTCTGACACGGTTGTGTTTATCTGTCCTGTTTTTATGCATGCAAGAGAAGGGCACAGGAAAGCTGGGAAGCTGGAGGCAAAGCAGGAGCATTTGGAAGAGGAGATGGTTTTGTGCATGGAGCTTGGGCAGCCAGTGTGTTGCTTGCCTTGCCATAATAAACTACACTTGTATGTGTTTGGACACAGCTATGAGTGCTACTGTGTGAGTACCAAGCTAGAAGCTGTTTTTTTGAGACACTGGTCCCAAGCTGCTGTTTTAAATGTACCATATAGGTGATTGCAACCTCAAAAATGGTCAGTGCTCATCACCACTTTGTTTGTGTGCCAGTAAGCAGCACCCATGACTGAAGCACTGTTAGTCCTTCCTTGCCTGCCAGTAAGTGTTTATGGGATGAAGAGGAATAGGGAATGATTACTTTGCATTCCATTTTAACCACAGAATATTTTCTAGTGCTTTGTTCAATCAGATTTTTAGATATTCTAAATATAGGGATGCAACTAAAAACCCAAGCCTAACAGGCAGCTCTTCCACAGCCTATTAGATCTTGTTATCATCTTTTTTTGTTATCTAGATTTTCAGATTTTAAATAATTCTTTGAAAACTTTGTTAGAGCTAATTGTCCCCTCATTTTGATTGTCACTATGGTCCTTTCTAGCACAAGAGAATCCGAGCCCCATACTTAAATCAGAAAATACAAAATCACACCTAAACCTGCCTAAAAGACTGTATGTGTACATTACTTTATATGTCAGCTGTCAATATAAATCTTTCACTGCCCATTCCAGTGTCAGAAGACCATATCAACCTGTACTTTGGGTCTGCAGACAGCAGGCATTTCTCTAAAGATGGCGTTTCAAGAATTATTAAGTATTAAAAGGTTAAAAACTAAGAAAACAGTAGCAAACGAGAGAAAAAAAAAAAAAAAAAGTTCTCCCATCAGGCCAATTGATTCTAAGGGCAGGGTCACTGAATGTAGCATTATTTCTCCTGGTCATGTTTCTTTCCTACCAGAGCTCCAAAGTAAGCTGACTGTGTAAGCAGGATTGAAATACACAACCCCCTTGTGACTGGAAGCAGTAAAGCATTCTCCACTTGTGGTTTTCTTCAAATGAGCCTGCATGGAATATGTGTTTGAAAACAGTGAAACTCTTTATTAATCAAGTACTTCACTTGCCATGCCAGCATAAAGTTTCATTTATGTCAAAACTCCCTTAAAAATGGTTTGGAGTAGTGTCTTGTACACAGACCTTAAACACAAGAAATATTTTGGGAATTGTAAATAAAATAATCGGGCAAATATTTGCAGCGTTTGAGAAGCTGCTATAAGATCTTCCACCATAGCTTGCAGGTCTGACATTTTAGTTTGGTTTCCTACAGTATGGAAATAAGGAGATTACATAGCTCTGCATCTAAAATACAATGTTAGGCAAGCTCTTCTAAGTACTAGAGGAGGGCTTCTGCTAACCACATCTTATTTTCATAAAAAATATGTCCCAGTAGATGAATTAGAAGTCTACATACCCTCACAATAAGTAGCATCCAAGAGAAAACACAGATTTTTAGTATCTTCTCAATGTTAGCTCAAAGTTCTAAACTGTTATCTGGTGTGCAAAATATTTTTGACCATCCAAATAATAAGTAGCATCCAAAAGAAAGCATTGATTTTTGGTATCTTCTCAATGTTAGTTCAAAGTTCTAAACTGCTATCTGGAGTGCAAAATATTTTTGAGCCTATGGATAGCTGCATGACTGAAGATAGCTTAAAAAAAACATTTTCTAGGAATATAGACCCCTAATGCTGCTGAGCAAGCAGTCTCCATCCACAGCACCCCACTTTCCAGAAGAAAAGGCTTATGCAATGCATATGCCAGTAAATGGCATTTTACTGGATTTTTATAAATTTTTTTTTTTTAATCTGAGAGAAGCTGAAGAGGGCATAAAGAGAATAAAGTGTCTATCCAGCACAAGTTCACAGAGCAAGGAGAAAACCCTCAGAAAAAGGATTTAATATCCCTGCCCATGAAGAGAGGTTGGATCTTGATAGTCTTAAAGTTCCCTTCCAACCCTATCTATTCTATGATGATCTCTTTAAATAAAATTGCATGAATGATAAGCCTGACTTCATTACCTCTTTTTTCTTCTCCTAACTGGAAAAAAATGGAATGACCTTGGACATTGCCCTGAGCAGCCCTATTGCCAGAGACCCCCACCAGACTCAGTAGCTTGGACCCTGCTCTCAGGAGCATCTTCTGCCCTTTCAGTGTCCACTGCAATTTGGAAAGTCACAGTCAAGCTGCTTTTTATCTCAAAGAAAGCAGGAGTGGGACGTGTCTGTGTCAGATAAGCCATGAAAGGTTACTACAAAAGTCATGAGCATTGAGCAGCTGTGGAGAGCCCAGATAGATAGAGATGAAAAGGTTCAAAATCTCCTTCAGATTTTTATGAACACACAGTTTCATGGTCTCCTCAGCATCTTCTTTGTGAATATACCACAGAAACACTGTGACTTGTATCTTCTGTAAAATGCTCTTTTACTGACATAAGGACAGCAAAGCCTAGCTCTGTGCTATAGGTATTTACTTGCATGAACAGCTTCCTTTTATTTTCAGTGGGTTAAAAAAGAACAGCCACTGCTCTTTTCTCTGCTAGAAAAGATCCACTGATCCTTTGACAGGTACAGCAGAAGTCATTTTTCATCATGGCACGAATAGTTTGTTTTTGCTTTACAAAAAAAAAAAAAAAAAAAAAAAAAAAAGAAAAAGCACTTCACACCAAAGCCCAGCCAGGAATTATCATTCTTCTTATGCTTGTACAGGTGCACTTTGTGAATTAGGCACACAGACTCAGACAGGCTCCTAATGGAGTGATGACACTAACACTGCAACAATAGAGGGGCCTCCAGTGATGCTGGCTGCTGCAGAAAGATGCAGGTAGGAATGTGCTTTTTAAGAGGGCTCCAGCAGAAAGCATTC
The DNA here is from genome assembly GCF_036169615.1 of Heliangelus exortis. Classification (NCBI taxonomy): domain Eukaryota; kingdom Metazoa; phylum Chordata; class Aves; order Apodiformes; family Trochilidae; genus Heliangelus; species Heliangelus exortis. Next base: position 39,127,694 of record NC_092425.1, read on the forward strand.
TGTGAAGCTGACAAGGCTTTAGACCTCCTCTGTAGGCTGCTCACTACACAAATAAACACCAGCACAGTAAGTCTGAGGGACTTAAATCTCAGCCCCTTGCTGAGAACTTGCAAGCAGCTTGGGAAGAGCTTGCAAGAAGTCACTTTTTAGCACTGTTTACCTCAAGGTGTGTGCTGAGATGTCCAACCCACCATGCAAGTCTTCAGCTCGTGTCCTGCATCATCAATTCTTTTGTTGTTTTCATCTCTCCATAGCTATTTATTTATTGGGAAAGGACTCTGGACTCTGCCCCCAAACCGCACGCGTGTTTATCGGGGCACATGTTTGGACAGGGTCGAGTCCAGGAGCCGTGGCAAAGCTGTTTATTGTGATGTGTGAAAGCAAAAGCTGAAGTATAAAGAGGTGTGTGAGTGGCAGGGGCAATGAAGCCTGCTTTCCTGCTGAGTTCCTGCTGAAGGCTGAGATCCCGTGTGGATTTCCTGGTGTCCAGCGACTGCTGAGGATAACATCGCATTGTGTGAGTGGGATCAATATGGTCTCTCTCTCCTGCTCAGAAGCTTATTTTAACAAAACTTGCAGGAACTGGAAAGCTTGGAGAAGAGAGAACCCCTCTGATGAGTTTGTGTGGCTACTGTGTTCAAACATTGTTAGGAGGAGCCCGGCAGCAACAGTACCACATCTGCCTCATTTGTTTAGGAAACCGAAATAATTTAATTTTTAATTTAATAAAAAATGACATTGGTAATGAAAGTGAAAGTCACTGTTAAGAGTAGCTGAACACTGTGCTGCTCACCATTGTTCCAATTGTCCAGAACTAATTTCTTACTCACTGTTTCTTCTTATATTCATGTAGAGCCAGGGGCCATGGCTTATGCTCAAGCATAGTGTTGAACCAAAATGCCTCTGTAAGATGGGTGATTATTCCTGTCTTCAGCCCACTCAGCAGCCTGGTTATCAAGGTAGATGTAATTCAGTGTAACTGTGTAGCTCATTGACTTGCATAGAGCCATCAACATTGCTTGGATTTCAGGCTTAAGTAAGTTACAGAACTGCTGCTTAAGTAGAAAGTAAGTGTTTGAATGGATTGTGTCCATTCAAGGTTCAGAGGTATTGTACAGAAAAGTTTGGAGCTAGCTGAGGTTCTCCAGTAAAAGTAAGGATTCATACTTTTAGGATGAATCTTGCCTTTGGTGTTATCTTGGCAGAACACTGAATGTTTGAAAGCATGGGGAAAAGTCATTACCACATATTCCTGGTATGGAAACCAGACAGGCAGATAGAGGTTGTCATTTACTGATATGGCCAAGTTCAGGTACTGTTTCCCCATATCTTATTCTTTGGGGAACATTTTACCTCATGTCAGTTACCAAGAAGATCTGACGTTAAAACCCTGCAGGACTTCCCATCCAAAACACCCATTTCCTTTGCAGATTCTACATTGCATTTTGACCAATACTTGAAGTTAGAGCAGATGAATCACACAGAATGACAATTTCTTTTCTGTGCTTTTAATTTCAGTCTCAGCAACCTGTAGCAGTGAGCACCCTTAGTTATGGTGTTGTGTGTCCTACAGCCCTGATCTGCAGAGCAGAAACAGCAAGGGTTAGGGGGATGTGAGTCTGGGATTGACCCCAGTGGGATTTCACCCAAAGTGAGTGAGGTTGTGGGGTCTCCTGCTTTGGAAATATTCAAAACCCACCTGGATCTGTTCCTGTGTGGCCTTCCCTGAGTGATCTTTCTTTGTCAGAGGGGTTGGACTTGGTGATCTCTCAAGGTCCCTTCCAACCCTTGACATTCTGTGATTCTGTGATTCTATCAATGTCTGTGTTTCCTGCTGGGAAGCTCTGTGCTTGAGAGGTTTTTGTTCTCTATGTATCTGTCTGGTCCTTGCATTTTTCTCTCATCTTAATCCTTGATATCCTCAGTTATTGAAGAGAAGGTAATTGTTTTCATGTGGGTGAATACCATTACAGGTGATGTGTTGAAACCATGGTTTGAGAGGAAGATCCTCACAGTAGTTTGTGGACGAATGACATGAAAGGTTAAAAAAAAACATTATCTAATTTAACTAATTTATTTAACTATTAACTATCTATTAACTATTTTTATTATTTATTATTAATAATATAATTTAGGGTCTTCAGCCTCTGCCTTCCCTGAGACACAGAACATTCCTCCTGGATTTCTGGGCTGTGGATCGCTGGATTTCTTCATTTTTTTTTAATTGCATTCTGTCAATCCTCAAAACCAACAGAAACCTCAGAGGTGGTCATGAAGAAGTGTGGTGGCCAACCAAACCCAAGGCAAAGTCTCTTTAGCACTGTGCATCCTCCATGGGTGTCCTCAGGAAGGCAGCTCAGCAAATTGCTGGGACAAATTCAGGGGAGGGTGTTGAGGGAGCCTGAAGTGTGTCAGCAGTTGTGTCCATCCCTGGAATTTCAAGGGTGGATTTTGTTTTGCAGGGTCCAGAAACAATATTTGGCACTCTGCCTGTGCTGTTTTACAGGGACAGATGTATAATGTTAGAGCTATGCTTATATTCCCAATGAACATAAATCCCTGAGAAGAACATGCTGATACAATGGAAACACTGCAGATTTCATGGAATATGGAAGATATATAATACAAACATATATATATATATATATACACACACACATGCAAAGAGAGAGATTAATATAACATTCATTAATAGTTAATGCTAATATGCAAATAATGGAACACATATAATGCAGAACTCTAGAGTCTCTTACATTCTTGTGACTATATGTTAAGCTGAAATATATTTTAGAGGATTTTTTAGGAGCACAGTTCCTCCAGCATGAATTTAAGTCTATTTTTAGTAGAGCAGTTAAAGAATTTCCTGAAGCTGAAAAGAACCTAAAGTTTTTACAATACAAGTTTGAGAGCCTATGCATGAGTTATTCAAAAGTAACTAGGTAATCTTGGATTAGAGAGTCATTGAAATTCATTGGGAATTTTGCTTTTGAACTTAAAAAAATTTTGCCATATACCCCAAAATTTATGTTTAAAATTAAGCTGTAATGTACACTTCACACAAAAAAATCAGATTATGATCTCTACATTTATCTTCTCTTGAATCTACTTACAGAATGTGTTTAAAATGTTTTTTTCAATAGAAATGTCTTGGAAGCTTATGTAGAAGGCTTAAAACCAGCAAGTTTGTTTTGGCTGAGTCACCACTAAAAAATCCCTATATCAGAACATAAGGGTTTTGGGGATGCACACAGCAAAGCATGGCAGACTCAGCATAGCATCTGTCTGCAGTGGCTTCCCTGTCTCTGAACAAGATACAGCAATGAAGAGTTATGATAAAGGTCAGAAGAACTATAAAAGAACTATTAATGAAGCCAGAATCTTAAAAGGGGCAAATGTCCTATTTGTACATTAGTATAATTAATCATCAGATCCAATGCCACGTGGCATTACAGAGGTCAAAGACATGAGTGCTCAGAAAGGGATTAAAACATTATTTGAGTTCATCTTGGTGAGTGTTTTATACATTGGACCATCCAGAAGTGTGTGCCTGTCATATTCAGTGCTATGGCTTGCTGGAAGCCAGGAAAAGAAATGGTGGAGAGGGCAGACTTAGCCAACTAAGTTTTAATTCTTCCATCTCTCAGCCTGTGCTAATGGGAAGAAGATTGGATGCAATCTTCTGGCCACAACAACCCCATGTAGTGCTACAGGCTGGGCACAGAGTGGTTGGAGAGCAGCCAAACAGAAAGGGACCTGGGAGTCTGGATTGCCAGGAAGCTGAAGAGGAGCCAGCAGTGTGCCCAGGTGGCCAAGAAGGCCAATGGCATCCTGGGCTGGCTCAGGAACAGCGTGGCCAGCAGGTCCAGGGAAGGGATTCTGCCCCTGTGCTCAGCCCTGGGGAGGCCACAGCTTGAGTCCTGTGTCCAGTTCTGGGCCCCTCAGCTCAGGAAGGAGATTGAGGTGCTGGAGCAGGTCCAGAGAAGAGCAAGGAGGCTGTGAAGGGATCCAGCACAAGTCCTGTGAGGAAGGGCTGAGGGAGCTGGGGGTGTTGAGGCTGGAGAAGAGGAGGCTCAGGGGAGACCTCATCACTCTCTCCAACTCCCTGAAAGGAGGTTGGAGCCAGGGAGGGGTCGGGCTCTTCTCCATCAGTCAGACAAGAGGCCATGGGCTTAAGCTCTGCCAGGGGAGGGTTAGGCTGGATATTAGGAAGAAACTCTTCCCAGAGAGGGTGATCAGACATTGGAATGGGCTGCCCAGGGAGGGGGTGGATTCTCCATCCCTGGAGGTTTTTAAGAAGAGACTGAATGTAGCACTGGGTGCCATGGGCTGGGAACCACAGGGGGAGTGGATCAAGGGTTGGACTTGATGATCTCTGAGGTCCCTTCCAACCCAGCCAATTCTATGATTCTATGATTCAATGTGGAAGTTCCTCAGATAAGATGATGTTTTTTTGCACAGATATTAACATGTAACATTAAGTGAAGGAATGCCACACAGTTCTGATTTATGAATACTGACAAAGTTAGGGATTTGATTACTGATTGCTTTGAGAGCAAAAGCATTGGTATCTTTTCTTCTTCAGGAGCTCTTGGTCCATGGGAACTGGAAGAATGTATTGTGATCTTTCTCTGAAAAGTCGAGTGTGTTCCTGAAGGTCCCTGCAGTGTGACTGCCTTGTCTCAGACCTTCTGGGTATGTTGAAGTTACACATAACAAGTTTGGAGAACTCTTCTGATTCTCAGGCTTTGCTTCTAAGTTGAATTCCTTGAGTTTACAGCTCCAGAGCCTTCCATAGAGATCATTACTTCTCAAAAAGAAAGTGTTTCCTAAAGCTACGGACTTTTTTTTTAAAAAAACAAACAACTTTGTAAGACATCTTCCCAACCACTGTTTCACTTGACCAGATTCCATGTTTCTGTTTGTGGGAGAGCCATCTTTTGTCACATTAATGGTAGTTCAGTCGTAACAAATTCTGCAACATTTGGGCTTCCAAGGAAAAGTCAATGTTAAGATTTTCAAAGTAACGTAGAAGCCTTATTTATATCATCATTAGATAAGATCCTTAGGAGTCCTCACTCAGTTTGGATTCCTGTATATTTTCATCCTGGACAGGTCCATATACACATTTGCAGTGAGTGTGCAGTGTGTCCAAAGCCTCTGGATGGATTGGATCCACTGTCATACTTAATGAACAGAGGTCAGACATATATAGGATATGTCAAACATCTTCCTGATGGGTCACAGGTGCACACACATTAAACTCAGCCTACCTGGGATGCCCTGACCTTATTTCCTCTGCATGCTTCACCTTGACCTGAGGCTCTCCAGCTGCCATCTGCCAGGGAATCTGAGCTGTCAGATGACTCTTGGGCCAAGCACTTAACCATTTAAAAACAGGACAAGTGTAGGAAACTCACATTCACCCTGGACAGGACAGCAGGAAGGCAGAGATCGTGGTTGGCCCCATGTTCTTACATTTCTGAAGCAATCATGGAAGATTTGCTCTCATATTACTTCTTTCAACCTGCTTTGATACAAATAGTATTTACAGTTAACAGGTAGATAATAATATATTAGATAATATATTATTCAATATATATAGATAGATAGATATTAGATAATAGGTAATAATATATTAGATCCGATTTTCTTTCTCATTTGGGAAATTACAGCTTTCTTCTTCTTCACCTTTCAGGCATATACTGAAGTTTATTTGATATTTATTAATTTTTGGACCTGTAATTTGCAAAACAAAGCTCAAAGTACTTTTATCAACACTGGTGAAAAGGGAGTTTAGAGGAGCACTTCACAGGTGTCTATTGTGACCCTGAGAAGCACAGGAAGGTTCCTCAGAGCTGGGATGCAGCAGCCATCTCTGTGCTCCTCTTCTTACCTCCTGACCCAAATTTCCTTGCTACTGTGTACGGACTTAAAACAGGAGGAAACTCATTCTTTCAGTCCCAGTGAAATGAAGGAAGCTGAAATTGAAAGTTTTCAAGTGAAGAGTACAGATGGGACTTTCAGCTCTTCCTTGATGAGTTGGGACAATCTTTTAGTGAAGGGCCATGATGTTTGCTGATCATAATTCCCTTTTTTCCCAGGGATTTTGGATGAGTTTTCCATCTTAGAAGCTTGTACAGAATGCAGAGGCATGAGGAATCCTCTCCTGAAGCAGTAAGACCATATTATGCCAGCCATGTGTTCCTTCATGGGCATGAATTCAAGTCAGTAAGGTCAGCTCTTCATCACACTTAAGGCAACTCTTCAAAAGTCCTGTAACTTTACAATGGCATAGGAAATGTCTAAAAAAACTGGTTGGCAAATGTCTATTTTTAACTAATTTTAGCCATCATAGATCATTACAATTTATTTTAAATCAGGTGTGTCTTTACCTCCCCTGGAAAATCAGGAACCTGTCATAGCCAGGTTGAATCTGCAACTCAGATTGCTTTCATTTGAATGTGACTCCTCTAACTTGAAGAGAATTAATGCTATTCTGTGTTGTTATGAGAGAAAAGTCACTTTTCTAATCATTTGTGCAATTGCTGAATTTGTCAGATACTCCTATGTATAAGCTTTATTATGCTTACTACATATGTAACCCACACTACATTGGTTTATTGAGAAGATGGAAAATACATGAGATATTAGCTTTTCTCCTTGATTTGAGAACTCCAGGCTGTTCTTTTTTTCCCCCACTAGACTCCAGCACTGATTTATATATTTCTATTTCTTCCTATCCAGACACAGAGCTTATGAATGGATATACAGAAGGTAGGTGTACTCTGCATGTTTGTCCTTCCAGGCAAAAGATTTCCTTCTGACCTCTCAGTCATACCCAAACAGAGTTTAAATTCTGCCTGTGGAGTACATCTGCATGGAACTTTAGGTGTGTAATCTGCCTGGCATTCAGTCATCTTATATTTTAAAACTCTTGGCTTTTAACATTTTGGCTCCAAAGGAGGGATTTTGATCCTTACACGTTTTATAACAGACTTCAAATATGGTCTAGGGAAAATTAAAATGTTACCCTTAAATGGAAGAAAATTGTCAGTCTCTCTCTAGATGGCTGCTTTGCAGTGTCCAGGGAAAAGAGTTGGGAGTAGCTCATTTTAGAGCTAAAGTGAAAAATGTGGGGTTTTTCTTTTTTTTTTCAGCCCCCTGAAAACATGATCAAATATTCCCTTCAACAGTCTTACATCTTAGTTTGTTCCCATTGCCAAACACCAGGCCTCCAGTTAGTGGTGGCTGTCTTACAGGAAACTAGTTGGATGGATCAAATTCCAGCTGAAAATTTTCAGTGGAAAATCAGGTAGCATTGTTTAATGCTCTACATAGTGGATTTTTTTTTATCTTTAATATCTCAACTTAAAAAAAGAAGAACACAATTATAGATTCCCCCCCGCCCCCTTAAATTTAATCTATTTACAACCTGTTCTCAGTTGTTAAACTTGCTTTGTAAAGAAAATAATATGACTTTTGCTCAAGCAGATAGGAACGTAATGGAGAGCAACCCTTAAGTGAATTGATTGGCTGCTTGGGTCAATCTTGCTTAGAAAGGTCCTTTTGAACTGGAATGTTAACATAGAAAAAATGAAGTGCTAATCTCAAATATCTGTAGGAAGGAACAGTGTGGCTGAGTGTTTGAACAGATTTGAAAACATTGGCTTGTGATAACACTTGTTTTGTATTGTCACCTGTATGAATTTTAAGATTCACTTCTTTTTTCCCTATTATTACTGCTGTTTGGTGGTCTATCAGATTTTATTTAGGCAGCAAGTAGTGCTTTGCTGACTCCTGTCTTTCTCAAGGATAAACAATATGTCTACTCAGTCCAGAGTATGATTGTTAGAGGACCTTATGCATAGCAAATGGTGGCTTTTAATTATGTTAAGATATCTTGCTACAAAAAGTACACTTGATATTTGAGCTTTATTTTAGAACCAGCCTTTATGGAATTTGTTCTTAAAATGATGTTTGTTTTTTTTTTTTTTTTTTCTTAACAGAGATGTTAATACGCCAGGCCTGTACAAGCAATAAATGACCCAGATAAGAAGAAAATTTTAGTACCAATATAGTTTTATTGTGGAATTAATTGAAGCTGTTATGCTTATAGCTGTTGAAATAACACACTAGGAGTACTGCTTTTTAATCTCTTTGTCGATTACAGTGTTTGTGCTGTGCCCATCAGAACAGTGTAAAAAGTGTCTCCAGGGTCCATAAGTGCCTAAAAGCATTTAAGATCCCAGCTCAGGAAATGAAAGACCAAACCCCCCCACTGTGATGGAGCCACTTATTTCAGTATGATTTTCTCCAGAAACTACCTGCAATGTGAATAATAAGCCTATGAAAATCAGAGTATTGACACTTCTCAGAAACACTGCAGATGAGATTTAGTTCAGGTTTTTTTAAAGGGTCTGGTGTGGGCTGACTGTCCCCTGGACCTGGCAGCCTGGTGGAACCAAGGCAGGGGCTCACACAGGGTAGCAGAGGAGGCAGCATCCAGAAACTGGGTGAGTTCTTGTGCTAACATTTAACTTTTCACTCCATCTGTCCTAGAAGATTGGCCAGTTCTGCTTATTCTTAAAGCTGAAGTATTTCTCCTAGAGACCAAGAGTAATATTTTCAAAGTGAGAAGCGATGGAACCGTCATGTGGTTGTCATTTTTTGTGCATATTCAGCCAATAATAAGAGCTTTTCATCATAGAAAATAGCTGTAATAGAACCCCTCCACCTTCTTTAATTGCAACCAATAATTAGCATCTTCCATCACCTCCCATCAGTAGTTACTGAATGATCAACACTTGCTACTGTCTGTTGTAATGGTATTTACTTAGTGTTGGTAAACATAAAGTTTCATAAATTTTATTCAGCTGCATCTGAAATGAATCTGGCACAAAATCCTGTGACAAATAAAATCTGGGCTTTCATAAGTTGTGGATGTTGCATCCAAAGCTTCTCGTTATACCTGGCAATAACTTGGTGCAACATAACCCAGGAAGATTTTACTGTAGCATTAGGCAAGCTCAGAAATAGTTTGTGGCAAGATGGTTTAGGGCTGTTGTCTGAGTGAGATAGAAAATACATGAAAACCTTACAGGGCTGGACAAAGCAAAAAATAATAAACACCCAATCTTACTTTTAAGATCTAGCTGGAAATACATATGTACAATAAGTATTAAAAACCCCACTAAGCCTTTTGAAGTTCTCGACTCTTGTGTTATGTTTACTTTTTCTTTCTGTCACGATTAAAACAAATCAAGACTGTTAAAATGTTGTTTCAAGAACATTAGTTTCTTCTTAAAAGCTTCTACTCCTTATTATGAAACACCTTGGATAATTTTCAGATGGTACTTTTTTAAAAAGCCCCAAATATTAGCACATACTTCTCTGCAGTTTTAGCACTTCTCACTTATAAAAAAATATTTATGCAGACAATGCTATACAACCTCCTGATTGCATTCCATTTTTCCTGGGAAGGAACTTTTCTGTTAATGTCTTTGTCTTCTTTCTGGGATGCCTGATAATGCTGCTTTCTTCAGAACACTTTCTTGCTCTCCATACTTTCTTGTTAGAATTCAGCCAATCCATCTCACTACTGTGGGCACTCAAACAGGAGGTGCTTGCAGTACACAAGCAACAGGAGAATATGGGCATGTGTTTATTTAAAAGTGTAGAGACATCATATCAGGAAGTCATGCACTCCAAAGTGCTTAATGACTGTATACACTGGAACATCATCCTGTGATTTATTAGTGTGGTATCATTCAATGAGTTACCTAATGACTTAGAGACAGGGGTTGCAGTCCTTCATCAAAAAAAAAAAAAAAAAAAAAAGTAATTTAATTAATGGAAGTCTTTGTCTGTCTAGGACGTGGTATTTTTACCTGTGAAAACAGGGAAGTATCTCATTGTTTTTAACCTTGGTACTCAGAGGATAGAGGGGTAACTGAACTTATATTGCTTTTGTAAAACTGGACCAAAAAACCAAATCAGATTGCAAAAGGTGTTTAGTCATTACCTAGAGTGAAAAAACAGATTCATGTGCTTTGGGCAAAGAGCACAACTCTACTTTTACTCGTATAAGTATTGGCCTAAATATACAACTCTGTGTTTAGAAAAACAATATTTATTTGTAGTCTGGTATTTTATATTGTAAAATAGAGGAGCACAGAACAAAAGATTGCAGATTTCGTAAAAAAACCAAAAAAACAAACTAAAACATTTTTAAAAATGGAGAAATAGTCACTCCAAAACTGTCTTGTTAGCAGAGCAATGTTTCCCTCTAGTGGTCACCCAAAAGCAGGGAGCCAGGTGCTGGGCAGCTGCAGGAGATGCGAGTTCTGGCCAGGAGATGATGTGCAGCTTTTGCCCAGTAATGAAATCACCTTCTGCATCATTTCTGTATGTGTCCAGTCTCTATTTCTACTTCAACGCACGATTTTATTTTTTTAATCCACTTTTGAAATAATAATATTCTTTTTCTCTCTTGTGTTTTGTTTTTTTTTTTTAATTTTTAGAATGGTAATTCAAATTATTGATGAAAAATGAAGAAAAAAACCACTGCTTTGGAGCATTTCTAAAGAGAAATATCCAGTGTGAGCTCAAGGGGAAAGGGCAGAAAGAGTCAGACTCATATTTTAAGCAGCACTCAGGACACAGATGAAGCTGAAAACCAAGAGAGGCACCTTGAAGTCACAGGTCATGCACTGAAGCCATCCCAGCCTAGCACAGCAGCAGTGGAAATTACAGCAAACTGGAGCTGTGATGAGTCCATATGGAAAGTTTTAGAGGTGTTAAGTTCCTAATTAGAGATAGTCAGGCTTCAGCACGCTGTGGTGCACAGATGTAGGACTTCTCAGAGCAAAATTGGGGCTAGGTAATGTGGGCAGTCATGATAAAAAGTAGAGTTGATTGGAAACATTTACAAATACCAGACTGCTAGGTCAAGGAGGGGCTGTGGCAAAGTAAAAAGCTTTCTTGTGCACTTTTAACTTCTTTCCCTCCAGTCATCCATTTCATTTAGAGTCCCAAACCCGAGGTCCTGTGTAACGTTCAGAATGGTGAGGGTTTTTTTTTCATTTTATTCACTATAAGTTCAGCTCTGGGTTTTATGCTGAGAAGATTGTGCTGAGGAGATGTGCCCATTTCTGAGATTTTTTTCTGTTCCTGAAGAGGTAGGAAATGGCTGGAGAGAGAGTGAAAGAATGTTCATGTTAGCAAAGACACAGATAAATGTTTGCACATTCCTCTTCTGATGGGGAAAGGAAGAGCAGGGAAGAGATTAAAGGAGTAGAGGAACACAGAGGAGGAAGGAGATGAAAGGAGCCTGTAGATGATAGTGAAAAAAGGAGTGAAACATCTTCAGGCTTGGGTATGTTCATCTCCGTAATGATTCTACAATATTTGGCAAATTATCCATGCCAGGGTTTTAGTAAAGAGCTGAAGAGCTTTTCAGTCCCTCCAAAAGTGAGAGGCAGCTACACCTCCAGCTAAAAAGATACCTTCAGCAGTATCCAGCAGATGGGAGCAAAGCTGAGTATATATAACATGACATGATGGAAGGAGAAATAAAAAATGCATCTTATCAGGCATAGTTTGTCTGTTTATGAATTAATAGTTAAGAATTAACAATTTAGATTGCACTCTATCTCCTTGTTGTAGACTGGAAAATAATGGGAATAATAGGTCAGGTCATGAGAATGGAGAAGTTAGGCAATATCTCATTAAATTGCATCCTCCTTGGGAAGGCCCATAAGTTACACTGCTTGAAAAACTGAAAATTAAACATCATTAATTACCTCTTAAATAGCTCAGTTCTCAGATAGACAGGTCCAAGCCTCAAAAGCTGGTTCCAGATCCTGTAGGGGAGTTGTTTCAGCCAATTCCAGAGCTAAGCCAGGTGGGGCCTCTGTGAAGTCCACCAGTGGATCCACACTTCACTGGGTTTTGGGTGGATTTTGTCAGAACATAAACATACAGTGTATATACAATCTATCATGGGAGAGAGCAGATAACCATATGGGCTTGTGACTCAGTAATGCATGATGACATTTTTATATACTTTCTCTTAGCCACTGTAATTAAAAGCTACTTTCTGTTAAATGCCACTATACACTTGTTTCATAGACCATTGGCTAATCCCAGGCTCCTGAGCTCTTATTTCTCCATCCATTCCTCTTACTCAAATATAAGACCCCATAAATCTGTCATCTTTAATGCAGTCAGAACTTGGGGCACTTAGAGCTCCATACTCTTTTCCATACATCTGAGCAGTGCTACAAGCAGGGTGATGTTATGAGACTAAGTGCTCATGGTCCTGACCAGCAGTGGTGCAGCTTTGCTTGCTGGCTGTGAGCACTGGGAAATCTATTTTTAAGGGGTTAATTACGGTAGCCTGGAGTCAATGAAGGAGAAATCTGGCTTGGTATGAATTTGTTAATTCTCAGATTTAGGCCTTGGTCTTTGGTAGGTTGTTTTTTTTTTCCCTTTCCTTTATTTTTTTCTTTTGGCGTTTGAATCTTTTCATGATCACTATGTGATCATGAACATCGTGTTTTTTCCTCAGTATTCAAGCTGCATCAATAAAGATTAGGTGCACTGAAAGACTTAAGAATATAACATTCATTTTTCAAATTATTTGAATTCTAACAATAATTCAGTCACTTTAGGATTATTATTATGAATCCATATCCCATAAACATGAATGTTCCTACACATGAGAGGGTACTGTCTTTACACTTCTTGTGTTATCTGTTATTGTTTGCACCAGTTAAAAGCCCAGAAAAAATAATAATTTACCCATTCTGCATTTTTCTGCCCACAGACAACCAATTTACTTTTTTTCACAGCTTCACCACGTTGATTCCTGCCATGCACAGTGAGTTCTCTTGTAAGTTGTTCTTCCCTCTGTTCCCTTTAGATCTTCAAGACAAAAGATGATCCCGTGTGTGTCTCATGCTGGAAAAACACAGAGAAAGAATGCAGAAATGTGTGGCCATCTGGCTGCTTGTCCACTTGAGCACAGGCTACAGGGGTCACTGAGACCCCTTGGAGTGCTATTGATACTGGACCCTGGCAGGAAGCACTTGAGTTGGTCCCCACAGGACAGAGGCCAATGCACTCAGAGGTGTGTTACATCTTCAAACACTGGAGCTGGTGACAAACCAAAGGAAACTTCTCACTGTTTCCAAATGTTCTTCTCCTTGGGAATGTGCTGAATGGTTCCTCTCCCCCCCCTGATAATCTGTGGCTTGGGGAAATGAGTGTCTCTCAAAGGGTTTCTTCTTGCCTCACTAACATCCCTCTTAGTGTGAAAGGCAAGGTAAAGTGGCACTTGGGGGAATAAATGCATGGTGAAGAAATTAAGATGAAAAATATGAGCAGAACAGGGGTAATCTGACTGCAGGAGAAGGAGGGAGGGACAGTGCAGTGATGCAGGTACAAACCTCACACTTGATGCAGACCACAAGCACTCCTGGGTGTGCTTATCAGAGCTGGAGAGGTAGTTTAATGATCCTACCTTCCTATTAGAAAACCAATTCCTAAAGGCTGATAGGCCCAAATGAAGGACAAAACAATAACCTGGAGGGGAGAAAAAGAGCATTTGTTACCATACAACTCTTTGAGCTCCTTTCCTGAGCCACACCAGAGTATCAGGGGAATGTTCATAGACATGAGAGGAGATTCTGGCTGTAAGAAAGCAAACTTTTCCCAAAGTTGTTCTCATTTTTATACTGTCACAACTGAACTCACACAGACTTCATGTAGGAGGTCAATAGACTTCACACTATTATGTATATACTGCCAATAAATGCTCTGAGAGACTGGCACCCAGCCTGCCACTTCTGGTCTAGAGGTAATGCACATGTTCATCAAACTTCAAAGGCAGTGCTGTACACATAGAATATCTTGAAGACACAAAAAAGCCAAGGCAGAAGCCTTCTCTTTGTTACTAGGTAGTTTGCTTGGTTTTTCTTCCAGTGCCCTTCTTTCCAAAGGGCAAAGTCTTTATTAACCTGGTTAGCCATCCTCCTCTGTCCCTGCCTCTGCCTCAAAATCCTTTGTAATTATTTTCATCCTTTCTGATTCTATTTGTATTCTGATTCTCTGTATATGCAGCTAGAGAATTCCTGTGAAGAAATAGAAAAAAGTCTGTGTGGTATTACTTTTTATTACCTTATAGTGGGGTATTTAATTGCAAGTTCTTGAAGAATACATAACATGAAGTTATGTGTGTGACTCTTATAATTTTGAGCCTGGCTGTTAATTGGTATCAATAGAGAAGAGACAATGGTTGGCCAAATCCTTTCAGACATCTCAGGATTTTGAACTAATTTCTTATCTCCTGTGCTGAGCCCCAAAACGGGACAAAGAGAAAACCCTGAGAAATATTAAATCTTCTGCTGAGCCTTGTGAGAAGAGTTTGAAATTTCCTACAGGTTGAAGGTTCCACAGAGGTTCACTGAAGAAAAATGTGACTGCCAGGTGAGGCTGTGCTATTTGATTTGTAATGGGACAGGGCTGCCATGAAGAAGGTCATCCAGGACTGAGGTTAAAGCATCTTATATAGCATCTTATATGATGTTATAGATGCTTATAGCATCCGTAAGGAGACCTGCACATCCCACCAAGACCAGTGGTGCTTCACAGAAGACAAGAGGGACTTGAGGAACCCCCTCTCCTCTTGCCAGTGAAGTGGTTCAGGAGCTCCTTTGCCCCTCAGCTGTGCAGCATTTGGTAACTTGGGTCTTGTGGCACTCAGCTACTTGATGAATTCAGTCTATGGCAGATTAAGATCAGGAAGCTTGAGCAGCCTTGATCCAGAATATAAAGAAAAATGAGGTTGCAAATGTTATGAATTTAAAATGAAACAAGGAATCCAGGTAAACTGGATATCCTGATTTTTCAGGATACAAAAATCAAGCAATAAATAAAATGGATGCAGCAGAAAGAGTTGGGACAGATGAAACCTGCTCTGGGTGGGAGGTTGGACACAAGAGGTCCTTGCGAGGTCCCTTCTAACCCTTAACCCTCTGATTCTGTGACCAGCAACAAAGCCTTGGAAAGTAGTTTGGAGCAAACACTGCCAATATAGAAAAGGAAAAATATGTGCTAAATAATAGAAGCACCCTTGCTTCTAAGTGTATTTAGCTGTGGAAGTTGTGTCAGTGAAATGAAACAAAACATCACAAATTCTGCAGATGTTTTTAAAATGTTAATGGGAAAGTGCATGGGTGAGGAGTTAAGGTAAATTTCTTTGGAGATGTTTTTTCACTCTGTATTTTTTCTTATTAATATGATAAGAGATGTCTCTGCTTCACAGTTATTTTTAATTTGGAAGGGGATGTCTACCAGGTATTTTAAGATCTTTGTACAGTTCTTATTTTTAAATCATTGAGGCTTCAGTAATTGCCAAAAGAAACAGGAGGGTTTTTTAAACTTCTGGCCTAAATGCTGATGCCATTAAACAAAGATACTTCATGTTTAAAAGCATTATATCCTGACTTTATCTGAATGCTCTAAAATGTAAAATTTCTGCTGTAAATTTATGTACGGCCTTAGATTTGAAATATAATCCTAATCCTTTAATTTCAGGAAGCAATTTTCACCTATAAACAAACATCTTGCCACTTTTCAGGTATGAAAGATTTTTATCCTGAACTCTGTCTCTAAGGCCTAAGCATACAAAATATATATAGGTGTAGTTATGGTTGCACTTTTTAAGATTTATTGTCCATGTTATTGTTCAGTTATCACAGTCTATCACATAACCTCCAGTGGTACAGAATGATTTCAGTCTCTCTCCCTGACCCCTCAAAATCTGGAAATTAAAATGCAGAATAAATGCAGAAGAAAAATTGAACACATCTACTCGAGTTCTCTTATTTGGTTGGAAGCACAGATAATGGAATTAAAAGATGCAAAATATAAGAAAAATGGTGTTTCTGTGACAAATTACATTCTGCCCAGGCCGCTACACATCACTAAACATTCCCCAGCCAGCCTGGTGACTTTGTGGAGGCAAAAATTCTCTGGCAAAGGTGATCCTCTATCCCAATCATCCCTTGTTAAAAAGGCATAAAAAGGAGATTAGCATAGAGCCAGCAGAGCTCGTGCAGTGGATTCTCTTGGCTCATCTTGAAGTGCTCCAGTGAGGTCTGGCTTGTTTTGCACCGTTCAGGATCATTTCTTTTGCCACTCATGGAAGTCTCAATGATTTAAAAATAATAATAGCACAAATAGAACACATGACCTCTAACCCATTCCTCTTTGATTAAGTCTCATTTTATAACAAAACTATGACTAATGTCTCCTCCTTTGCCTTCAATAAACTATCATATAATCTGTCTATTATTCTTAATATCCTCTTGCCCCAATAAGACATTTGTGTTTTGTTTGGATTCCCCTGAATGGGGTGAATATTATATCTATAACCTACTGGAAAGCATTTCTTTTTAGACATATTGGCAGGGCTAATTTTGTTTTTACAGGTGTTTGTACTTGGAAAGGGGTTAGCCACAGTCTTGAAGGCTCTACCACACTGGTACATCACAGGAGCCCAGTGTGCTGTGGGTCCTTGAGCTGTTAACGGGAGGCAGGGAGGGAGGGGAGGTAAAATTAATCATTTCTGCTTTATTTATCCTCTCTCTTACTTGTGGAGTTGGACAAGCGGATGCCAGTTTTCCTCAGCTAAGGGCTGTCTGGGTGACACGATGTGTAATATCTGGCAAAGCTGAATTTATGGAATTTCTATTACAATTCAGAAAGAGGGAAACGCATAGGAACCGTGGTGTTTTTTGGCTGTCACCTGGGAGAGCTAACTAAGCCCCCAAAACATGAGAAATCTGGCTTTGAATCAAATAGAACATATTATTTGTTCTCATCTTCATTAAGATTTCTCTTCTCATTCTGCTATGACTCAATTTAATTGGCTTCTTGTGGAATGACCTGAGTGAGATCGTGCTGGAATGGGGGATGCTTCATTACTTGATACAAGCAAACAAGCAAGAGTAGAGAAAATGTCCTTGCTTATTTACTTATTTAGTTATTTATTTTGTTCTGGACTCCTAAATATACCATTCTGAAATTCCAGTTATTCCAGTTTAAAGGAGGTGTCTCTATCCAACAAACCAATAGAATAATATTCCCATGGACTTAAAAAAAATGCTTTCATTCCAGCAAAGGGAATAGACTCAATGTTTTCCTGAATGGGAAAGGACTTAAAGATGTGCTGCAGTGTTTGCCAGCATTGTCCTCCCAGGCTGATATCACCTCCTGAAAACTGTGTTCAGGCTAACTGGGCTCACCAAACAAACTCATCATGTCAAGGGCATTCATTAAACACTGCTGGATGAGCAAAGTTATCAGCCAAACTGCACAAGAAGTGCTTTTTTTTGGAGCAGAACAGAGGCAGCCTGAGGTAGCAATAGGCTCAGCCACATTAGGCAAAAGAGTTTGCATATATCTTGTTAATTAACAATTTTCTCAACAGAGGCTCTTTTCCTTTTTCCTTTTTCCTTTTTCCTTTTTCCTTTTTCCTTTTTCCTTTTTCCTTTTTCCTTTTTCCTTTTTCCTTTTTCCTTTTTCCTTTTTTTTTTCCTTTTTCCTTTTTCCTTTTTCTTCTTTTTCTTTATCTTTTTCTTTCTCTTTTTCTTTTTCTTTTTCTTTTTTTTTCTTTTTTCTCTTTTCTTTTTTCTTTTTCCTTTTTTCTTTTTTCTTTTTTCTTTTTTCTTTTTTCTTTTTTCTTTTTTCTTTTTTCTTTTTTCTTTTTTCTTTTTTCTTTTTTCTTTTTTCTTTTTTCTTTTTTCTTTTTTCTTTTTTCTTTTTTCTTTTTTGTTTTTCTTTTTTCTTTTTTTTTTCTTTTTTCTTTTTTCTTTTTTCTTTTTTCTTTTTTCTTTTTTCTTTTTTTCTTTTTTTCTTTTTTTCTTTTTTCTCTTTTCCTTTTTTCTTATTTTCTTTTGCAGACCACAGCATGATCAGCCCTGGGCACAGATGTACCAGACAGGGTGAGATAGACCAGGTCATGGAAGACAGAAACTCTTTCTAAGATGTCCTCTTTCTGATCTTAGATAAAGCCAAGGCAAAGCAAAAATGACTTCCCTGCAGTGTAATAGCACTGCAAAACTGGATAGCAAAGCCAGAAGTCCTGAACATTACTCCCAAAACAGCTCAACACATGGGATTTATGTATTTATCAGTAAAATCATTGCTGTGGCAGTAGTTCATTATCATTTGTTGTGGGGTTTCTGTGGGGGCTTTGCACTTTCATACATCTAATACCTATTCCAGGAATAAATTTGACAAGTTATTAGTTTTTTATATCAATTCCCCTATTCCTTGGCAAGATATAACAGCAGAAAATTTTCATTTTTATCTAGTGACTGCATATTGGAAGACAAACTCACTGTGTTTGCATTTATGACTGTGCTGGGAAGTTAAAACCTGTGTGCTGCATGGAGGCAGAACCTGATAAAGGCTGGAATAGACACATATGACATGTATGTGACAGCCAGTGTCACTTCAGGTGTTATCACAGATACTGATACACACCACCTAAAAGGCATTTGAGAGATAAATAAGCATTTGGCTGAATTTTAGGGAGTCTTCTGCTGAAGACCTCTGGACTCTGCAGTTCTCTGATGGAAACGAAAGAGTTCAGCCCTTGGGGACAGGTGGGAGAAAGATGTGGGCTTTGTTTTTTGGGTTTTTTAAGGTTAAATGTAATATTTACAAAACAACTGAACAAAGGGAGTGATAGGCAACTCACAGGTATAGACACCAGGGGTACAGAATAGGTGGTGAACATATCTGCCAAAGGTGACCCAATGTGCAACACTTTCAGAGGCAACTTTTCTAGGTTATCAGACTGGATCTGATCTTTTAATCTCAGTGACTTCCAACAGTGGATACCTGTGAAAGATTAAATTGTTCTCCAGACATGTAACAGTATTCTTATTCAATGGGAAATACAGAAGTAAAAGAAATCCAGAATGGTTCTGAGAAATAATTTCTCACAAACTCATTTCTTAGTTATTCTGAACCAGCTCCAGGTTGAGGAAAAGGTAAGAGGAGGTACTATCCCCCCCACCAGGTATATGTGTTCTGCATAACATTAGTAAGAAAAATAAATGAATGATGCCAACAGATTTAAGTTTGCCATCAAGGATGACTTCTAACAGATGCTGAGGCAAAATTGTGGAATAATATTTCAGGGTAAATGATACAATCTGTCAGGGTTTCAGACTTTAAAATTAGTGTAAATAAAAGGAATGAAGAAGGTCTTCTAAGGTGCCTTTTTCATTTTAGCTTGATCAGCAAATGTTTTACTCCAGAGTATTCAACACAGTGATCTGGGTATATATTACTCACCAGTGTATTGAATTTCAGTGACATAAGTAGGAAGCAATATTTTCTATCTGTAGTCATATTTCTTGTGATCTTTCCACATTTCTCTGTTGCTAGCCATGGTTAGAAGCAGCATACTGCAAAGTGTGTTTTGAAATGGCTGTATTCATGCTCTTACTCAAAAGCACATTTTCTTCTGGAAATCCAATTTTTAATGTTCTCTTCTAATTTCCTTTCAACACATGCAAGTAAAACCTCTTTCAAAATGTCCAAATTTGCAGGAACTACAATTAAAATACTTCTACATAACTCCCTGCTGGCAGATTGCTGCTGCTGCTATTCAGCTGCTAAGGGATAAGGCTATACCCTGTTTTCTTAAAGAAGTTATACAGGGAACAAGAAGTCCTGCTTAAAGCTGTTTCATCCTGATACTTGGTGTTTTTTCTTTGTTAATCCAAAATGCAGCCTGAGGATTTCACTGGTTTTGGTGAAACTGGTTCAGTCATCATGGGTATCTCCACCAGCATCACCTCACCCATCCTGCAAAGCCATGGAAACCCAGATCTCCAAAATCATAGCCAACAAAAGTCATAGATGTTTTAAAAGCAAACAAACAGAGGGATCAGGAACCCAGGGCTCCAGTAACATCTGCAGCACACATGCAGCTGGATTCTTATTCATCTCTTTTGACCCTGCTTCCTGGATGCTCATCTGCAACACGATTCCCATTCCTCTCTTCCCAGGGTGGTCAGACACAGATCCTGAGCTGGATAATACCCTGGCATTTAACCTGAAATTGTAAAATGGTCATCTCACAGTTTTTCCTGCAGCACAAGTCACCAGCCATGGTGACTTTACCTTCTGCATCCCAACTACACAACACAGAAGCATCAAGGTGTGCTATTTTGTTTCTAAAATCCAGCTCTCTGAGATTATTATGCCAGGAGCTTTGCTCTGTTGTGTGTCAGTCCCTTCTAGTGAGTGTGGAGGGATCCCAGTCTGGGATCATGTATTGATATTCCATACTGTAACTCTGAGCTGCCATTGCCTGACCTGTAAGTATTTGGGTTTTGCAGTTGCAACAAAACATAAGTTTTGACATAGGTTTCTTTTAACATAGGTTTTAACATAGGTTTCTGATTGGTGGGTATGTTTTGTAAGTGGTGGGGTTTCCTTTCTTTTCCTTTTCCTTTTCCTTTTCCTTTTCCTTTTCCTTTTCCTTTTCCTTTTCCTTTTCCTTTTCCTTTTCCTTTTCCTTTTCCTTTTCCTTTTCCTTTTCCTTTTCCTTTTCCTTTTCTTTTCCTTTTCCTTTTCCTTTTCCTTTTCCTTTTCCTTTTCCTTTTCCTTTTCCTTTTCCTTTTCCTTTTCCTTTTCCTTTTCCTTTTCCTTTTCCTTTTCCTTTTCCTTTTCCTTTTCCTTTTCCTTTTCCTTTTCCTTTTCCTTTTCCTTTTCCTTTTCCTTTTCCTTTTCCTTTTCCTTTTCCTTTTCCTTTTCCTTTTCCTTTTCCTTTTCCTTTTCCTTTCCTTTTCCTTTCCTTTCTTTCCTTTCCCAGATTTATGGTGACTGAGATTTTTTTTGAAGAAGAAAACACAGAGCTGCATCTATAGCATGAGCTTGAGCTGCAGCCCAGATTTCTGCCATTTACACTACAAAAGGTGTTCCTACCTCAGCTGGCAGCAGATGTAGAAATCCTTAAAGTAGAAATGATCAACTGGGGGTCTTCACTGTTTGAGAGTGGCAGAAAATGGGAGAGTTATGCCTTTTTTCCTGAAGACCCCAAATAAAAAGAAGAAAATGTTATATATATATATATATTTAAAGAATTTTCCACCACTGCCAGGAATAGGCTGGATTTTGTTTGGTAAAAAGAAGACACCTTTAATCAAAGTTTGACAAATATCAGAGGTGATGAGGTCTCCTGAAAAACACTGACAAGTATCTTGACAGTGGAAAGTATCAGGCAATCTAAAAGGTGAGATCATTGGCTCATGTATCCATCACTCTCTCAAATTATTCTCTTGAAATCTACTTGCTTGAGAAGAATCAGTTCTGGAGAAGACTGATTTGATGGGTTCACAGTGAAACTCTGAGGTCCTGGTAGTGAGAAATCAGGGGAGACTTTGTAAATGAGATAGGTGAAACACCCCAATAAAAAGCCTAAAAATCAGATGTGTTTTCCTTTGGGGTTCTCTTGGGATCTCTGTGCAAATAATAGGGAAAAAAAAAAATAAAAATAGGAGCAGTGAGGATTTTAATCTAGAAAGATGAAGCAGTTTTCTTAGTCTTCCTTTGATGTCATGAGTTACAGAAAAGCCATAGAGCATCCCCAGCAAGGCATGAGGTGGAAGC